>NC_056749.1:818464925-818534925 GCF_019279795.1 Protopterus annectens | reverse complement strand
AGTTGACTCAGCACCCCGACCCCATATAGAAAATGATGAAAAGGGTGCTGCTGCTGATGATGATGATAATGTTATAGCAGACCTGGGCTTTGACAGCAGTAATAGTTCAGTGAAGGATTCACCGTGGATCAAGGTGGGTAGCTCTGTAGCATATCTCTCAACTGTCCAGATTTTGCAGAATGTCAAGGATTTTACCTCATATTTTTATTTATTTATTTATTATTTATTTTACATTTGTTAACCGGGAGAGTCCGACTGGATACATGTCCATTTTCAGCGGAGGCCCGGGGAGAAAAGCTCCAAGTACATAACAGACATATGAACAAGATAGTTGAGTTCTAAATACAATATAAAGATATTTTTGGTCTGCTCCTCATAACATTTTGGTTTTCTGACAAATCACTGGGATGATATGAGGACCAAAGTCACTAAATAATGACATACATTTGAGTTTCAGACTTCATATAATTCAGAAAATGGATGTTAACACAAGCCCTGTTACTCTCACAACTTTCTAAGTTTATAGGAGCAATATTTAAAATCTGTCCCTATTTCTGGGCCTTTGTTCCCCTACTTTGTCAGGCTTTGTCCAGATTTATTGCACTAAGAGGTTGAGAGGTATGCTCTGCAGTTAGTGTGTATAAGTTATGGGATGTGTGGTGTGGTGGAAAGTAATTTATAATCTTACAGATACAAAATAGAAGTGAATTTGTTGCGTAAGTATGTGTGTGAGTGTATATGTGTGTGTGTGTGGGGGGGGGTGGATGGGGGGTGATGCATGTGCCTGCATGTGATCTTTTCAGTTTGCAGTTAAATGCAATGTGCATTCTGGGGATCTTCTTCTCACAGCTGAAAGCCTGTCTGTGCATTTCTGGATAAGGCACTTGAATGAACAGACTGTACAAATACACTATCTCTGAGTTTGTATGACTTAAGGCTATATAGTTTAGGTAAATATTGTTTTCTGTAAAGAGTTATTCATTGCAGTTATAAATATCCATGTGCATAGTTTAAAATGTATAAAGTATGTGGGGGAGGCTTTGTTCCCCCCACACCCCAATGTGGGGGGTTGTGCCCCCCACACACACCCCTAACTATATATTAACTCCAGGATCGCACTACAGTGGGGAAAAGGGCATATACCTTTTACTTTAATGTGTCAGTGTTATGAGTTTTAGTCAAATGAGTTTTCAGTCTTTTGAACTTTCAGTGTTTTGGTCTCAGTCAAATGAATTGCAGTCAAATGAAATTTAGGTCATATGAAGTAGACCCATATATATATATATATATATATATATATATATATATATATATATATATATATATATATATATATATATATATATATATATATATATATATATATATAGTCCAGGGGTATTAGTGCAAACCCCCACATCATGGGGTGCAAGAGTGGGTTCATGATCAATAGCAAGTTAGTGAAACCCAGAGAACTTAGTGTCTGAGATTAAACTAGACCAGCATTCCTTATGTGTATCATAGTATGCTTCATTTGCATGGTCAAGTGCATATATGTGTGCTCAGTAATTCCTTTATTTGCTTATGTCTGGCCAGTCATTTTTATCAATGCATAATACATATAAAACATCAAATCATTCATTTGAAAGAAATGAAATTCAAACTGTTAAAAATGATATGTTCTTTTTGTTCTTTTTGCTGGGGACAAGCTCCCTCCCACTGCTATAAATATATATATATCTACACATATATATATATATATATATATATATACTGTATATACAGATGTACACCATCTGTGATATGCTGCTACAGTGGACAAAGGCAAAATTCCACTACCTGCACTGTACCCCAGTCGCTATGCTCAGTCATTTCACTTCTAGCAAGCTGAAACAGCTTTTCAATGCTTTCAAAAAAGTCAATTTTGAACAAAAGCCATGGTCCCATGTACCGGTAGCTATATAGACAGATAGACAGATAGATAAAAATATATAGATGGATATGTTTATATATCTAGGTATCTATATGTATATCTATCTTATCTATATATTATATAGATATATGTCAATATACATATATATTCATATTGATATATGGCATACACATTCCAGCACAAAGTAAGTAAAGCACTCCTTTACTGACTGCAAAAAAATCTAGGTATTACATGCATTTATATTTTGGGAGTCATTATGGAATTTTGACTTTTAGTGCTTTTGGAAAGGATTAGATGCTTTACCATGTAGGTAATTTTAAAATGTAAAAGTGTAGAAATGCTAAATGTATTCAGATCAGTTCTGAGATCACAGGAACTATGATAAAGATGTGAAAACGTCACTCTGTGAAACTGTAGTTCTGTTTCAGTTTTATGCCCAGTCAGTAAAGAACGATTTTCACCTATTGATGTTGTCATCCATTTGTTTTACCTAGTTTCATAAAAGAAACTTATTCATCCATTAAGCCATTCTTGCAGATGTCTATATTTTAATGTATGTGTATGCATGTATTTAAATAAATTTTCTGTTTCGCATCCATAGATCTAAGATATGCTTAAATATAGACAGGGATGAACTTTGTATTATGTGGATGGGGAGTCTGTTCCACAGCAGCAGTATCCCTGCGAGATATACCTATCCTTCCAAACTTCTGTTAATGTTGCAGAAAAGGTATATTTTAGATTGATAGACTATTTCTGTGCCCATTTGACTTGCTGATAAAAAGTAAATCCATCAGTAATGGTCTGAGGATGTCTTATAGGCTAGACACAGGTCACTTCTTAGCAGTCTGTAGGATACCAGGAACAGTGACAGAGCTTTGAGTCGGTCCACATAGAACATGTTGTTTAGGCCTTTTATCCTTTAGTAAGGTATCACTGTGGGCATTCCAGTTGTTGCATGTGTTTGGACAGATACATGCCAAAGTGGTCATTATAGTCAATGATTGGCCTAATGAAGGCTGAGTAAAGGGGGACAATGACATCCCTAGATCCAGACAGGATCCTTTTGTTTATAAGCTGTGCAATATAGAGGTACTTTTTTACAACAATAGGCACGTTAGTCAAAAGTTAGGTCACTGTTCACATAAGTTCCAAAATCCCGAACAATTGGGTCAAATCTTAGGGTCATATTGCCCATGTGGTATTTCCCTGGTGTAGATGACTTCCCAAAGGATACAATAATGCATTTTTTCTCATTTAGTTTCAGACCATGATTTTGGCACCAGTTATTTATTTGGGACAAACCTTCCTGCAGGTTGATTAAATCATTTGGGCATTCAATCACTGATCCTAGCTTGCAGTCATCTGCACATTTAGTTAGCTGGAGCCCTTTGGTATTGGCTTTTACTGGACAAAAAGTAGATGTCAAAGAAGAGAGGTCCAAAACAGAACCCTGGGGGGATTCACTTGTGACTATTCTCTTTGTGGAGGTAACTTGCCCTATTTTGATTATCGGCATCCTATGTGTGAGCCAGTGGGCAATCCAGTGGATGAAGTCAAACTTTACATGCTCCAGACCATATGTTTAATTTTCCAAAAATTCAATTTTCTGATATAAACATATATATATATATATATATATATATATATATATATATATATATATATATATATATCTACTGAAGTAAAAGAAACACCCAAATATCGCCTTTTACAAAGTAAACCACAATACGTCAACTTTGCAAAAAGTGATACGTTACTATGCATGGTGATCAGTGCATGCAAAATTTCAACCAAAAAAATACCATAAAGCATCATTTTTTTTGCAGATGTGCCCTGCACCCCCCCCCCCACACACACACACACACATACACTCATACATTCCCTACTACTTATATATCCTAACTCTGAGACTGTAGAATCTCAGGAAAAGGGCATGTTTCCTACTCCAAGAACTTTATGATTTAACAAAACTTTCAACCATCTGTTTTTTTTTTTACTATATTTTGTTGGCAAACAGATGTTGACCAGTGATAGGGTCGATGCATATCATTTGACCCATCTATATATATATATATATATATATATATATATATATATATATATATATATATATATATATATATATATATATATGTTTCTAGGAACTTAGCACTTTAATTTCCTATTGAATATTTACTTGCTTTTGCCTGCTTTACTGATTGATGCAGTTATTTACAGAAAGTAACCATTTATCTGAGCCCCAAATCACAGAGAAGTGATTCTTCTTACTTTTTAAGTTAGCATTAAGACTCATAAGCATGCTAATAGCATTTATTTTTAGTTTGCAACAGTTTTATAGTTTGTTTATTTGTGATAAGTAGAACTTGCTGTGCTCTGAATATTTATTTATCATTCGCATTTGTCATTACAGATTTCCGTTGCTTATTTAATTGTTTTTCTCTTCTTTAACTATTGCTCTGCTTGGCACCCTCTGGAGTCCAGCTGCAGCACACTGCACAAACAATGCATAACTATGTTATCCCACCTGGTACAGTAGCCATTAGACACCTGTTAATGTTCATCCTATGCAGAAAATGTGCAGTTTAAACCCTTAAATAACTGTGGGCCAGATTCATGAAGGCTTGCACGGAGTCTAAGAGTAGAGTAAGACTCCATACAGCCAACATGTCCGCCGAGCGATCCAGGAACAGCCGGTAGGGGCATGCAACAGAGCTCCTAAAACGACTCTTACACGGACAGGGCTAGGATATGAAAATTATCTCATTTGCTGTTGAAAGGTATGCAAATGAGCTAAATTTGCGATTCAGGAAACCCTAACCTGTCCGAGTAAGAGTAGTGTTATTTGCAGAAATGTACTCCATTGACAACTGAGTACGTTTCTGCAAATAGCAAAACAGAGCTGTGACAGCTCCAAAGAAAGGATGCATCCAGTCGAGGAAGCATGCCAATGGCCAAAAATACAGCCAATGGCAACGTCCATCGATGCAAAAATAAAATAAATTAAAATAATTTTTTTTCCCGATCGCCGATGTTTAAGCATAGCGCAGCTCCGCGCAAATGCGGTGCACTGTAAAAAACAGAAAACCAATAATTAAAAAGCATAAATGTGGATTTTATACTAATCCCTAATATACAATGCAAGGGAATGGCAGTCCAAAGACAACATGGCTACCAAGTAGAGGTTGCTAAGGGGGAAGCTCAGTCTAAGAGTTGTAACCAAGCATTAGTAGGCAATCCTATGCAAATAAGGGTAAGGATAGTGAATCCCAAGTTTACATAGCAAAAGACACAGTCAGTGTAGTGTAGGAGTAGGATAAGGGATGTAACAGAGTAGAAGATAGATGACATCATAAGGGGGGTATGTCTGAGAGAAGTGAAGCTGATTGGAGTAGAGTGGCATGTGTTTGCAGTCAGATACTAATTTCTGGAAGTGGTGTGTCTACAGGTACCCTAGCTAAAGACAAGAAATTGAAGGTGTATGCCGTGAACAACACCAAAGTTTTTTGTAGAAATGCCTGCACCGTGTATGCACGCGTGTTGGCACCTGTAAAACCGAGTAAGCCTGTGTGTATGCGTGTGCTCCTGTGTGTGCGCATTTAAGCCGGAGTAAGCAAGTGTAAGGATGTTGAAACCCGTGTAAGCATGTTTGTGCCTGTGTGCGCACGTGTTAGCAATAATAAGCAAGTTGTAGTCTGTGTAAACATGTGTGCGTGCTGGTGTGCGCATGTTTGCGCTTGTTTGGCGGCGCTGCCCCCCTGAGGAAACAGAAAGGGAAAAGGAAGCACAACAAATAGTAGGAAGTTAACCAGGGAGTACTAGCAGAGTTAACAGGTGAAAACAGTCAGTATCAGGCAATTACACAGGCAGTACATTAGCCCAACCCAGCCCAGTACTTAAAACTCAGCAAAAAACATTCCAGTACGTTTTTCTCAGACACACTGCAACACTGCAGTAAGCTAATAGAAGTGAAAACTGAAAAAGCTTTACTGAGACAAAGAAATGTTAGGGGCTGCCATTGCTGTCATAAGGCGACATATGCAACAGGCTGAGGGTGGTGACAATGCAAATGCTGCTGAGCAACCCACAGTGAGGAGACGGAGAAGAGTGTACAGGTCTAGGGTAACCTACCAGGGGCTACATGAGCTGGAGATAGTGGAGCGCTATAGAGTGGACAGAGACCTCATGCAGCAAATTGTTGACCTGTGCAGGCCACGCCTCACACACAGAACCAACAGAGGGGAACCCATCCCAGTGGAAACCAAGGTATGTGTTGGCCTAAGAATATTAGCAACAGGTACCTTCCAGAGACCAACTGGCGATATGATGGGGATTTCACAGGCATCAGCATTCAGGGTACTACACCAGTTCCTGAATGCCATGGCAGCACATGTCGATGATCATGTATATTTCCCCAATACCCATGAGGTATTGGCCAGCAATATGCGTCTCTTCCAGCAAATAGCGGAATACCATGAGGTAGTGGGTGCAATAGACTGCACGCACATTCACATCAAAGCACCAGCCGGTGAGCGGGGTAGGGTCTACTATAACCACAAGGGTTACCCCTCCATCAACTGCCAGGTCATGTGTGATGCCCAGGGCATAATAATGAATTGTGTGCTGGCTGCCCTGGAAGCTAGCATGACTTCCATATCTGGCATCTGACACAGCTGTACCAGACATTTGCCAATGGGGACATCCCTCATGGTCACCTAGTGGGGGATGCTGGATATGCACTCAAGCCGTGGCTGATGACACCCATCAAAAATGCACACACACCTGAACAGGAAAGCCATAATGAGGCACATGCACAAACACGAAATGTAATCGAGTGTGTGTTTGGGCTGCTCAAGTCACGGTTCCAGTGCCTGGACACATCTGGTGGAGCCTTGCAGTACTCACCAACTACATGTACCCAAATAGTCATGGTATGTGCTATGCTACACAATATAATCCTTCGAAAACAGCTGCAGCAGGAGCAGCATAGGGCCGGGCACAACAGCCCCCCACCATTGCCAAGGCCATCACAGGCAGAGTGTGACTTGGAGGAGGAACAAACTGAGCCTGCCCCAGTAGGCAGAAGGAGGCATGCCCAGTATGTTTTGGCCTTGGCAAAGAGGCAATGCATAGCATATACACTGGCTCAGTAGAAACCCTGGAAATGATACCTCTCCAACTCGTACATATAGTAAAAGGGATGCCTAACTTGACACTACCTGTTAACAAACATGTATAGGGAGTGTAAAATGTGCATCCGACATAGGCAGCCCTGCAGCACCACCTGAGGCATGATTGCTATGTATTAAGCAATATAAAGCACTGCTAAAAAGCTCTCACCACTATTTAGTATATGTAAACAAAATTGCACACACTAAGTAGCATAACTACAGGCAATGTTCAGCAATATTGTGCATTGTCCAGCAATGTTGGGCAACATTGAGCAATGTTGTGCAAGTCTGGTCAAATGTGGGTATACCTCAGCTAAAGCAGGTTGACATGTTCATATTTGCTTCACTTTTCTTGAAGCAGTCTGTTTTGGCATGTATGAAAATATGAAGCAGTGACAGTCCTCAAACCCAGGTTACAGTGCACTATAGTCATAGCACAGAACCACTAAACCATGACAGTATGTCAATGGTCAGCTTGTCTGAAAAAATGTTGATAAGTCAATGCTAAGTATCTCAATGAAACCTTGCAGGCATAGCATAATCCCTGTTAAGTTAAGACATAAAAGTGAGACCTGCAGTAATAATAGAACCTGATATTCAACACACATATAGTATAAATGTTAATATTGGTAATGTTCACACACATCAACAAATGTAGTGGACCTCAGACAGCAACATACCGCAAGGTCACAGTGGGCATGCTCACACACCTGAAAATATGAGACAAATGTCAGGCAACAAAACACTGAAAGTCTGAACTGGGCATGCTCACACACTTAGGGCAAGTTTGAGTACAGCAGTGGGCCACACATATCCCTCAGTTGCATGTGTCAACCCAGGAACCTCGCACTATTCACCAATCTGCCATGTGCACACAGTGATATAACAGACACGATATAATATAGTGAAATCCTGTCACAATCAAATATGCTATGCAAAAACCTAGGTTGTTCATACAAAGTGGTAAAGCAAAGAAGAAACAAAACCTGCAATCAGTACCATCACTGAACAATGTGCATCCCGAACATTAGCATAGGTTCAGAGGTTGACACTAGGCTATCTGCCCTAGGGTATGTAGAAGCCTAGCCACAGTGTGTTTGTATTTTGCAACCCCACTAGATCAGTAGACTGTGCCTGTTAATAGTAGGTCACACAAGATATCTCACATATGTTCATTTCATTCTGCCTCTGTCTAGCAGGGACCCATAACATATCCCAGGGCTAAACATACAATCACTCTGTGAAGATGTCACCTGTAGGTGGTCAGCGTGGGTCTGTGTGTATGTGGGACTGTGATCACATTCCCGAGTGAGTGGAGCCTCTGTGATGGTAATATGCCCCTCCAGCATGTCCTATTAACATCATTGCTCATGTACCTGTCCCTGGAGCTTGTAGCTGTAAGGGACTTTGATATCCTCATGTGGAGCCTATCTGTCAATGCTGTGATGGACATGGCTTCAAACAAAAGGCACAGACTGCATCCAAGTATGCAGTAAGCAACTGACGAGAGATGGGGTCATCATAGCCAAACTGTGCATACCATCAGTGTGAGTCCCTAGATCCACTTGGTTATGCAAATCTGTGTACATTCCAGTTGCTGCAGGTGTTGGGTAAGGTACATCTGAAATGGGGCATTGTATCCAAGCATGTGGCTGATGACTATAGGGTCACAATGACCCCACCTGATCTGGATGTAAAACCGTATGGGATAAGGTTGGCTAAATAGAAGGTGTGTCCAACAACATTGGCAACGTGAATGTCAAAGGCGAGAGTACTAAGTATTCATGTCCCCAAATCACAAATCACACACACTGTATGTGATGTATCATCACCTATGTGGTAATGTGTGTGCACAATGTTACCACCAAAGGTGATGACTATGCATCTAAAGGAAGGTAGCTGTAGACCATGGCTCTGGCACCAGTCATCCATCTCTATAAGACCCTTTCTGAGGATGCTTGCGCCAGCTGTGGAGTTGATTATGGCACACAGTTTGCAATCATCTGCAAACATGGTCAGCCATATTCCTCCTGTGTTAGCCAGTATGTCTCAGAAATATATACAGAACAAGAGAGGTCCCAGGACTGAGCCCTGTGGGATGCCATGTGTAACTGGTGTATAGTCAGACATGGCACCTGCAATACTGACCATGTGTGTGCTAGCCATGATCCAGTTAGCAATCCATCTTGTGACATATGTGTAGATATTGAATCTGGTGATCTAATGTATAAAGGCCAAGTGGGGTATTGTGTAGAACTGGTGTGCGAGCTCCAGGTAGGCTGTGTGGACAACCCCGTGTACGTCTATGGACCTGTTAACTGTTTAAAGACATCAAACAGCTGCAAGAGGCAAGATATGTCCACAGCAACACCAAATTGTGTAGGATCCAGTGTCTGTAGGTTCACAATGTGTATGTGTATGTGTTCCATGATGATACACTCCATAGCATAGCAGACCAGGATAGTTAGGCATATATTGGGATAATATCCAGGGTCCCTTGTGGCACCAGCACTGTGGAGCGGGTACACTGTAGCTGTACGCCATTCCATGGGTACATATCCTGTAGTAACTGTGATATTGAACAGTGACATAATGTGAGTGGGAAGTTTATCATGAATCTCGTGTATGCCAAAGTCTGGGACACAATCTTGTCCCACTGATGCTGTGTTGTCTGCTATGGAGAGGGCAGCACACACATGTTCATCTGTGATGTCAGGGATGCTACACCCTGTTGTGATGGACATGTGCACTGCAGGGGGGATGTTGGGGAAACATTCTCACTGAACCTGTTGTCCAGGATGTTCGCAATGTCAGTGGGTTCACTGTATCATTTGTAATTATGCAGTAACTCACAGCATATCTGTGAGTTCCCATCCAAGTCCCTGACATAACTAAATAAGGCCTTGCGATTGTCCATAGTGTCTGTTGCAAGTGTCCATTAGAAGTGGGCCTTAGATGAATCAACAAGTGATCGTAGCTATACCATAGTACTGAACAGAGATGCCTTCCTGATTGTGATTGTGCTCTATAATGTAGTAGCCTCCTCCTGTCCCTGTATAGCTCATTAATGGCCATGGTCCAGTAGACAGGTCACCTGCCTTTGGAGGAGTGAGTCTTGTAGTTATCTGGGATAGCATGATCCATGCATTCCAGTAGTTGTCCATAGAATGGGCTTGTAAAGTATGAAGTGGTCTGAGTCGTAATTAACACTGTCCCAGGGTCATTGAGGGATACCACATCAGTTTGTACAAGTGTGATGTTTGCTCATGAGAAGTACATCACTGAGATCACATAGGATTTGTGTGTGTATGGGATATGTATGTCTAGTGAGATGAATGTATGTTCTGACCTTAACAATGACAGGTATACCTCTGTTGTGGAACATAGAGTCCCCATGTGGGTGATGATCAGGTCCCACATGTTTTAACCCCCTGTGGTTGTGGTGACCAGGTCTGCCATAGCATTTGAGTGTAACAATCCTAGCAGCTGTTGTGCAAGGGTGTCAGTGCTTGAGTAGTATACCCAGTCAATGTTTGTGTATTTGAAGTAACACAATATAATGGTGTTTGGTGAGACCTTCACATTCCCCAGTGTTCCCAGGAATAACGAGTGTTGTTCCCAAGTTTGGGAGTGTGGTCTGTAACAGTCTATAAACTGAAATGCAGTTTTGCCCACTCTCAGTTGCACATGTACGTTCCCCAATGCTTTGGGCACTGCTACCAACATGGAGGTGTGTGTATGAATGATGTATATAGATTCCTCCCCTATTGTTGTTGTCCGGTCCGAGTCTTGTGTCTGAAAACCATGGTATGACGTAAAACCTGTTAGTGCTGCTGTGCTTTTGTGAGCCTGAACCAGGTGTTTGTTACTGCACATATATCAACAGATTCCATACTGATGTGAGTCCTGAATGCATGCATTCTGAGGGTTAGACATCAGTTGTTGAGCACCATCACTCTCCGTTTCCTGTACCCTGTAACGTCTATGGCTATGGTTATGTCTTCTGACCCTTGCTTCAAACAGCCACTATGTGTGTGTCAAGAGCCTAAGGCAGTCTGTGAAAGCCTAGGGGTGACAGGTGCATGGTGTCCATAGCGAATGTACATGGCATGTTGAGCATGTAATCCCAGGCTGACAGACACTGGATCCCCTGTGAATGACAACAATATGTTAGGCAACTGTTAAATGTGATCATTTCATCCGTATACTGTCACATAGTACTTGGTGAGGGTAAGATGCTACACAAGGTCAGGGTCATACTGGCCTGGGCTACATGATCAGAGAGCTCCTCTATGTCTCTTGTCATGTAGTCCAGGGAGGAATGTCTGAGGGTTTATACGCTAGCATGGTCAATGATGGAGCCATATTTGTACTTGCAGTGGACTGACAACAGTGCAGGTGTCATGTGGCATATCCTAGCACCCGACACACAGCACAAAGTGACCTTCACCTTGTCCAGCCTGGTGAGTGGGATGTCAGTGTGACCGACAATTACAGTCACCTAATACAAGTGTATGAGGTGTGTTGTGCAGGCCTAAAGGCAGTGACTGTGTGACACAATGACTTTGTGAACTATGTGATATATGTGTGTATGGTTGTGTGTTCGCAGTTGTTCGTGTGTCTTCTTTGGATGTCTCTGCTGCTTAGGCAGAGTATATTTAGATGCTCCAAGTATGTCTTTGTGTGTCAATGTATATGGTTTGCTGTTGTCATAGGTCCATGTGCGACTGTATTTGTGGTGTGTGTGGTTACCTTCATCACCCGATAAACTGTGCCAGTCATGGCTTGGGAGAGCTCAGCCTCCTGTCTGTCTATACAGTTGCACCTCTCACATATATCTGAGTTTGTTGGTAGGAGGATAGTGTTTCCTGTGTACATAAGGCAGTTGTAACAATGCGTCAAAATTCCATTATGCACCAGCTGGACTGGACAGTACACACGAAACTGACCTTTGGACATGCCAGGATATAATGATGACATACACTGTCGACTGATCACAAAGGGTCAGTAGTATGTCATGTGTGTAAAAGAGTATAACAGGGGTTTAGTGTTCAGATAATCTGCAAAGGAGTACAAACAGAAAGATTACACCTCCTTCAGCTATGTCACAAATATCGATGTACAGTCATATATGTCCTGAGTTAGGGTCAACTGTACCTGACTGACAATGTCGACATCCTGTCAGACAGGCCCATACATACATACCACCTCCCAGTGACAAAAGGCCCTAACATCATTCCAGGAGATATCAAATGTAGAATGTGTAAACTGGTCCTCCCAATGCCAAATGAATCCCATCATGTGGATAACATTGTTTCCCCATATGTGTCATAAGTGAATAACAGGACAAACAGACACTGCACCCGAACAGTCTGTTGAGCCTCACACTCTCTACAGGATCTTACACCGTTGAATGTGTTACTGCAACATGTGGCACACCTCACAAGTGTCGGTGCACAACACACCATGGGAACTATAGTCCTATAAGCCTACGAAGTCCAAAATGCTAGTCCATGGAGTCCATCATGATTGCAGTCAGGAACAAAGCTATTGTAAACTGACAAACACACAACCCAAACGTATGTGGTATGTTAATGAGCACATCATGTTCCCCAAACCTGCTAGATATCTTGCAAGGCAGCCAACCAGGACATACATCACTGACAGGAGCAACACAGGTCCCACATAGACTTTGAATAGCCCTTTACCAACATCACAGACACATGTTGTATCCACAAAACCAACAATCCGTGCATGAATATGTATTGTCATATGAAGGAATGGTAATTTGTCCACAGATAGATCACACAAGCTATGAATTGTGTACTCCTGTTCAAGATGTTCACACCTGCTGACCCACAAGGTTCATTCCTGGGATTGCATAACACTAAGTGCACACACATTACCATGTCCAGTCTGATGATGTCAGCAACCTACAAATATAGCATGTGAATACAAACCACACAGTAAAGCATATAGCGTGTTGTGTTAATGAGTACCTCACTAGTGTCATAACATAGTTAGGTAGGGGTTTGAATCTTGCAATTGCTGAGTGTGTGTGTGTGTGCAAGATTGCCTTTGAGGGGAGTGGCCTTTTTGGAGACTGTGGAAACACATTAGGAGTGGTGAATACCTCTTTGCCAAATGTGATGATGTCAGCATCCTACAAATAGAGCATTGGAAATGAATGCTCCAGTAAAGCAAATAGCACGTTGTGTTAATGCGTATCTCACTAGTGTCATAACATAGTTAGGTAGGGTTTTGAATCCTGTGAATGTGTGTGAGATTGCCTTTGAGAGGAGTGGCCTTTTTGGAGACTGTGGAAATGCATTAGGAGTGGTGAATACCTCTTTGCCAAGTGTGATGATGTCAGCATCCTACAAATAGAGCATTGGGAATGAATGATCCCAATAAAGCAAATAGCACATTGTGTTAATGTGTATCTCACTAGGGTCATAACATAGTGAGGTAGGGGGGTTGAATCCTGTGTATGTGAGATTGCCCTTGAGAGGATTGGCCTTTTTGGAGACTGTGGAAACACATTAGGAGAGGTGAATACCTCTTTGCCAAGTGTGATGATGTCAGTATCCCACAAATACAGCAGTAGAGACTAAAATACTGAATAAAGTATATAGCGCGTCGTGTTAATGTGTATCTTACTAGCATCATGACATAGTTAGGTGGGGGTTTGAATCCTACAAATGCTGAGTGTGAATATGTCTATGTGGAGGTCTGTGTGTGTGTAATCCTATGAGAGGATTGGCCTTTTTTGAGAATGTGAAAACACATTGAAAGAGGTGAATACCCCTTTTGCTGGTTTGATGATGTCAGTATCCCACAAAAACAGCAATGGAAATGCAAACACCCAGTAAAGCATATGGCACATAGTGGTAATGCATACGTGTCTAGTACCACGACATAGGTAGGTAGGGTTTTGAATCCTACAATTGTTGAGTGTGTGTGTGTGACACTGTTGAGCAAAGTGTTGTGTGTTTTGCTACTACTACTGTATGACATATCAGTAAAACAACAGTATGTGCATTGCACACTGCTGGTATCTGTGTGGAAAATACACATATGTACATGTGACCTAAATTGGTAACTGTGTGGACAAGACATATATGTACATGTGACCTCATTAATGTCATAGGTGTGAAGCCTGCTGTCAACACAACTACATCTGTCACCATTGACATATTTTGCTGCTGCTTCTTGGAACGTAGCTCACATATGTATGTATGTATGTGACAGGTCCAGCCACTGTAGTGAGCTGTGCCCTAGGTCATCTGTGTCACACACACACATGACAGTTGTTATACAAATGTGTGAGTGTGTGTGTATGCCTGTGGCATATGACAGACATGCCCAAACACAACACAGTCTGTCAATAATGGCCATGCATGGTAGGTATACAACAAACCTGTGTATATGCATACAGACACCTTATTACTTATGTGATACACTGAGGGACATCAGCATAGCCTTGGGGATGTGGATATCAAAGGGCAGATGAAATCACATGTGGCTGTCTGTACACATTGGTACCCCTTGTACACGTTGTGTGCTACCACCAATGTGGTCCAATCAGGATACTATGTGTAGCAAATGTGGATGAGTATGCTGTTGTTGGATCATAGCTTCACAACATGTGTTTATCAACAGGTATGTGTCTGTATGATACCCTCATGGAAGATATGTGTCTAATCCGGGGAATGCTTTGTAGGCCACTGTATGCATCACCAGATGTGGATGTACATATCCCTAGTGTGTCTGCTTGTACCTAGGATGGACACATGGCAAACAGGTGTGGTCACGGGAATGTGTGGTGGTCATTACCACTGGTAACTGGTATAGTACAAAACCAGAAAGATTCTAATGCTGTGTGTCAGTTATCAAGACATCATGTAATGATTTGTTAAAATCAGGCTGCTGAGGTTATGTACACTACCAGAATGCTAACCAATGACCGATATCAACAGTATCACCCACAGCATAGTGTCATACCATGTCATACACACATGTGTACCCAAGTTGTGACATATGTGTAGTGACATGCATATTGGACACCAATAGGAAATATGAAGTAGTAACACTGTGTAGTACAGGGCATGTCACCCTTTACATGTGCCCATCATGCACATACATGCAAACAGTGCACCTCCACCATGTTCACAAATGTACACCTTGTAATCTGTACAGCACACATCATAGATGTTACATCCACTCAACAACACATGCTGCCAGTACCACACACATCAGCCAACTGTTACATGTGTGGTCAATCCATGTTTGGTATTAACACTGGTGTATACAAAACAAAATTGATAATCACTGCTGGAATGCATCATGCCTGCTCAGATACACCTACAAGGATATCATTACCCATTACTGTTCACAACATGCTAACATTGCTACACTGCTAGTAGGTCACCCTGTGCATCAGCACCGTGTTATCCTGTTCTTGCATCAGTGTCACAGATGACAGGAGGTGGCACAGTTTCATCATATGCACAGAGTGTGTGGTTGCTTTCTAGAGCCCGACAATGACCCAGCCAATCATGTGTGTGTGTGTGTGTGTGTGTGTGTGTGTGTGTGTGTGTCTGTGTGTCTGTGTGTGTGTGTGTGTGTGTGTGTGTGTGTGTGTGTGTGTGTGTGTATGTGTGAGGGACAACAGTACAGTATGGGTCAGTGTTGATGTGATGTGTGTGTGTATGTGTTAGCCCTACGTGTGTGTGTCTGCATGCACATAGTACCCCCTTGTGGCTGCCAATTACAGGTGTTTGTGGAACAGCCACAGACTGTACCTGCCAGGCTGTACAGATCACTGTTTTTGGCCATGGACACAGTGCCTGTGCCTGCCAGGGGTGACAGAGAATGTATCGGGTACTAAGCCAGACTGAGTACTATCATCAGAGGCAGAGGGATGTTGACTGGACCCATGTCCCTGCTGGGACTGGCCAGAGCCACATGCACATGGTCGTCTCAGACGGTCTACCGACAGCCCAGCCACAACATTACTGGGGCTGGTATTGGCACTACAAGAGCAGCTGGCACTTGGTTGTCGTCCGCATCGGCTGCCAGCTGAGGATGTTGCTGGCATACGTCCACATCGATGTCCCAGCCATCCTGCACTGTCCTGGCACATGGACATAGCATTGCGGAGGACATCTAGTGTCTCCCCCAACATCTATCAATGACATCGGTGTAATTGCAGATGGCACCGGCAAGGTCATGGATACTGTCATTGATCACAGTGTTATGAGCCCTCTGCACCCTTAGTCCCTGCCTGGTGTACCGTTCCATACGTGCCTGTGCTTGCATCACAGCCCGGAACATACCTGAGGTTGTGAGACCTGTGCGAGCATGCCTGCCTAGGGCATTATGCCCAGCGATCCTCCCACGAGAACCCCCAGACATATGCCTATGTGGTACCATTCCATGTGTCTGGGCATGGCTGCTGTGTGGGGTTGCATGTGCCATGGATACCACACTTTCGTGGTCAATGCCTACCGTATGCTGTTCCTCACCTAAGGCCATTGGTGTTGAGGGATGTAATAGCAGTACATATGTGTGCATAGATGGGGTGTAAAGCTGTGTACTGTCGATTGGTGGACCATCGACAGACCCTGTCAAACATGCCTGTGCCACTACACATGTATCATCATGGTCACTATTAGTGGCAGTGACCTCAGGTACCCCGCTGTACCCTCCAACATTACCTCAGCACCTGGGAGAGGGAGACAGGAAGCACACTTTACCATCTGTACAGGATGTTCGCACACATGCACACATGCACACATGAACACATGCACACATGCACACATGAACACATGCACACTAATACACTACACATTCAAGTTGACACACACACACACCAACAGCAATATGGAACATAGTCGTTAGTGGTTGATGGTGGAGTACAGTATCACAATACAAAGAGTCCTCTCACACGTGTCAGCATGCAGGATGTGTGTTGCTCGACAGCATGCAGTGCAAGTGTAGAGAGTCCTTGTAGTTAACAGTATATATGTCGTTGATGCATGTGTGATGTTCACTGATTGCCCTCACCCTGGTAGACAATGTGTACATGGACACAACATTGCACTGCAAGTCTGAAACACTTTCCAATGTCATGTGCACCATCACTCATAGGTATACAAACCATGTCCGGATGCATACAACTGTCGGGTGTCTAACGATGAATGCTATGTGTAGTACCACAGGTACTGTAACTGGATGTAGTGTAGTACCATGATCCATCATCAGGCAGCATCATGTGGTCACTCAAGGATGCTGATGCATGTCATACTGGCAGCTATCTTGCTGTACCTGACCTGCACCACTTAGGCTACATTAAACAGTTCACAGACAGTTGTTGCATGGGCATGTCAGGTGTTTAGTAGGGAACATCGCCTGACATGACTGTGTTGTGTGTTGATGCATTTCACACTGCCCCATGATAGGGCTCTACCCCCAGGTATAGTATGTGTGCTGTGTTGATGACATATGGGATACTGGAGTATGACCTTACAGCAGGTGTCTACATACGCCATGTGTATCATATTAACACATACTGCATATGACAAAGTGGTGTATGTTGTGTGCATGTGTATTGACAATGCCTATACAATGTCCACTACAGTGTACTGCACTTGTTTGTGACGCTCTGTGTGTTGCATGTGTATGAGTCAGCTGCTCATGTCATTGTGAAGTGCATAGTAACACAGAGAACATGCAGAGCATGCATTATGCGTAGGTGTTTAACATGTGTGTATGGCCTACAACTCTTCTATGACATGCAGATGTTATATACTAAATTGACTGTTGCCCACTCACCAGCATGGGTCTCCTGTCTTGCTATCACACCAGAGGGACCTGCAAGGATATGAGACAGTATGTCAGTGTCAACAACTATGGCATTGCTGCTGTGAGTCTGCACTTATACAGTAGTACATGGGGTGACAGTCACAGGCATACAGATAATGTCCTGAATTATCAGTATTGCATGACACCAGGCATCACATATTCTGCATACACAGTACACATCTGATTAATGCATTTTACAACACTTTAGATAACAGTGGTCTATGTATATGCCATGTTACCTGCACGCTCGTTGCCGCTGTGCTGGGTGACTCCAGCCTCCATGATGACACAGGTTTGTTGTAATGGTTGGCCAAGAGCCACCATGCTGAGGAGCAGCTCTTCCACTCTGGTGAGGGGGGGATGTGTGGCAGCACCACCACCTGTGGCAAGCTGTTGTCTGTGGACTTCGGAGGCATGCTGCCGGACATGCCTGATGAAATCACTGCAGTGATGGTGTACCTGCTCATAAGTCCAGTTATGCATGCCTACATCATTTACCCAATGGACAACATCCTGCCACAGTGCAGTGCGACCATGCTGGTCCTGGTAGGATCTTGAAAACAGTAGATTGTAATGTTGGATGAGTGCATCTCTAATGACATCCTCCTCCTCCGGGGTATATCATGGCTTTTGGTTATGTGCCATAACACTGGAAGACAATTAAACAGTAATTGTGAAAAAGACATGTTGCACACTCAACATTCTAATGTACAGACATCATTGAAATGCCATATATAGCAACCTATTGGGTGTTAGCAGATACACACTTTTAATAACACATATGACTGCTAAGACCACAACTGCCTGACAGTGCCTGGCACATGCTAAATACAAAACCATGTTCTGCACAGCCACAAAGTGAAACCAGTATGTAGGACAATACAACAGTACATGGCACACTGTATGTTACACAATGCAAACCTAGCCACAGCAGGTGTATATGAAGCTAATGCATACAGACATTTGTCATCCATTTAAATCTATGTATAGTATGGTTACGGTACTAGCAGTACACCACACTACTTGTTGATAGCAAACCCCTCAGTAACATATGTGCACATTCACCACTATAGGTGGCATACTGCTGTACTACACTATACATGTTGCTAGATATGCACCTATATCTTGTGACAAACATACCACCCAGGACATGTTACAGGCATACACACACACACATCAGACATGCCTACAAGACACAAGGGTATGGCAACCCAGATTACAGTTACCTGTGTACCATACATTACTGTGTGTCAGCGGGTCTACTTCTAAACACCGACACGACGATTCCCCGACACAAAACTCACCAACGCCAAATAACCGACAACACACAAACTCGACACAAACCCGACAACGCAAAACACCGAACACCAAAACACCGACACACGGAACGTAAACAACACGCGACACTACATACCATACACACTAGCCCTGACCCAAACCCTAACCCTAAGGTCCGACACTATCGCACACTTCACCTACCTGCACCCTAACCCTAACTCACTTACACACCCCTAGCCCAAGCTCCGACACTAACGCACACATCACCTACCTGCACCCTAACCCTAACTCACTTACACCCCTAGCCCAAGCTCCGACACTAACGCACACATCACCTACCTGCACCCCAACCCTAACTCACTTACACACCCCTAGCCCAAGCTCCGACACTAACGCACACATCACCTACCTGCACCCTAACCCTAACTCACTTACACACCCCTAGCCCACGCTCCGACACTAACATACACATCACCTACCTGCACCCTAACCCTAACTCACTTACCTGACCACTCCTACCTCCGTCACTGTCGCACACTTACCGGGTCGCGATCACAGATTACCCTTGTCGGTCTTTCCACTGTCGGCGAATCACCCTGCCGGTATACGTACCTGTCGGTCATCTGGCGTCGGTGATTTCCGCGTCGGGGAATCGGCGTTTCGGTCTTTTGAATGGGACCCGTGTCAGCACATACATAACCTCATACCTGAGGTATGTGATGTGTGTGGACTACAGGTAACAAACAAAAGTGTGTTACCAAGCCATGTGGATATAAACCACACTGTGCAGTTGAGGTATACAGCTTCAGGTAGTACTACAGTCCATATGTGACTTGTATTCACTAGTGTTAACAATCAATAAGCATACATGTACTGCTTTAGCCTACAAAGGCACACTCCATTCAACAACATGGGACTACATCACAATGTATGCCATAGTGATTTTCAGCCCTGCCAATAGCATACGGACCTTTGGATGGGATTAGAGCTACAACACTACATACCATCTTATACACAGAATCCCAGTAGGCTATCACACATATACACATCATTGATACATTCACATACACATTCTCCGTCACACACAATCAACCTCACATAGCATGTGTTGCAACAGGTACATGCATGTGTGTATCATGTCCTAGGTAGCTGATAGGCTGTTATCCATAGGGCCTATGGAAGCATAGACATATGGTACCCTGCACTACGACACACATGTAATGTAGGTTCCTGTGCCTCTGTCATGCAGAGCCACAGGGGTGATTACCGGGTTGTGTTTCCTATCTCACATGCAATCATCATGGTTATTGATGGCAACTGCTAATGAGGACCTTCATATGCTGTTGATAGGTGGTTGGTTCGACAGTATGGTATGTGTCTGTGATGATGATGTGCCAGTCAAGCATGTTCTGCTTTTTACATTACAAGGTGTTGGGCAATAGAGTGTGTATCTTGTCTGGTGTTCCATTTGTTTACATGGAGCACGTCCAACACCTGTAGGTTTGCCATAGCTTTGTATGTTGGCCAGGGGTGGGCTGTGGGTAGGCGGTATGCGACACAATGTACAATTGGTTTGGTAAGACAGTCAGCATAGGGCATCTGTTGTAATCCGGTACCACTCTTTGTGAGGTATGTGTCTGGCATCTACTGCTGCTGTGTACGTGTTCTAAGGTACATACAGACAGGGACATTGTCCTCTATGATGGGTGTTATGACTGATGAGTGGAGTAGAACCCTGACCTCTGTTTCCATGGATGACACACATTTACTGATGACATATGGACTGTACTAGTTTTACATGACTAGTGTGGCACAGTGATCATCATTAGGGACACTACTGTCCACCTGTGTCCCGTAGTCTCTTATCACACCTTTGGTGTTGAGTACACTACCACCTATGTGTTAGTTCATGGGTACAGGGCTTTAAACAACAGGGATGACAATACATGTACAACATTCAGCTGGGGGCGTACATTTCAACATCCACTGGTGTACACATTGATATGCATATCAGCACATATACAGTCCACTTTTCATGGTGGGAATATCAATAATGCTAAGGTTGAGGGGGATACAGTTATGTAATGATATTGCACAGTCTTGTGCAGAATGCATGGAAGGTGTTCTCAGCCCATATATGTTTAGCAGGACCCCATATCTGGGAGACTCTATACCTAACAAAGCATACCCACGTCATTTGAACAACACATGTCATATGCCAGCACTGTATGCTGTCTTGTTTGACACACACTACAACCTACATAGATATATGCACATAACCTGCACCAACATATAAATGTCCGCCTTTCACAAACAGTTGCAGTATGTCCCTTGCTCTATGCACATGTTCAGATGTTCAGAAATCAGACACATGTATCTCAACATATGTGTGTGCCATACAGACACAAGATCCACAATGTTGTAAGTCCATACACCTCACGGATGACCTGTTGGGCCTTGCTACAGGTAGGACAGTTGTCACATGTGTGCATACAGTAATAGTACAAGGGTATACATAGCTGCAAATGATACATCACTATGCTAGCCTGCTACAGCGGTTGCCAATGCTAAGCTACACATTATGTGACTATCATGCATGTCTTACTCTGTGACATCCAAGTTTATCTAGGTGTTTGCAATACTCCCCCAAACTGCCATTAAATGCAGTAATGTACAGACCATAGATAACATGTTCAGATGCTTGACATGTACTGCTGATCTACAACTGTCACACTTATGTCCCACTGCACACAGCTACCCAACAATTTCTCCATGGCAATACTTATGCATGGCATCAGTGCATACATACCTACTGCTACCACATATGCATGTATCAGAGGATCAACAGTACTAACCATAACCATCTACTACCTGCCGGTAACTACAAACTGTTACATACCTGTATGTCCCTTCCGGGTCCGTCTGTGTATGTTTTTTTTTTTTTTGGGTACTGAAACGTACTGGTTTTTATTTATTTATTTATTTTTTCTGCTTGGTGTTGTTTGCTATGTTCAACTTGCAATGTAATGATTGCATGTGGGGATAGCAAGTCCTATCTACTTTTATAGGTATCTGCACATGTGCATCTGATGCCCTCTGCACCAATTGTTAGCAAGCATTTGGTAAATGCATACAGCCTGCTGAGTGGTAATTGCAGTACTCACTGTCATAGCAACCCAATGCTGTAAATTGCTAAGGTATGTAGGCCTAGCCCTTTCAGATGTCCGGAGTGGGACCCATGCTTGTTTGCTGTGGAGACTGCTGTGTAAGTCAGACAGTTGGTATATGTCTTATGAATGAAGCTAGAGGTGTAGACAGTGCTGTACATGTTGTACTCAGACCTGACTGTTGCCACGTCCAACACTAAGCTTTCAGTGTAGAGTTTTACTCACCACTACAAATGCTTACACAACATTTATGTGACTATACTGGGAATATTAATGTACTGACTTCTGCAGGGTTATGTTTTTTACTGTTGACATTACTACAGGGTTAGCAGGACAACTGGAAAATACCTGTACTGAGTATGCCTACCTATACAGTTGGTAGACCCTAAATGCACAAGTATCTTTTAATTGGGGGGGGGGCTTACATACTGAGAGCATTATGCATTAATGTGTGAATATTATCTTACTGGACTTGCAGGATTGGTGTGTACCTGTGTGTTTATCAGGGCAGGTTGTCTGTCTGCATGGTTCCCACCTGTGAACTTACCCAGTTGATAGCCAGAGGTTACACTGTCATTCTTTGTCTGTGCAACTCACAGGTGTTTTCAGCACTGTTACAATGGCATTGTTATAGTCAGTTGCTACCAGTACATGGCTACATCCATTGGTATTTCTGTGTTATACTCCTACATAAGGGTATGCTTGGGGAGAGCCTATATGACTGTGTGTTTGGGCCTCTGCCCGGCCTATGGAACAGTCACATACATCTTTGCATGGTGTCATGGATATGTAGTTGAATATGAGGTACACCTTATACATAATAGGAACAGTAGGTGTATACTTCAGTGAAGCAGTGCATATGGATTAGTACTCCTTTCATGACATACAAGCAGTGTCTACTGTAAATATTGTCAGTATTCATTGTGTAATAGCCCACCATTCTGACTGACGTCAGTACTTTTCTGTGGGATTCTGAGGGACACAGCTAAAATATGTTTCATAATCAGGGACATCCCTGGAAAGTTGACTGAGTTAGGAGGTACGGCCTTTGCCCTACTCAGATATGCCAGTGTTTGTGTTGCTATGATACAGTGTGGGGGTTGTAAAGTGCCTCTGCAACATTATTTTCTGCTTGATTGACTGCTTCTCACATCACACTCATGTAATGCAATCCCAAACAATTGCTGGTAAAGATCCACAGAACAGGCTTTGTGTTATGGCCTTCCTATATTTCCTTTACATTCACTCATTGTAATAAATGATATATTTTATGCAGCACAAAGTTATTGTATATCTGTTGTGGCTTAGGGGTACTTCATGCAGTCTTGTGTGTTCAAGGTCTGGGGTTCGAAACTGACAAAGGTATTTTAATTTTGCTGCTGAGCAGAACAAGGGCCCTGACCTAGAGTGACTAAGGCAATTTTAAGCAGTTGTAAGCGGGTTTGCGTGATGCTTAGCTAAGCGCACACATGCGCAGACTCGCTTAATCCCACTTACTACTGCTTAAAATTGCTTACTCCCGCTAACCCCCACACTAATTTCTTTGAAAGAAAAGAAAATGGGGAGATAGGAAAGTGGTGAAAAAGGGGGCACAAAGAGGGAAAGACAGTAGGAAAACAAGCTCTGGGTGTGCAGGATGGGTGTAGAAAAAGTCTATAGCTGCCCATTTCTTTACCAGCCACAGCTGTGCATATGTTGCAAATTTGGAGTGAAATTTGAAGCCTTCCACCCCTGAGAGAGGGGTGAGGACAACATAGTTTGTTGTACTGCCAATTAGAATTATCAGTGTACATGTCCAACAGACATGTGTGCAAAATGGGCAGCTATGTATGGGGCATAATTTTTTTTCGGGTACAGATTGCCCCCTTTTTTTTTTTTTCAAGAGAGAGTGGAAAGTGAGGTAGGGGAAGTAGGTATATTTGGGGAGGTAGGTTGGGTAGGTAAACAGACAAGACAAACAAGATGCATACAGGGGTGGAGTATGACACATGGGGTGGGTGAACACAATTGACGGGGACGAATGTTTGGAAATCACAAGCCCATGAGCCCGCAGATGGTAACAGTGGGACTGAGATCCCCACCCATGGGCAGTCACCACTGGACCTTCACATACCCAATGGTCGCTGTGCTGGGGGCTGCGTAGAAGGGGCAGGCTCACCCGTGAGTCATGCCACTCTTGCCTCGAGCTGGCATAGGGGATCCGTGACTAAATGCTGGATCTCCCTATGCACCACAACCCGGGCCCTTCGGAGGGTGACAGGAGGCCCTTCTCCACCCACGCTTGTGGGGGGGTGAGTCCCATCCCCTGCAGCACTTCCACCCAAAGGTGGCACAGGAACTATGGAGGAGGGAGGGCCGGGCTGGGCACCAGACCTGCTGGTGCCAGGTGCAACTGCCAGCTGAGGAGGGACAGGTGGGTCTGCTGGCACCGGCCTTGCCATACGTTCTGTGATTAGGTGTGTTTAATTACAACATAGACAGCAGCATTCCAAGTTAGTTGTAACAGCATGCAGTAATATTCCCATTAGCCCAACACACCAGGGTTACAACAGTTGAACAGCAAGCATAACACATGCATGTATTGAATGACAGTGGACATTACAACAGCATGCAGGGATGATTGGTTGCAACAGGCCACCAAGATTGCGGTGTTTTAACAGGGGACATGCATCAAAGTAAGTGCAGATTTTATATAACAATAGGACATATGTCCCAACAAATGTTATGAGATTAGACATACCCATTGAGGTATGGAATTGGATTGTTTATGCACATGGAGTAGGGTGTAAAAAGAAACCTCCATTAATATCTTATTAGTACTTTAACTGTACACTACATTCCTATTGACTGCAGGTGTATATCCCCTACATGTATTCTTACACTAGGCAGCATGCATTTGATTGAGTTATGGGTTTTGCTACTAAATTATATACCTGACCTATATCTGACATAGTAACTGTCCAGGATGGAGATGTTACTGCTACATACTTCTATTAAATTGACTTGTTTATGTATCTGCACATCTGGATGTGTTCATATGCCTTTTCCACTTGTATTCTACACAACCCTACTTTTCAGGTAGTACACTAACATTTCTGGGGAACACCTTGACAGGCTACTCGTGTGCCAGATTTACCTATGCATGTCAGCCATTTCACAACTGTTGAGGACTGTTGCATACTTCACAGCTACTCTCACTTCCTTCATCCACTTTATATGGTACTGCACTACTGGGGGGTTGTCAGCACTTAATACAACAGTAACATTTCTTCACTGCAAGGGTACAACAACATTTCTGAGTAACTGGCACATACACACTGCAAGTATTATACCTTTCTTATTTACATTAAAACTCTTTTCTACAGGCTATCTCCTTTATCTGATATTACACCGCATACAGTAGACCTATTCAGGTCATGTTATACCTTTATTGATAGGTTACAAGACTGTTTTTCAGGCTCACTCACTTTTTATTTATAAACAAAAAATATAGCCACAGAGCAAAACAATGGAGGGGCTCAAACCGCTCAAACAAAGTCCCTTGTAATAAATGGCATCAATCCTGCAGGCAAGAAATAATCCAACGTTGTCCAAGGAAAAAAGCAGATTTTATTTGTAGAACAGGGTAGCGCTTTTGCTAAATAGCTTCTTCAGCCCTCTATACAGATAAACCATCACATAGCCTAACTTAAATACATAAAAAGGCGCCAAAAAAGCAAATGCACCTTAAAGGCATATATGCCCTTATTAAAACTCAAAACCCAACAAAGCCAAGGCTTGTATAATCAATATCCAAGACACATGAAAAATAAAAATATATGTAAAAATATATATAATAGAATATATATAATGGAACATATATATAATAAAAAACATATGTATAATAAAAATTGTTACAAAATATTTACCAAATATATATTGTACAATAACAACTATACAATTAAAAAGCATGCAACAAATCCTACATATGAGCAGACTCATAAATAGTTACCAAAATATTATTAGGCAAGGATCTCTGACACTCCTATGGGTCATCATCAGTGTCTAAGTCTCCTCATCTTTAAAAGGGGACATAGTGGGACCTTGCCATTAAGTCCTGGTGGAACATCAGCTCTAAATTTGATGATCCAATGTATCTCCCTTGCCTCTGTATAATTCTTGACATCACCCCTCCTATGTGTCCTAAATATTTGTTCCAAAATCCTAAACCTGAAATGATGTTGTAAGCCATGTTCATGTGTGTGTTTGGCAAGTGCATTATGTAGGTGTTCCTTCCTGGTGTGGTATACATGTTCACAAATCCTGTCCCTTAGACAGCGATTCATTTTGCCTACATAAAACGCTGAACAAGCTACACAAGTAGCTAAGTAAACCACATCTTTGGACATACAATTGCCACTGGTACGTATGATGTATTCACCTGGTGTAGTGGGATACGAAAACACTGGATCTGAAAGGATGTAAGAACAAAAATTGCAACTATTACAGGGTAACATATAATGTTCCTGAACAAGCAATTGTTGATGTCTAATTTTGGGATAGCAAAGAAGGTTCTTGAGGTTCTTCTTATTACGATAGATGAATCTCGGTCTATCCCCACTAATCTCCTTAATTTTAGGGTCAACTGATAAAACATGCCAATGCTTAATAAAAATGTCTTTAATAAGACCAATGTCTTTCGTATAAGATACTGGAAAGACAATTCGTTGACTTAGTCCAGTCACACTGGTAGAATTGTCTCCCTCCTGAGTACTGGCTGTATAAAATTCATCAGCCCTATCAGAGAAGTATGGCATAGCTCTAGTCGCTCTAAGACTAGTGATGTCATACATGCCCTCTGCAAAGTCCAGTGTACTGTAACCTCGTTCTCTCAGTCTAGCCTCTAAATCCCCAAGACCCATTTTATATACTGTCTCACTAGGTGTATATCTAGAAGTACGCATGGCTTGTCCACGGACAATATTCTTGTAAACAAAACCAGGATGCATACTGTGACGGTGTAGAAAAGTGTTCCTATGACAGGACTTACGATGCAACCCTGTGTTCACCATACCGCCCGGTAGCTTATCAACATAGATGTCCAAAAAAGGAATGCGTGTGTCAGACCATTCCATGGTAAAGTTCAAAAACTCTAAGGCTGCATTGACCTCTCTGAAAAAACATGTAAGCTATGTGGATGTACCCCTCCAGACCAAGAAGAGGTCATCCACAAAATGCCTGTAGAACGGTACATAATCCTGATACATCCGGTTTTGGAAAAGGAACCTATGTTCCCATTCAGCCATAACCAGATTGGCGTAGCTATTGGCACAAGAAGTGCCCATAGCTACGCCATCTCGTTGGAGGTAAGACTGTCCCTGAAAACAAAACACATTGGAGTCCAATACAGTCTCCAGTAAGCATAAAGTGAGATCAATATCAAAATTTTGCATCGTAAGTCCTGTCATAGGAACACTTTTCTATACCGTCACAGTATGCATCCTGGTTTTGTTTACAAGAATATTGTCCGTGGACAAGCCATGCATACTTCTAGATATACACCTAGTGAGACAGTATATAAAATGGGTCTTGGGGATTTAGAGGCTAGACTGAGAGAACGAGGTTACAGTACACTGGACTTTGCAGAGGGCATGTATGACATCACTAGTCTTAGAGCGACTAGAGCTATGCCATACTTCTCTGATAGGGCTGATGAATTTTATACAGCCAGTACTCAGGAGGGAGACAATTCTACCAGTGTGACTGGACTAAGTCAACGAATTGTCTTTCCAGTATCTTATACGAAAGACATTGGTCTTATTAAAGACATTTTTATTATGCATTGGCATGTTTTATCAGTAAACCCTAAAATTAAGGAGATTAGTGGGGATAGACCGAGATTCATCTATCGTAGTAAGAAGAACCTCAAGAACCTTCTTTGCTATCCCAAAATTAGACATCAATAATTGCTTGTTCAGGAACATTATATGTTACCCTGTAATAGTTGTAATTTTTGTTCATACATCCTTTCAGATCCAGTGTTTTCGTATCCCACTACACCAGGTGAATACATCATACGTACCAGTGGCAATTGTATGTCCAAAGATGTGGTTTACTTGGCTACTTGTGTAGCTTGTTCAGCGTTTTATGTAGGCAAAACGAATCGCTGTCTAAGGGACAGGATTCGTGAACATGTATACCACACCAGGAAGGAACACCTACATAATGCACTTGCCAAACACACACATGAACATGGCTTACAACATCATTTCAGGTTTAGGATTTTTGAACAAATATTTAGGACACATAGGAGGGGTGATGTCAAGAATTATACAGAGGCAAGGGAGATACATTGGATCATCAAATTTAGAGCTGATGTTCCACCGGGACTTAATGGCAAGGTCCCACTACGTCCCCTTTTAAAGATGAGGAGACTTAGACACTGATGATGACCCATAGGAGTGTCAGAGATCCTTGCCTAATAATATTTTGGTAACTATTTATGAGTCTGCTCATATGTAGGATTTGTTGCATGCTTTTTAATTGTATAGTTGTTATTGTACAATATATATTTGGTGCATATTTTGTAACAATTTTTATTATACATATGTTTTTTATTATATATATGTTCCATTATATATATTCTATTATATATATTTTTACATATATTTTTATTTTTCATGTGTCTTGGATATTGATTATACAAGCCTTGGCTTTGTTGGGTTTTGAGTTTTAATAAGGGCATATATGCCTTTAAGGTGCATTTGCTTTTTTGGCGCCTTTTTATGTATTTAAGTTAGGCTATGTGATGGTTTATCTGTATAGAGGGCTGAAGAAGCTATTTAGCGAAAGCGCTACCCTGTTCTACAAATAAAATCTGCTTTTTTCCTTGGACAACGTTGGATTATTTCTTGCCTGCAGGATTGATGCCATTTATTACAAGGGACTTTGTTTGAGCGGTTTGAGCCCCTCCATTGTTTTGCTCTGTGGCTATATTTTTTGTTTATTTCAGTTTGGGCTTTTGCAACAGAGCATTCACTCCATACGAACATTTTCATTTTTTCACTTTTTATTTATGACAGTGCATGCAGAGATAGTATTCCAGACATGTTTTTGCTTTATTCATGGGTTACTACACTCTATTCCTGGCTATCTGACTTATGATATGTAACAGTACATGCAGAGGATTTATTCAGGGAATGAATGTTTTATGCTTCACAGCTACTGCCACTTCCTTCATCCACTTCCTATGGGACTGCACAACTGTGGGTTGACAGCACCTAATACAACAGTACTATTTTTTATTGCAAGGGTACAACAACATTTCAAAGTAAGTGACACAGACACACTCCAAGTTTTATACCTTTATTAATTACATTGAACACTCTTTTCTACAGGCTCTCTCCTTTACTTGTTATTACAGTGCATATGGAAGACATATTCAGGACATAATATACCTTCCTTGATAGGTTACAACACTCTTTTTCAGGCCTGCTTACTTATATGTTATGACAATACTTGCAGGGATAGTATTCCAGAATTATTTTAGCTTGATTGGTGGGTTAGTACACTCAATTTCTGTCTCACTGACATTTGTTATATAACAGTACATGCAGAGGATTTAATCAGGACATTTTATTGCTGTATTATTGGGCTGAAACACTTTTGTCATTCTCATTCACATATATCATGTAACAATACATACAGAATATTTACTAACCTGCCTGGTGGTGCAGCCTTAGCAGCCTATCTGTATAGGCTTGCTGATTCATAGCACAAGCACCTGCAGCTGTGGAGTAAATAAAGGGATACTGAGACATACCTATCCATTATTTAAATGATATTAGCTTGTCTTACATACTGCATTCCATGGCTACCTACTTAGTAGTGGGGCATCATGCATTTGATGGGCCTCCTGCATCCACTGGATCAAAAGGTCCTGCTTCTGCCTCTTCAGGTCTGCATGGTGGTGATGGACCTGCTCACCAGTCCGATGGACGCCTCTGGCACTGGTGAGTTCATGAGCCAACTGGTTCCAAGCCTCCGCCTTATATATATGCAGAAGTCGAGTCTCATGCCGATGGACTAGGAGCCAAACCATATATCTTGACTCCTCGATGCCCCAGCGTTGCACTCAAAACTAGACATTCTAACTGCAGATGGGAGCTACAATCAGTTATGGTGAGTATTCCTGCCCATGCGGCTTAAATATGCCGCATTTCCTGCACTTTTCTGTGATTGGCCATTTTTGAATATTCTCGGCTGACTGCAGACCTGCTTAGCAATGGTTAATCAAACATTTATTACTATATATATGTTAACAGTGGATGTTTATCCTAAGCTGTTGTGGCTTAGTGGTTCAGTACTTTGATTATGGTGCACAGTGTCTGGGTTCAAACCTTATCATTGCTTTTTATTTTACTACTGTCCAGACAGGTTAGGAGTTGTGGCTGTGTTTAAGCAACTGTGCTCTACGTTGCTCCACGTTGCCAGATCGTGCGCTGGTTGGCATGCCGCGTACCTCCGTGCAAACCGATTGTGCTGGGTAAAGTGCTATTTAGCTATGGGCAACTACATTGCGCTGGGTAAAGCATGATTTAGCTATGGGCAACTACACTGCTCTGGGTAAAGCGCGAGTTAGCTATGGGCAACTATATTGCGCTGGGTTAAGCATTGCTTAACTGCGGCCAATTATATGTCAGGTTCCTTTATAAATATACATTTTGTTCACTGATACATAAGCCATTTAAATGTTTTTTTAGTAAACGTTTCATCATACAGGTCAGGAATTATTTCATATACTAATTTGGAACAGAAAATAGGAAGGGGAGTGGTGAGACTCGAACCATGAATGCCTCCTCTTTGTGTGAACGCTCTACCACTACGCTATTACTATTTGCCGTAATTTGCATAAACATTCCTTATTATGCTCTTCCATGTCGAGATTGTTAACTGCAGCTAAGCAATGGGCACACACGCACACACACACGCAAATACGGGCAGCTATATTGGGAATTAGAAAAAAAAATTAATAGTTTTACTTTTTATAACTGTACTGGGGTTTACAATGTCAGGGAGTGTGGTTTTGGGTACATGGACATTTGAGTGGACTCGCTCTTATGTGTTGACATTTTGTTTTTTAACACACTTGCAGGGGCGTAGACCTTTCCACTGCTTGGCAGGCGACCACACCCCCCGCTTGCCTGCACGGTCCGTGTTGGACTTGGGTTTGAGTCAGCATGCCCACATGAATATTCATGGCACGCTGACGTCATACCGTTCAACTGCAGCCTCCAAGTAAGACTTATTTAGTCTTACACAAAGGATTCGTGAATCCGGGGGGGTGTATATCACCGCAGGGCACAAGTCACCAAAACAGATTGTGATACATGTAGTTAAATACCCTTAATAGTTCTATAAAGCACAGTAGGTCACAATTCAGGTGAGATAACTCTGGCACCCACACTTGAAGGTGAATGTTGTGCTGCACCTGTCTTGATTTATTAATTAATTGCTTATTATGGCACCAGTGCTGTTTTTGCATCACATTTTATTTCTTGCATGTGTAAAATCTTGCTGCTCCAATATATGAATGTTGACCCATACAGTGTTTGCTAAGTTTTATGGCATCCATCTGTAGAGAAATAATTTTGTTTCTTTTGCTATCAGTAGTAATATGAAATGAGATGCTAAGACTCATGTAGATCTTTGGAAATATTATTTTAGTATTCTTATCATTCACACAGATGCAGTGCCTGCATTTTTAATGTTGTATACATGTATGCAATATTTCAGTTAGCGCTGAAGGTGCCACTTGTACTGGCAAACTGCAGCCTGCTTGTTTCCTGCTGAGCACATCTTACACACTTATTGAACTGGGGAGCCTTTCGTGTTGGATTATTTTGTTTTTCTATAAACTGCAGAACTTTTAGTGCATCATTGAATTTTGTGCCCACTTTTCTTTGGATATATCTATATCTATCTATCTATCTATCTATCTATCTATCTATCTATCTATCTAACTACGTAAGCGTGTGTTTGTATATGCATATTTTTTCTCATGGGTCCTAAAGCATTTGGCACATTAATGTTTGTTTGACTGTACTTAAGTAGGAGTTTTACTGAAAATTCCATTTATCAATTGTGCAGTTGTCTCAACGGCACTTTTTTCAAATAAGGTTGATGATTTATATGAGGGTAGTGTTTGTGAGTGCAAGTGTGTGTGTGGGTTCGATTTAGGCTAAGGGTTAAGAAGGAGATTTTTCATAGAGAGAGTGTGAGTGGGCATGTGTGTGTGTGCATGTGTGTGTGTTGTGTGCTTTTGTGCATATTTGTGTATATGTGTATGAGGGTTTGGCTAAAGTTTAGGTAAAAGGATATTTTCTGTGTGTGTGTGTGTGTGTGTGTGTGTGTGTGTGTGTGTGTGTGTGTGTGTATGTGTGTGCGTGTGTGTGCGTGTGTGTGCGTGTGTGTGCGTGTGTGTGTGTGTGTGTGTATGAGTATATGACAGTTTGGGAAAAAAGGTTTGATAAAAGGGTATTTTCACTGTGTGTGTATGTGAGTTTATGTAGGTCAGGGTTAATTATTCGAAATAACTAAATTGGAAGCATCTCTCATTCTCTCTCTCTCTCTCTCTCTCTCTCTCTCTCTCTCTCTCTCCCTCTCTCACAGTCAGCTGCATATAACGAAAAGAACAATGACCTACCTTTCCTGCACCTATGCAGCATCAGCAGACTGTCAATCAATACTGTTAAACAATGTCCACTCAGGTCTCCTAGAACTCCTAAGTCTAGGAATCAGCCAATGTCCCCAAACCTTCATTCTGCATCTGCGTACAGCACACTCTATTATCAACCATAGCCCCTAAACCTACATCCTGCACATGACCCCTCATCAAGAGATCAACATAAACTTACAGCATACCTTAACATCAGCCAAAGCACACAAAACTAGAGCCAAAGCCCCCAAACCTACCTCCTGCACATGGCCCCCCATCAACAGATCAGCATCCAATTACAGTACAACCTACATCAGCCAAAGTCCCGGACCTACCTCCTGCACATGACCCCTCATAAACAGATCAACATACAATTACAGTACACCCTAACATCAGCCAAAGCCCCCAAACCTACAGCCAAAGCCCCCAGACCTACCTCCTGCACATGACCTCTCACCAGCAGATCAAGATTCAATTACAGTACACCCTCACATCAGCCAAATCCCCCATACCTACCTCCTGCACATGGCCACTCACCAACAGATCAACATCCAATTACAGTACACCCTAAAATCAGCCAAAGCCCTAGACCTACATGCTGCACATGAACCCTCATCAACACTTCAACATACAATTACAGAACAATCTAACATCAGCCAAAGCCCCAACAGACCTACCTCCTGCACATGACCCCTCATCAACAGATCAACATCCAAATAAAGTACACCCAAACATCAGCCATAGCCCCCAAACCTACAGCCAAAGCCCCCAGACCTACCTCCTGCGCATGACCTCTCACCAGCAGATCAAGATCCATTTACAGTACACCCTCACATCAGCCAAATCCCCCATACCTACCTCCTGCACATGACCCCTCATCAACAGATCAACATCCAATTACAGTACACCCTAAAATCAGCCAAAGCCCTAGACCTACATCCTGCTCATGAACCCTCATCAACAGATCAACATCCAATTACAGAACAATCTAACATCTATTTATTTTATTTATTTGCAGTTTGTTTACCAGGATATTCCATTGGGCCACAAGAAGCACATTTTCAATGGAGTCCTGGAGAGAAAAGCTCTAGAAATACAAGTAACAACTTACAGATCGCAAAAATATATGAGTTACAAAACATGTGAGATAAAAGAAAAAAAGAAAATACAGAGTTACAAAGTAGAAAGAGTTAGCATTTGGAGAAAGTAAATTAATACAAATCTTATTAAAACTATTTACATCAGCAATTCAGCAGAATGTACAGTATTCAGTTTTTGCAAGGTTTTTACTATGAGGTATGTCAGGTGCATAAGACAAAAACATGGACTGAGAGTAGTTAAGGAAAGCCAACGCCCCCAAATCTACCTCCTGCACATGACCCCTCATCAACAGATCAACATCCAATTACAGTACACCCTAACATTAGCTAAAGCCCCCAGACCTACCTCATGCACATGACCCCTCATCAGCAGATCAACATCCAATTACAGTACACCCTAACATCAGTCAAACCCCCAGACCTACCTCCTGCACATGACCCTCATCAACAGATCAACATCCAATTACAGTAGAATCTAAAATCATCCAAAGCCCCCAGACCTACGACCTGCACATGACCCCCTAAGCAACAGATCAACATTCAATTACAGTACAATCTAAAATCATCCAAAGCCCCCAGACCTACGACTGCACATGACCCCTCATCAACAGATCAATATCCAATTACAGTACACCCTAAAATCAGCCAAAGTCCCCAGACATGCCTCCTACACATGACCCCTCATCAACAGATCAACATCCATTTACCGTACACCCTAACATCAGCCAAAGCCCCAAGACCTACCTCTAGCACATGACCCCCCCATCAAGAGATCAACATCCAATTACAGTACAACCTAACATCAGGCAAAGCCCCCAAACCTACCTCCTACACATGACTCCTCATCAACAGATCAACATCCAATTACAGTACTCCCTAACATCAGCCAAAGCCCCCAGACCTACCTCCTCCACATGACCCCTCATCAACAGATCAACATCCAATTACAGTACACCCTAACATCAGTCAAAGCCCCAGACCTACCTCCTGCACGTGACCCTCATCAACAGATCAACATCCAATTACAGTAGAATCTAAAATCATCCAAAGCCCCCAGACCTACGACCTGCACATGACCCCCAAAGCAACAGATCAACATTCAATTACAGTACACCCTACCATCAGCCAAAGTGCCCAGACCTACCTCCTGCACATGACCCCACATCAACAGATCAACATCCAATTACAGTACACCCTAACATCAGCCAAAGCCCCAAGACCTACCTCTAGCACATGACCCCACCCCCATCAAGAGATCAACATCCAATTACAGTACAACCTAACATCAGGCAAAGCCCCCAAACCTACCTCCTACACATGACTCTTCATCAGCAGATCAACATCCAATTTCAGTACACCCTAACATCAGCTAAAGCCCCCAGACCTACCTCCTCCACATGGCCCCTCATCAACAGATCAACATCCAATTACAGTACACCCTAACATCAGCCAAAGCCCCCAGACCTACCTCCTGCACATGACCCCTCATCAACAGATCACCATCCAATTACAGTACAACCTAACATCAGCCAAAGCCCCCAGACCTACCTTCTCCACATGACCCCTCATCAGCAGATCAACATCCATTTACAGTACATCCTAACATCAGCCAAAGCCCCCAGACCTACCTTCTGCATATGACCCCTCATCAACAGATCAACATCCAATTACAGTACACCCTTACATCAGCCAAAGCCCCATGACCTACCTCCTGCACACAACGCCTCATCAACAGATCAACAACCAATTTCAGTACACCCTAACATCAGCTAAAGCCCCCAGACCTACCTCCTCCACATGGCCCCTCATCAACAGATCAACATCCAATTACAGTACACCCTAACATCAGCCAAAGCCCCCAGACCTACCTCCTGCACATGACCCCTCATCAACAGATCACCATACAATTACAGTACAACCTAACATCAGCCAAAGCCCCCAGACCTACCTTCTCCACATGACCCCTCATCAACAGATCAACATCCATTTACAGTACATCCTAACATCAGCCAAAGCCCCCAGACCTACCTTCTGCACATGACCCCTCATCAACAGATCACCATACAATTACAGTACAACTTAACATCAGCCAAAGCCCCCAGACCTACCTTCTCCACATGACCCCTTATCAACAGATCAACATCCAATTGAAGTACAATCTAGCATCATCCAAAGTCCCCAGACCTACCTCCTGCACATGACCCCTCTCAACAGATCAACACCCAGTTACAATACACCCTTACATCAGCCAAAGCCCCCAGACCTATCTCCTGCACATGACCCCTCATCAGCAGATCAACATCCAATTACAGTAAACCCTAACATCAGCCACAGCCCCCAGACCTATCTCCTGCACATGACCCCTCATCAACAGATCAATATCCAATTACAGTACACCCTAACAGCCAAAGCCCCCAGACCTACCTCCTGCTCATGACCCCTCATCAACAGATTAACATCCAATTACAGTACACCCTAACATCAGCCAAAGCCTGCAGATTTACCTCCTTCACATGGCCCTCATCAACAGAACATCATCCAATTACAGTACAACCTAACATCAGCCAAAGCCCCCAGACCTACCTCCTGCACATGACCCCTCATCAACAGATCAACATCCAATTACAGTACATCCAAACATCAGCCAAAGCGCCCATACCTACCTCCTCCACATGACCCCTCATCAGCAGATCAACATCCAACTACAGTACACCTTAACATCAGCCAAAGCCCCCAGACCTACCTCCTCCACATGGCCCATCATCAACAGATCAACATCCAGTTACAGTACAATCTAGCATCAGCCAAAGCCCCCAGACCTACCTCCTGCACATGACCCCTCATCAACAGATCAACATTGGCTTACAGCACACTCTAACACAACTATAGAAAGGGGTCACTCATCTGGCAAGATGAAGACCTTAAGGAGGAAAGTCATGACAATACAGCTGGCAACATCCAGGCCATACGTGACTTCATAGTCAGACACACAGATGCACCACTTAGCAGTCTGATCAAAGACAGAGTGACAGTTTGCTACCTCTCAGGTACCAGAGCCAAAATGTCACTAGGGCCCTAATGTTCCTTCACCCAATATACACATATGACTTAGTCATCATGCGAGAGTGAATGACTTAACATACAACTGTTTGGATTATATGAAGACAGACATGTTGGAACTCTGTAAATATGCATCAGAACTTGCCTACAGCAGTATCTTACAATCACCAAAACTGATTCCACAATGCAATCATATCACTGGCTTAGGTACTGATGTTACTCAAATGGGTATCCAATATATATCAGTCTGGGAGTAGATAACTGACAACCTTAACTGCTTTGGCAGAGATGCCCTGCACCTTTCATCTCTTGGCTTCCATATATTTAGGCAAAGTCTGACTCCTCAAATTACCTATACAGCCCTTCAAAGTCAGGACTATACAAGGGTAGTGCTGCCTTAAGAGGACGTTGTTTTCCCTACAGGCATTCTTAACTCCTTAAAATATCGATATCCGTATTGTTTCTTGAATATGATTTCAGAATAGTGATAGCACCATGCAAGGCTTCAGTTCATACCACACTGGTCAATGGCTGAAAATGATGGTAATACTGGAGGGAGTATGTCTGTCCTCTTAAAAATTCAGTCCACCTGCAGACTCTTATGGTAGGACAATGACTTTAAACTCCTCCACAGCTTTCTCAAATTTAGTAAAATTGTAATGCACTGTAGCAAACCATCAACCCCCCCCCCACTTAACTTGCAGCCTACAACGCATAAATAATCAAACTGACATACCTCCCTAACAAACCCAACACTATTCTCTTGGGTGACTTCAAAGCCAATGCATAACTCCTCAAGTGTAGTGCCTCCACTGGTTAAATCCAACCATAAATCAGTCATTTTTGAAGTAGCAATAGCACCAGAACTCCTCAAAAGTGATGTCAGGCTAAACATTTCATGAGTCTAACTATATCCTACTAAAGGAAGGTACAATTGACTTTCAAGCTCCAGTTTCCACAGATGACAGTGACAGCTATACTAAGGTATACACTGATGCCCTGTATAAACATCTACACAAATGTATAGACACATCCATGCCATGCAGGATTAAAGCAAGATAGTGAATAAAGAAATGGAAATCTAACATTAATAACTTATAAAATAAGTGAAAGAAGCTGCTGCCCAAAAATACAAACGTGAGAGCCCAGAACTGGAAGAGCACCCTCCTCAGCCTAAACAAGCAAATAAGATAACTCGTAAAAAATCAAAGACCATCTATGAAAAAAATTTAGCAACCATAGCCAAGGATAACCATAAGGCTTTCTTCAGTCACGTCCGCAACCGAAAAGATAGGACTCAGATTTGTGCTGAACTAATTGTGGATGGCATCACACATACTGACCCTGTGGAAATTGCAAACCTGCTGGCAGACAGGTTTGGAGAAAATTTCACCCCCCCTATCCCCCTCAGGCATACCACAAACCATGCATTCATCATCTCCTCCTCCCTGCATCTCCATTGAACAAGTCAGCAATGCTCTCTCCAAGGCTAAGAACACAGCCTCCATGGGACCAGATGACATTCCAGGCTACGTTCTTAATGTTCCAAAACAAGAGCTAGCTACTCCATTAGGCACTCTCTTCAACCACAGCCTGAGTACTGTTTTTGTCCCCACTGAATGGAAAATAGAGACTGTTATCCCTCTTCACAAGGATGACTTGACAACAGACCTGGATAACTATAGACCCATAAGTTTAACCAGTTTCATCTGTAAGGCAATGGAACAAATCATCACGGACCTCATAGATAAGGATATAGGTGATCTCCAAACCCTGGATCCGTCCCAGTTTGATTTTGTTAAGGGCAGGTCATGCCTGCTAAACCTGCTGGACTTCTTTGAGAACATGACCAGAGCCATAAATGAGGGTAAAACTATGTATCCAGATATGGAACATTTCACAATAAAAAAAAATAATATCACAAAGATGGAATGTGGAAAATAAGATTAGTAAATCAGAATTCAAAGAAATAGAAGTTGAAGTTATGGAGTGCCTGCAAAGTGAAGGATTTAATGTAGAAGGTCTAAAACAGACTACATCACAGTTTGATGGAGTGAGTCCACAGAATAAGGAAAAGTAAGAAGATCAGGAGACACATGAAGAAGAAATATGGACAGGAGAAAGGAAAAGAGAGTTAATATGGTGTAATATTTATGCAAAGTAGAAAGCAAAATTTACCAATACAAAAAGAGCAGCACCAAAGATATTTGAAGAGAAATACAGGCAAAGGAACCCAGATATGGAAAACTTTACAATACAAAAAATAAAAAATGTAGACCAAACCAACACCAATGACTAAATGTCTAACTGTGCCAAATAAATATATAAAGAAAACAGCAAAGCACAGTACAACCACCACGGCAAGCAGCATAAAAATTCAAGGAGACTAAATGAGACTGTATTTAATAAAAATCAGGATAAGCAGTTCACATAAAATGCTTCCTCAGATCTTCAGTATACACAAACCAACAAGTACATTTAGAAAGCACATTCAAAAAGAAATTACCCTATCAGACAGCCCGGCCAATTAATGATGTAATGGCCTAGACATCAGTGCTGGCTTTAAATGAACATTGTAATTTAAGCCTGGTGTTCTATGTGTCTGTAATGCGGCAATCCACCTCATCTCCACACATTCTGTTCTGTTGACTATGTCCCCACCGCTGGTAGACTCTGGTATTACCTCTATCACAGTGAACTTAAAATAATGCCCACTAAGATCTTTAACATGTTTAAAAATGGCGCTTAAACAACTCATTCTCCTTATAGTCCCCTACATGCTGTAGGACACGATCCTTCAATTTCTGATTAGTTTTACCCACATAGTATGACTCACAGTCATTACAAGTAGCAAGGTACACTAAATTAGCTGTCCTGCAGTTAGCATGTACCATAAAAACATAGTCCTTACCAGTTACAGGATGTACAAATGTATTGGTTAGGGACATATATTTACAGGCTTTGCAAGACCTACATGGAAATGTCCCAATCCTCAGGGGTACACTATAAGTTTTTCTAAATGGTCTATAACACAGTTCCCTTTTTCGAGTCAGATTGTTTTTGTAAACAAATCTAGGGACATCACATACTACCTTGGAGATGGTGTCATCAGAATGCAGTATAGCCCAATTCTGTTTGACAATATCACAAACTAAATATCACTACTGTATTTCAAACAAAAACTAGATGTAGGTCTATTATTCACTTTAGGATGCAATGATGTTGCATCCCTTTTCAAAAAGGGGGTACCCACTATATCCGTTAGACTATCCACCTCCTCTACTCTCTGCATTATTTCCCTTTTATGATATCCCCTGTCTGATAATTCATTCGCTAATCTATCCCTGGCCTGAACATAATCATCCTCCTGTGTGTGCAAACTAGATGTACGCAGGAATTGTCCTTTCATAACATTTCCAAAAACCCTGTTAGGGTGCATACTTTTCCTAACCAGCAAGTTATTGTTACTGCATTCCTTCCTATACATTAAAGAATCAACCCTCTGAGTCAAGATTTTTTTCTGAACATTTTTATAGATCACATTTGATTTTATATAAGTGCTTTGTAGATGATATTTTTATTTTGTGGAGGGGTACAGATGTTTTGTTACAGGATTTTGTCACCTATTTAGAGGGCAGTAGTACCTGCTTTAGATTCTCTATGCATACGTCCAAATCCAGCATAGATTTTCTTGACACAACCATTTCCATTAATGCCACCGGAAGGGTTGATTCTTTAATGTATAGGAAGGAATGCAGGAGCAATAACTTGCTGGATAGGAAAAGTTTTGAAACATGAGGAGAATAAATCTAAGATGACTTCTCTGATTAATTTAGCAGAAGCATACTGACATCAAGCAGGAATGGAAATCAAACTAGCAATAGATAAAAAGCAGGCAGCAACTGAATGTGCCAAAAAACAAAAGAAAGAATATAAGGTGAAGGACCAGATGAGAAGGCAAGAAATGTGGAAAAACATATAGTTGCAAGTATAGAAAATGTCTGAAAGAGCCTCGTGTTGATCAAGAATGAACTCATGAACTGTAAGATGGAGGAGAGTGGAACCCTGCTGATGATAAAGGACAAAAATCTCAACTGTAGTATATACAATCCACGACAAACTTGAATAAAATCAAATGATGATTTATTATATCCACGTTAAGCGCTTTCAGCTGTCCCCAGCCTTCATCAGAACAAATAATGTCTCCAAAAACAAGGTTTATATACATACATAATTATCTCCCTAATTGATAAATTGGTAAAAAACCGCCAAAAGATTTTAAAGGTATATGATGTCAAAACCAATATTTTCATAATCTAATCACACATACTTCAAATATCACTACTAAGCATACATATAGTAAAAACATTATCATATAATGAAAAATTCAATATGTTTTAAAAAATATATGATGAAAATTGTATTATTTTTATCTAACATCCATTATTCACATATAAAATCTACCTTATTACAACATGCATGAATATACAACTTTTCACTTCGAATTCGTTAATAACAATAATAATGGTATATAATTCTAAATGTGTTATTCCAATGCTAAAAATGGTTTTATACTAATAAAATCATTGAGACCAGGTGGTCTTGTGGAGTCAGTCAAAATTTGCCACTTGCTTTCACATAATGCTAACTTAGTTTTCCAATCACCTCCAAATGGTGTATTATCCACCTGCTCAATGATGGAAAAAAGAAAACTATGGTCTACACCTTTATCTAAAATGTGCCTGCATAATGCGTTCTTAGTGTCACACTTCCCTATTCTATACTGGTGTTCATAGATACGTCTATTTAGTTGTCTCTCAGTTTTGCCAATATAGTGGGCGTTGCATGCTGTACAGATGGCCACGTAGACCACCTGTTTACTTTTACAGTTACCCCTTTTGCATTTGATAGTGGTGTGACATACATCATCAAGCTTAATAATTTTGCTTGTATTGATGTATTTGCATTGTTTGCAATTACCACATTTTGTGGTCCCTTTATCTGTATCTCCTTTCATTTTGGTGTGACCATCTTTTTGTAATATTCTCTTCAGATTGGGAGCTGTTTTAAAAACACATCTGGGTTTACTACCCAAAATTTGCTCTTTGTCTATAATCGTCAGTGTTTTCCAATGTCTATCCAATATTTCTTGAATCAGATATGTGTTGGGGGAATACATAAGTACGCATACCCTGCCTACAGATGTGTTGAGAATGTCTTCTTTGGTAGTTGGTTGGAATGTACCTAACAGTGGGAAGTATTTTTTACCCCATTCCTGGGTGACATAATTGATAACTTCATCCACCATCTTCTCGGGGTAGGCTCTCGTGATGAACATGTCCTTAATAATATCCATTTCAGTTTTCACCATACATTTATTGGACGTCATCCTTGCCACCCGAATGCATTGACCTTTGACTATGTTACTGAAAATATGGGGGGGGTGATTGCTGCTGTAATGAACATAGTCATTGGAAAATGTTGGTTTTCTATAGATTCTGGACATAAATCCACTGTCGTTCTTGGTTAATAAGATGTCTAAATAGGACATTTCTTCGTGACTGTAGTCAAATGTAAATTGTAGAAAATCCACTGTTTGATTGAGGTATGTCATGAATTCCAACAATTTGTCCTCTGATGCCCTCCACAGGATAAAAATATCATCTAGATATCTGACATACAAAGCGATGTTACTGTAGTGAGTGCTTTTGAAAATGTACTCCGATTCCCATTCTGCCATGACCAGATTCGCAAAGATGGGGGCACACGCTGCTCCCATCGCTACTCCCCTGGTCTGTCTGAAATATTCACCTTGATGTAAAATATAATTGTAATCCAACACTAGTGACATCATGTCACAAAGGAGACTGATCTTTTCCCAAGGGAAGTCTGTGAACTTCCTTAGACTTCTTTCAAAAAATTCCAAACCTTCAGTCCTGGGAATGCTGGAAAAAAGATCCACGACATCTATGGTCAACAAGATGAAATTGGTGTCCCATAGTTCTTTCTTGATGGTCCCTAAAAATCTCCACGAATCCTTGATGATGTGAGGAATGTTGTCGTATATCTTTTTGAGCCATCCATCGATCAGTTGTCCTATTTTGAAGGTTTTGGATCTAGAACCTGACACGATGGGACGAAAGGGAGGTTGTTTAATGGATTTGTGTACCTTGGGTATGCCCACCATCTTTGCTAGAACTGGATGATCTACTTTCAAGAAGGAATAGGTCTCATTGTTAATCCTGTTGTCGATTAAATATTCCTCTATGATGAGGTCTATGCGCTTATGTCCAATGTTGACCTGGTTCAAGGAGATGTTTTCATAATTTCCTGAATTATGAAGAATGTTGTCGATCTCTTGGTCGTAGTCCTTGGTGGAGAAAATCACTACCCCCCCTCCCTTGTCGGGTTTCATGACTCTAATATCCCTATTCAAGGTGAGATCGGATAAACATTTCCTTTCCAAACTGGTGAGATTATCTGTAGCATCCTCATTCTGATGTTTCTTCTTGTTGTATGTCCAGTAAATGTCATTGCAAACAAGGTGTTCAAAGTTTGTCACATGGGGGTTTGATGTAGGAATGTAGGTACTTTTTTTCGTGAGGGTGGTCCCTGCTATACCCGTGTTCTTGTGTTCAAAGTAAGGTTGTTTGTCAAACTGAAGAGCCAAATTCAACTTTCTACAATATTTCTTAACTTCTTTTATGCTGTCTATAATGTTCCAACCCCTCGTGGGTATGAATTTCATACCCTTGCTTAGCAATTGAGCACAGGTGTTGTTGATATCAAGGGTAGTGTAGTTGAATACCTTGAAACCAGCATGGGTGATGATTCTAGGGAAGGAATCATGAACATGTACTTCAGTTGAACTCCCTTCTGACGTAGTCCCTAACCTGATGGGATTCGTCGAGAGGGGCTCTACCTGTGTCGAGTTGTAAGACCCGTTGAGTGTGAATGCCAAGGTTTGGCATCCCTCCATGCCAGGTGGTATCTCCCCCCCTGAAAATTTTCTTCCCTGCCAGATTTTTCCAGATCCTTTCTTCTGGAACCATACCTGTTATGTGGGTCTGTGTCCTTATGTCTAGGCCAAATGTATGCTCTCTCTGTTCTATATGCCTCTAAATCCTGTTGTAGTTTCTTATCCTTCCTAATCACACTGTTCTGTACAGAGTCCTCTGCATGTACAAATTGCTTAGCATATAATTCTTTCATGTCCTCATACTCGTTATGCTGTATAATGTTACTGTGAATACTTTCTAATTGGTCAACGACTGAGAGGTAAAGGTACTGTACTAAAAAGAGTAAGGCACGACTCTCTCAGTCGTCCTAATATAAACGGTCATACAAGTAGTGATTCCATACAATTGGTGAAAGACAATGTGTTAAATGGTAAAACAAACAATAGAGATGTACTGTTTGAACGTTTTTTTATGTGACGACAGGGATTATTTTTATAAGGATAAAAGAGAGAACAATAGTAATAACAATCAAGTTAATAATTGCATATCTTTGAGAGAATATATCATAGATTTTGGTAAAAAACTGACAGCATACAAAAATACCAAAATTGACCGCAGTTATTTAACGAAATGCTTATCACTTAACACTGTGCCTAAAGGTATTAGATTTTTTAAATTACCTTTAGGTATTATACATACTGCAGATGTGGAAAAAGAGTTTAACAAACTATTTGATGGATTTGGACAGGAATACATGAAACTTCTTATTAAAAATTTGGATGATAAACTGAGCATATTAGCTGACCAATTAGAAAGTATTCACAGTAACATTATACAGCATAACGAGTATGAGGACATGAAAGAATTATATGCTAAGCAATTTGTACATGCAGAGGACTCTGTACAGAACAGTGTGATTAGGAAGGATAAGAAACTACAACGGGATTTAGAGGCATATAGAACAGAGAGAGCATACATTTGGCCTAGACATAAGGACACAGACCCACATAACAGGTATGGTTCCAGAAGAAAGGATATGGAAAAATCTGGCAGGGAAGAAAATTTTCAGGGGGGGAGATACCACCTGGCATGGAGGGATGCCAAACCTTGGCATTCACACTCAACGGGTCTTACAACTCGACACAGGTAGAGCCCCTCTCGACGAATCCCATCAGGTTAGGGACTACGTCAGAAGGGAGTTCAACTGAAGTACATGTTCATGATTCCTTCCCTAGAATCATCACCCATGCTGGTTTCAAGGTATTCAACTACACTACCCTTGATATCAACAACACCTGTGCTCAATTGCTAAGCAAGGGTATGAAATTCATACCCACGAGGGGTTGGAACATTATAGACAGCATAAAAGAAGTTAAGAAATATTGTAGAAAGTTGAATTTGGCTCTTCAGTTTGACAAACAACCTTACTTTGAACACAAGAACACGGGTATAGCAGGGACCACCCTCACGAAAAAAAGTACCTACATTCCTACATCAAACCCCCATGTGACGAACTTTGAACACCTTGTTTGCAATGACATTTACTGGACATACAACAAGAAGAAACATCAGAATGGGGATGCTACAGATAATCTCACCAGTTTGGAAAGGAAATGTTTATCCGATCTCACCTTGAATAGGGATATTAGAGTCATGAAACCCGACAAGGGAGGGGGGGTAGTGATTTTCTCCACCAAGGACTACGACCAAGAGATTCTTCATAATTCAGGAAATTATGAAAACATCTCCTTGAACCAGGTCAACATTGGACATAAGCGCATAGACCTCATCATAGAGGAATATTTAATCGACAACAGGATTAACAATGAGACCTATTCCTTCTTGAAAGTAGATCATCCAGTTCTAGCAAAGATGGTGGGCATACCCAAGGTACACAAATCCATTAAACAACCTCCCTTTCGTCCCATCGTGTCAGGTTCTAGATCCAAAACCTTCAAAATAGGACAACTGATCGATGGATGGCTCAAAAAGATATACGACAACATTCCTCACATCATCAAGGATTCGTGGAGATTTTTAGGGACCATCAAGAAAGAACTATGGGACACCAATTTCATCTTGTTGACCATAGATGTCGTGGATCTTTTTTCCAGCATTCCCAGGACTGAAGGTTTGGAATTTTTTGAAAGAAGTCTAAGGAAGTTCACAGACTTCCCTTGGGAAAAGATCAGTCTCCTTTGTGACATGATGTCACTAGTGTTGGATTACAATTATATTTTACATCAAGGTGAATATTTCAGACAGACCAGGGGAGTAGCGATGGGAGCAGCGTGTGCCCCCATCTTTGCGAATCTGGTCATGGCAGAATGGGAATCGGAGTACATTTTCAAAAGCACTCACTACAGCAACATCGCTTTGTATGTCAGATATCTAGATGATATTTTTATCCTGTGGAGGGCATCAGAGGACAAATTGTTGGAATTCATGACATACCTCAATCAAACAGTGGATTTTCTACAATTTACATTTGACTACAGTCATGAAGAAATGTCCTATTTAGACATCTTATTAACCAAGAACGACAGTGGATTTATGTCCAGAATCTATAGAAAACCAACATTTTCCAACGACTATGTTCATTACAGCAGCAATCACCCCCCCCCATATTTTCAGTAACATAGTCAAAGGTCAATGCATTTGGGTGGCAAGGATGACGTCCAATAAATGTATGGTGAAAACTGAAATGGATATTATTAAGGACATGTTCATCACGAGAGCCTACCCCGAGAAGATGGTGGATGAAGTTATCAATTATGTCACCCGGGAATGGGGTAAAAAATACTTCCCACTGTTAGGTACATTCCAACCAACTACCAAAGAAGACATTCTCAACACATCTGTAGGCAGGGTATGCGTACTTATGTATTCCCCCAACACATATCTGATTCAAGAAATATTGGATAGACATTGGAAAACACTGACGATTATAGACAAAGAGCAAATTTTGGGTAGTAAACCCAGATGTGTTTTTAAAACAGCTCCCAATCTGAAGAGAATATTACAAAAAGATGGTCACACCAAAATGAAAGGAGATACAGATAAAGGGACCACAAAATGTGGTAATTGCAAACAATGCAAATACATCAATACAAGCAAAATTATTAAGCTTGATGATGTATGTCACACCACTATCAAATGCAAAAGGGGTAACTGTAAAAGTAAACAGGTGGTCTACGTGGCCATCTGTACAGCATGCAACGCCCACTATATTGGCAAAACTGAGAGAAAACTAAATAGACGTATCTATGAACACCAGTATAGAATAGGGAAGTGTGACACTAAGAACGCATTATGCAGGCACATTTTAGATAAAGGTGTAGACCATAGTTTTCTTTTTTCTATCATTGAGCAGGTGGATAATACACCATTTGGAGGTGATTGGAAAACTAAGTTAGCATTATGTGAAAGCAAGTGGCAAATTTTGACTGACTCCACAAGACCACCTGGTCTCAATGATTTTATTAGTATAAAACCATTTTTAGCATTGGAATAACACATTTAGAATTATATACCATTATTATTGTTATTAACGAATTTGAAGTGAAAAAGTTGTATATTCATGCATGTTGTAATAAGGTAGATTTTATATGTGAATAATGGATGTTAGATAAAAATAATACAATTTTTATCATATATTTTTTAAAACATATTGAATTTTTCAGTATATGATAATGTTTTTACTATATGTATGCTTAGTAGTGATATTTGAAGTATGTGTGATTAGATTATGAAAATATTGGTTTTGACATCATATACCTTTAAAATCTTTTGGCGGTTTTTTACCAATTTATCAATTAGGGAGATAATTATGTATGTATATAAACCTTGTTTTTGGAGACATTATTTGTTCTGATGAAGGCTGGGGACAGCTGAAAGCGCTTAACGTGGATATAATAAATCATCATTTGATTTTATTCAAGTTTGTCGTGGATTGTATATACTACAGTTGAGATTTTTGTCCTTTATCATCAGCAGGGTTCCACTCTCCTCCATCTTACAGTTCTTGTGTTGTTCATTTTGACTTTCGGTGAAGAATGAACTCATGAATGGTTAAGAAGAGGTGAATTCCAACCAAGTAATGAAAGGTTAATATTGGCAGCCCAAGACAGTGGGCTACATACACACTGGTTTACGAAGTCCATTGAACATGTGGGAGAAACAGACAAATGTAGGTTTTTGCAAAACCGAATTGGAAACAGTCACACACCTTGTTGCTGGTTGTGACACACTAATGGCAGAAGGGCTGTATACTGAAAGGCATACTAATTAGCTGAGACTGTTGCACTGGAGATTGTGCAGACATAATTGTATCAAAGTGGTTGAAAAACACTGGAAACATGAACCACAAAGCATCATAGAAAATGATGAAGTTTACATCACATGGGATCACCCATTACCAACAGTTCATAAGATAGATGCTAGAAAAACAGATATAGTGGTCCAAGAAAAGAAGACAAAAGTAGCATTGATCACTGAAATTGCCACGCACAGTGACTATAGTGTCTTGCGTACAGAGAGACACATAGTCATAAAATACCAGGATCTGCAGGCAGAAACAAGAGCAGTGCGGAAAAAAGATACCAGACAGTTCCAATAGTAGAAGGAGCAGCGGGTCTTATAAAAAAGAATCTACAATCATATTTAGATATGTTATCAATCCATGTAACTCCATACAAATTGCAGAAGGAGTCATTATTGGCGAAGAGCACTTTTGGCTGACATCAAAGATTGAAACAATACTAATTTCATGAACGTTAATCATACATTGACTTAGGAATGGGGTCCATTCCCATCCTGGTATTAGAAACCCAAACGATTTGTAGAAATTAGAAGAGGGCAAAGCTATGCACGCAGCCTATCTTGACTTTGCCAAGGCCATCAACACTGTCGCACATTTGGGCATCATTGACAAACTAACCCAGATGAATATCAATACTTATGTTGTAAGGTGGTTTCCAAACTGGCTCACAGATTGATAACACTCAGTCAAAGTGGGAGACAAGAGTCAGCACTGGGCTCCTTCTTATTTGGTATATACTTCTCAGATATTTAGGCCAAAATGGAAGGACTGTGGCTAACCAAGTTTGTGGATAATGACAAATTAGGTGTTATCATTGAATCCCCTAGCGATGTCAGCATACTTCAAAAGGGGCTTACACAGACCAGTGATTAGTGCCAAAGCTATGGTCTTAAACTAAATGCTAAAAAATGCATCATCATTCCCTTCAATAAAAACGATGTCCCTGCTGATTATAAAATAAACAATAATATAAAACTGAACTTGCATATCCAGCAAAGTATTAAAAAAAAACTCAAAAACTAAGTCTACTATACAGAAATATGAAATTTCTTACCTCAGACGCTAAACTTCCCCTAGCTCAGGCACTCCTCCTTCCCTCCCTTCTCTATACAGCCCCAATCTTTACCATCATACAATCTACACTTTTACCTAAACTTGAACAAATATACCACAAAATTGATAGATTTGCTACTAACTTACCTCACAACTCTCACCACCTCCTTACTCTCAGCTCATTAAATGGCTTGAATTCCCCCAACTCCAACTGTCACAATTTCAAAACACACATTCTATTCTATACAAAACTACTTCCTGTCCTTCTCTCTCCTCCCCTGTACCCTACTACACCCCCAGTTGTCCTCCCCGTACCTCAGATCCACAACTCCTTGATATCTATAAACCTAACAAAAACATTGGAAAACTACTATACAAATACATTGCAGCCCAAGCCTGGAATAAACTCTCCTCGAACATAAGAACATTTCCCATCTCAAGCACTTCAAAAAAGAGCTAAAACAGCTCCTATTTAACACATATTCCTGTCCCTGTCTTGACCCTATCTAATGCTCCACACCCCCTTGTCTCAAGTATCCTGTACGCAAATATTACACTCCTCCATTTTTCCCTAAACACACTGTTTATTTCATTGTAACTCCATGAGCTAGACTACTTCATCACATGTAAACATGTATATACTGACCTCTACTTTAACTCTCTTCTCTTTTTTATAATTTAGCTCTACTTTAATATCTTCTCTTACGACATGTCACATACTAACCCTGCTTTTCTTTTCCTCTCTTATCTAATAACACCATTCTTTTATGTTTAAAAAATTCTCTTTCTAAATGTATTAATCACAAATTTTTCATGTTTTTTTTCCTGTATTCATAAATATTGTTTGTGTATATATTACTAATTTTGGTCTGTACACCTCTGGAGCTTTTCTCCTTTGGTCTCCACTGAAAATTGGCTGCTGGCTCAGTTGGACCAACCCGGTTAACAAATGTCAAATAAATAAATAAATAAATAATACCCTAAGTACCAATTCAGTAGTGAGAGACCTGAGAACACAAGTCGATCTTGACATCAATTTTGACCACCATGTGTCTGCTGTGGTGAGGAAGGCATTCTACATTGCTCACCTGAATAGCAAAGGCATCTCCTCAAGATCAAGAGCAAAAGAGGTTCTAACTCCCCTGTACTAGTTATTATTGAATATAATGCTCCCTTTGGTATGTACCATACCAGACACATGCAGCAGCCTGAGAGACCTTAGAGATTTCTAACAAAGAATCTCCAGTGTCGCCAGCGCATGTCTTATACCACAGACTGAAGTCGCTGTTACTGTACTCATTAGAGTATATAGAGTACTTAGAAGGAAGTGACTTATGTTTGGTTTACAGGGGTATCTCTGACCCAAATCTAATTGAAATGCTGCACATCTATAAGTCGAATGAGTCTGGCGTAACCCGTTACAGGAACCTCGATCTAGCCTATGACATAAACAAGACCTGCTCGAGAAACAAATACATCTCTCATAGTTTACCACTCCTCTGGAATAGGCTTCCAATCCATATCAAGCAGACCATCTCCATGACCTGTTTATGTTTAACCTGGATGACTGGATGGAAAACCATAAAGTTATGCTGGTGGTTGCCCTGGCTTCTCTCCTGGACATGGGTAGTCCTTGCTAGAAAAAACTTGGGCACAGACACTATCTCTCATCTAGTATTATATTGGGATTTAATGGCTAAGCTTGTAATGACCCTTGGGTAAATATCCTAGTAATATTCTATAAACTACCATATATTAAATGGGAAACCTACATCATCACTAATACACATGAACAAAGATTCCTGGATTTCATGAATGTCAACTCTTTGAACCAACTACTTTGATTTCCGACCAGGGTGCTACAATATTGTATCTGTTTCTCACTACTATAGCCCCCTTTTGCTCAATACCTTCATTTACTTCATCACTGGTCAAATCTGATTACCACTGAGTAATGTAAGCTATTTAGGTAAAAGAGGATATGACTTAAAACCCTTCTGTCTTTTGTGGCTACTGTAAGGCAAACCTACTCCAGCTAATTATTGACCCAATGAAATGTCTGTGTTCTCCTCTTCTTGATGACCCCATTAAACATGCTGCTGCAGTTGCAGATAACTTCTTTGCCCACCTGAAAGCATGCATTGTGGTGTTAGTCAACATAAGACACAAATATAATGCCAAGCTCAGGAATAAACTTCAATGGTGGAACTTTACCATAAACATAGCTTACAATAAGAAGAAGAAACTGTAAGGCTATTCCTGGAAATTTAATACCAAGTCATGTTTAGTAGAATTACAAATGATTAATAAAAAAATCAGAAGCAAAATCAAATCCTCCACAAGTAAGTATAAAGTGAAAATTGCTACCCATGGTAAGGACAACCACAAAGCCTTCTTCAGCTATGTCAAAAACCTTAGAACTTATGCCCAGCATTACGTAGAATAAATATATAACAGCAAAAATTAGCAAAACCTTAGAACTTATGCCCAGCATTACGTAGAATAAATATATAACAGCAACAGCAATGTTTTTTTATTTTACTTGGGAATATAGCCAACATGTTGGCATACCCTTTTAGCCCAGACATTAGTCTATCCCTATAACTGTCCACAAGAAATTAGCATGCCCATAATGACCCCTCTCTCCAAAGCGAATAACACCGACTCCATGGATTCTTATAATGTGCTAGGTTGCCTCCTTGTAAGAAAAGCCACTGTTTCTTGACTTGCTACTTAAGCCTATTTAATTTCAGCCTCTCCACTGAATTCATATCAGAGGTATGGTGAAAATCTGTGGGCATCCCAGTCTACAAATGGGGCACAAATTACTAACACCAGGAAATATTGCCCTATAAGCCTTACCAGCCTTATCTGTAAAACAATAGATAGCATAATTTTGGTAATTATTAACAGAAATTCAGATAGTCAGTGAGCCCTGGACCCAAGCTAATGTGGATTTGTTAAAGGGAGATCTCGCTTACTAAACTTGGTCTACTTCTGTGAACAGGTCACTTGTGCATTAGATGCATGCAAATTGTTTCACACTGCCTACCTGGACCTAGCAAAGTCTCTTGATACCACCTACATTGTGGCATTATTGATAAGCTAGTCAATGTAAATGTATAACTTTATGTTATCCACTAGATAAACAACTGTTTTACAACAGGACCCATGTGACCTTAATAACACTGACTAATTAGAAAGAATTAGAGATGGGACAATATCTAGGGTTGTGCACAAAAATTATATTTCAGTCTATTCAACAGTCAAGTAAATATGATATGCTCAAAACAGCATCTGGTCCTCATGGTCTGAATGGACTATTTCTGACAAATACTGTCAATCATTGGAGAGATTTGTTTTAGCTGAAGTTTTATGCTGCCAATATGGAAGGAGGCTATTGTCCTTATATGTAAAAGCAGGCCTTATCAACATTGACAGACAATTGTCACCCAATTAGTTTGATGTGCATTTTGGCCAAATGTTAATAGATGACCCTTTATCTACTGGTGTGGACATTTGCCAACATGGTTTTATGAAAAGTTGGCTCATGTTTATATAACACTTTCTTAGAGCCAGTATGGGGAAGTTTTGATGAGGGACTTATGGTGGATGCTGTATAGTCATATATCGTGAAGTTGAACATTATGAATCAAAATAACATCAATCGATTTGTCACAAGGTGGGTTAGTAAATGGCTGGAAGGCAGAACATGTAAAGTCAAAATGGGCAGTACATTCTCTGTCACCAGGAACATGGAATTTGGAGTCTGTCAGGGCTAAGTGTTAGGCCCAAAACTATTTACCATATTTGTCTAATTTTTCACTGAGCGATAATATCTGGTACTGTAAACTTATGGCCAACACCAGGTTTGGATCTGTAGTTTGAAATCTGGATGATTGGCATAAGTTGCAAAGTTTTTTTGGTTACAACAGAGAAATGGGCTAATAACAGAGTTGTGGAATTCAATGACAAAAAAGCAAAGGTGATGCACTTAAGAACTGACATTATCCATCTGCTGTAAATGGTAATACGTTGAACAATATGGCTATTGCAGATCCTGTGGTTCTAGTAGACAGTGCATTTACATTTGAAGCAAATATTAGAGCTGTAGTTCATAAGTTCATAGGTATGTACTAGGCTAATGACCCTGGGGCCTTTACAAGCCTAGCCCATAGGATTACCCGGGCATCGTGCCACCTGACCTTAGTTCCCAGTCCCTCTGACGAGTAGAGCCACTGGAGTTATCCTGGGGTGAATTTTCTGCTTCCCATCCATTCATCAAGATTTCTCTTGAAGAGGGTCAGCGAGGTGCTCTGCTTGACATGTATGGGAAGTCTATTCCATAGCATGGGCAGTCTCTGGGTTATGAACCTGTCCCTCCAGCATGTTCTGTTAATTATGGTAATGTGGTTGAGGTCTCTGGAGCATGTGGTGCGGAGGAATTGGGTCTTCTTTAGATGAAGCATGTCTAACAGAGCTGAGTCAGACATGGCTTTGTAAGTCAAGCAGAGATCGCCTCTAAGTAGGTGATATGAAACAGAGAATAGTTGGAGTTTTTTGAGTCTGTCCATACATAACAAGTGTTTAAGGCCTAGGATCCTCTTTGTGAGGTACTTTTGTGGCCTCTCCAGTTGTTGCAAGTGTCTAAAGAGGTACATGCCAAATAGAGCATCGTACTCGGTGATTGGCCTAATGAGGTTAGAGTAGAGGGAGACAATTACCTCTTTCTTCCTGGATCCAAAACCCTTAGTAATGAGATGTGCTACATAGAAGGACTTTCTGACCACAGTGGCAATGTGGTGATCAAAAGAGAGGTTGCTGTCAACCTGTGTTCCCAGATCTCTTATAACACCTTCTGTATTCAGTGGACTACCATCAATGTGCAATTCATGGTAACCAGGTTTTTCCCAAAGGGGATGACGACACATTTTTTGGCATTGAGTTTAAGGCCATGGTTCTGACACCAGTCGTTGGTCTCAGTGAGGCCATTCTGTAGGATGTCAACATCACCTGGGGAGTTAATAATAACTCCCAACTTGAAATCATCTGTGAATTTTGTCAGCCAGAGTCCCTTCATGTTAGCCTGGACTTCAGAGAAGTAGATACCAAACAGGAAAGGACCCAAGACCAAACCCTGTGGGACTCCACTCATGACTAGTCTGCAGTCTCACTTGGAGACAGCTACTGTCACACTGTGGGTTCTATCTGTGAGCCAGTTTGCAACCCACCTAGTTTTATAGGGGTTGATGCCTATCTTAGTGAGATTTTGTATGATTCCTGAGTGGGGAATGGTATGAAAAACCTTGGCCAGATCATGTAGGCTGTATGAACTACCTTGCCTTCATCCACAGCTCTGGTAACTGACTCAAAGAAGTCAACCAAGTTGAGCAGGCATGATTTATCCTTCACAAAACCAAACTGTGTGGGATCCAGAGTTTGGAGATTCCCTATATCCTTGTTTGTTAGGTCCATGATGATGTGTTCCATAGCTTTGCATATCAGATTCATCAGTCTAATGGGGCGATAGTTCCCAGGGTCTGTAGTTGCTCCTCCTTTGCGAAGAGGGATGACTGTAGCAGTGTGCTGTTTGGTAGGGACAAAACCTGAGGTGTGGCTGTGATTGAACAGGGCACACAGGTGAGGTGCTGGTTCACTCTGTAGTTCATGTAGAACACAACCAGGGATATTGTCAGGTCCCATAGAAGCTGTATTCTTGGCCTTGGACAGTGCTGTTTTAATCTGTGCAGCAGTAATACTGGGTGCCTGGCAATCTACTGGTATTGTGATTGGTCCTTTGGGGGAGGAGAGAGGGGTAAAGTTGGCACTGAATCTGTCACCCAGTATACTGGCAATATCTGTTGGCTCGGTATAGGAGGTACCATTGTGCAGTAGCTCAGAGCAAATCTGGGTATTGCCATGGAGATTCTTTACATAACTATAGAAGGCCTTGTGGTTGTCTTTGCTATCTGTTGCAATTCTATTTTCATAGCTAGCTTTACAGGATTTAATGAAGGATCTCAACTTTTTGTTGAGGCTGAGTGAGGAAGTGCTGTTTGGCAACAAAGGCTGCACTACTCACAATAACTAGTAACGACACATTGTTTTACCTCCCCTGTATATATCAGTATTATGAATACATTTTGAGCATTGTGCTGCTGCTTGTATTTATAACTGAGATCAACTTCACAAGTTAGAAAGAGTGCAGGGATATGTCACCAAGCAAATTAGGCAAGTGAAGGGTGTGTGGTATAAGAAAAGTCAGGAGGAGGAGGAGGAGGACTTGATTTCAATAAACGATAGGTTGATTACAGGGTATCTAATTCTAATCTTAAAGTATGCTAACAATGAGATGCTGGCAGTTAGCATGGCTAAGAAAATCAAAAGTCACTCTTCTGAAGCCTGAAACAATAGAGGTTTTATGGATGTTCCTAAATGGGATAAAAATACTATCTTTCCACTGTAGACCAGGCTTGATGTTGAACACCCTGCTCTTAGAATAAGAAAGGAGGTGGTCTACTGCCTTTTAAAAATGGTTTTGACAACTGGTTAGGAAATAGGTGTGTATGCCTCTACTAATGGGTGACAAGCGTAATGAAAGCCACTTCTAGGCCATGTCTACTAATGTGTGATAAACTTATTGAAACTCTATTGGGTGGGTAGCCTAATGGTTAAGGTATTTGCCTTACAAGCACAAGGTGCAGGGTTTGAGTCTCACAACGGATAATTGGCTAAGCTTAAATTGGCTCGAAAGGGCAGTTAGCTTAGTACTAACCTATGTACCTATACTAGACCATGCGCTTGTTTTAAATTGTCACTGAGTGTTGAACTCTGGAGACACACTCTCATCAAAAAAGTAGTTACCAGTGGTGTCCTACATAGATCAGTCCAAGGGTCACTTCTCTTTGCTATTTACTTATTTGCCGACAAGGTTAACAGTAAGCACCTGAAGTTAAGAAAGTTTAGAAATAACTGCAAATTCGGAGTGGTGATAAAACCCTGATCTGACTTCTAGCTTCTCCAGGAGGACCTAAAATGTACAAACAATGGCCTTAAGCTAAATGCTGAAAAATGTACCACTGTGTCCTTCTGCAAACAAGAGAACACCTTCACCTATCACATAGGTGACTTAATCATGAGGGACCTGGACACTTTCATTGATAATAAACTACCATTTGATCACTATATCCACCGACATTCATAAATCGTTTTATGTTGCTAGACCGATCATCAAGGGTGTATATCACGAAGGTCAAAAGAAGTTGTTCTCCCTTTCTATTCCTCACTCATGAGGCCCACAATAGGTATTATGCCTCCTTTATTATATATTTATCTAAGCATATGACTCAGTTTAAGAGACTGCAACCTTCTTTCATGAAGGCAATCAAGGTTATGTCTTCCTTGACCTGCACTGGTTACCTTAAAAAACTTTCTGTCTTTTCTGTTTCCATACAGACTCTTGAGAGATGGTATCAGTCTGGCCTAGACTCTTGCAAATCCACAAAACGAATAACACCCTAAGCACTACCTCAAGCCATTTTATTTATTTATTTATTTCCTTTTTGTTTACTGGGAAAGTCCACTGGGCCCAACAGAACCCATTTTCAGTGGAGGTCCAGGGAGGAAAGATCCACAATACAGAAAATTAACAGATAATACAAAGATCAAATTAGACAGAGATTAAAAAGTAGTTACAAAAATGTCTATACAAATTCTTGAGAGAACTATAACAGAAATATACAATTTTAAACAAATGGCAGAAAATAGGTATCTACATAATGTATTGGCTCTATAAACTCTCTGTATGGTAGTACTATCTTACACAGAAACAACAGTGGCAAGAAGTAAGGAGACACACCCTTATTAGGGGGGCTTGGTACAAGTACTCTTCCAGCATGAAGAGAGCTGATTATGAAGGGAAATTTTGAAGTGGAAGGGATTTCCTAAATTTCCACTGAAATATAAATAGGACCTGGTATTGAGATAGATATCTCTGCCAGATAATACCTTTTATGTAATAGGCTGCCCTTAGATGAAAATCAAAGTAGCTCCCTGACCAACTTTAAGCATACCTTCAGTGAATGGATGGTCAGTAAACACTCCCAGTGTCTCCCTCCTCTTGCCCTTTTGGGAATGAGTTGAAGTTGGAATGGGTCAAAGTTAGGTATTAAATACACTCCAAGTCTGCCTATCAGGCCCTCATTGAAGTGGGTTGTAACTGAGTATTAATTATTCATGTTTGTGCGAATTTTTAATTTTTGATGTTGAGGCTAGAATGCAAATCTTCCTCCACATCAATAATTTACTATTAATCAATGAACTTATGACATATCTGATAGTCTTAATATTGATTTAATTGACTGCATCAGTAGTGTAGCCCGTACAAGGCAAGGAGGTAAACCGCCCCAGGCTCAAAATGTTAGGAGGTATGATCGGCCATCTGACCTCAGTCACTCTTTGATATATATTGACTTTTAAAAGCCATATTGCATTAATGGCCAAACTGGACTGCTGTAGTGCTCCATGTGTGGTCTGAACTGTATAGTTTATTATAGTTGAAAAGAAAAAAGATTGAAAGATTTGCACAACCTAGAGCTGTTTACTGAATTTCCTGTTTGCACTTATTTTTAAAATAGTTTTTTTCTCAAAACTTGCATTTTATCTGTCTTTGGCCTAGCACTCTTGTGTGGGGTCATTTACTGCACTGTTATAACTTGTTGATACTTGTTAACCTCTGCTATCTCTGAAAAAACAAAAAAAAAACAAAAAAAATCTTGCTTTTTTCCCACTTTTCTGAGATTTAAAAAAGTTCAGTTACAGGCTTGCTGTTCTTGAACTGTTTGTATGTTTCTGTGAGGCAATTTTTGCTTGGGCTAAAGGAAAGTCTCTCTCTGTTGATCAGTGGCAGTGAAAAACATTGAGCAGCCTGCCTGCCCCTGTGGGAGTGGTTACTGACATGAAACTGTAGCTTTATTGGCCATTTTGGGTCAATTCCAAAACTCCTTCATCTTCCTCTCTTAAAACCCTCTTTTGCGCGGTTTTGCACGTTTTTGAGCATAGCGCAACAACGGGCAGCACCGCCTACTTGGGTTTAAACTATTCCTGGCTCCACAAAGTCTGCTCTTCACTTTTTCCCTTATGACTGCTCTATCTCTCAATTTAAACACCATATTCTCATTCTAAGGCCCTTCACTGGTCCAATTAAGTAATCCTACAAGTTAGCACTATTAAACCATAAGTACTACTTACTCTTATACTCTCTACGATTACCCTGTCCTCTATTGGTCCATCTTAAATTCAGTTTCCCTATTACTCTAGCATGTCCAAAGGTCAGTCAATGGTATCCTCTCCAGTCCAGCTGGTGAATCTGGGAATTTTGAGGCAATGTTACAACTGTCTCATGTACACGGACAACCCTCTCCTCCTCCAAACAGGTTCAAATATATGTGAGAGATGCAACTATTTAGCCAAACTGGAGGCTGAGCTCTCTCATCTCAAAACTGGTGTAACCAGTCAGGAGGAGAAGGTAACCTCACACAACACAATTCCAGTATCACATAGTCCCACCACATCAGCGAACCAAACACATAAATACACAAAAACATACTCGGAGGCTCTAAATAAAAATCTACCTAAGCAACAGAGACCTCCAAAGCAGACATCCAAGCAAACGCTACCTCAAAACAAAACACACACAACACATAACCCACAAAGTCAGTGTGCCAAGCAGCCACAGCCCTTAAGGCTGAATAACACACCTGATACTCTTGTTATAGGTGACTCTATTGTTAGACACACTGACGTCCCGCTCACCAGGCTGAATAAAGAGAAGGTCACAGTCAGCTGCCTGTCGGGTGCTAGGATCCGACACATAATGCAAGCATTCAGGTCACTCCAAAGCAAATACAAATATGACTCGGTCATTGTACATGCTGGTGTGAATGACCTGAGACGTACCTCCCTGGACTACATGAAAAGAGACATAGAGGAGCTCTCTGATCATGTAGCCCAGGCTGGTATGACCCTGACCTTGAGCAGCATCTTACCCTCACCTAGAATGATGCCACAGTACAAAGACAAAATGATCGATTTTAACAATTGGTTAAAATTTTGGTGTCATTCAAAGGGGATCCAGTGTCTGTCAGCCTGGGATGACATGCTTGACAAGCCACGTTGCTTCGCTAGGGACGGCTTGCACCTGTCACCACTGGGCTTTCAGATATTGGCAAAGGCTCTTGCCACCCCCATAGTGCCTTTTTTAGGTAAGGCTCAAAAGTCAAACCCACCCCCATAGACAGCACAAGGAACAAGAAACTAAGGGTAATGCTGCTAAACGCCAGAAGTCTTAACCTCAATATGCACGCACTCGAAGATCTCCTCAGTATGGAGAACATCGATAATTGTGCAGTGACAGAAACCTGGTTCAAGGCTCCAGAGAGCACCCCAGCACTACCAGGCTATAGCTCATATCATGCTTTTCGTCTCCAAAACCCAGACCTAACCACAAAAGGAGGGGGAGTTTCCATATTTATCAAGGATATCCACACCTCCAGGTTAGTGGTATTGCACGAAGTATCGGAGACCATCCATGTGCAACTAACAGTGGGAAAGACTGCTTTTCAGTTTATAGCATCCTACAGACCACCCTCTCAAAGTCAGGAATCCCATTCGGCTTTCCTGAAAACAATGGAGAACATGAAGATCTCTCCGAACACCATAATATTGGGCGACTTCAACTACCCAAACATTGACTGGGAGCACTACTCAAGCCCCAGCACCTTAGCCCAAAGATTCCTGGAAATTATAAACTCAAATGCTATGGAACAACGAGTCACCACTCCCACAAGAGGGGACAACATACTAGACCTGATCATTACCAACATGGGGACTCTATGCTCCACACCAGAAGTATATCCCTCATTGGTAAGATCAGACCATAAATTAATTTCACTGGATGTCCACATCCCGACCCCACCCCCAGCCCAGAAAACCACAGTGAAAAACTTCTCAAAAGCGAACTTCTCACTTCTCAAAACCGAAGTGGAATCCTTCAAGGCCCCAGGGCCAGTGGAAACTACAGCCCAAACTGCAGAATCCTATATAAATGCATTCTACGGACATCTCCAGGAATGCATGGATCATGCTATCCCAAACAAAACCAAGACCCAATCATCCAAAGGCAGGCATCCAGTCTGGTGGATCCCTGCCATAAATAAACTGTGCAACAGAAGGAGGAAGCTACTACATGATAGAACAAAATCCCTAATAGGGAAGGCATCTCTGATCAGTACTAGCAAAAAATTATGATCCCTCATAAAATCCTCCAAGGCCAGCTTCGAAAGAAAAATTGCACAGAACACCAAAGACAATCATATGGCTTTTTTCAGTTATGTTAGAAACCTGGGATGCAACTCCCAGACTTGTTCTGAGTTGATTCTAAACGACAAAAAATACACTGAAACCACAGACATCACCAATATCCTGGCAGACAGGTTCAGTGCAAACTTCTCCACCCTCCCCAAAGAGCAAGTATCTATCCCGGCAGAGGGCTGCCTGCCAAACATCTCAGATGCTCAGGTGAAGGCTGCCCTCTCCAAAGCAAAAACACTGCTTCCATGGGACCAGATGGCGTCCCAGGTTGAGTCCTACATGAACTACAAGAGGAACTAATCCCTCATATAAAACAGCTATACAATCTCAGCCTCACTACAGGACATGTGCCCACAGAATGGCGTACAGCAACAGTGGTCCCACTCCACAAAGGTGGAGCCTCTACGGACCCTGGAAACTATCGCCCCATAAGCCTGACTAGCTTAGTCTGCAAGGCTATGGAGAGGATCATCATGGAGCTCATAAACAAAGACATTGGGGACCTACAGACACTAGATCCTACCCAGTTCGGCTTTGTCAAGGGCAGATCCTGCCTTTTGAACCTGGTTGACTTCTTCGAAACAGTCACCAAAGCCATAGATGAAGGGAAGATAGCCCACACAACCTATCTGGATCTTGCAAAGGCATTTGACACAATACCCCACTCGGGCATTATAGATAAGCTATCCAGCCTAAATATAAACCCCTATGTCACAAGATGGGTCAAAAACTGGATCAAAAACAGAACCCACAGAGTGAGAGTTGCTGGAGCCATGTCAGACTTGAAACTGGTCACAAGTGGCGTCCCACAGGGTTCTGTCCCGGGACCACTCTTGTTCGGATGTACTTTTCTGAGGTACAGGCAAATGTGGGAGGACTATGGCTCACCAAGTTCGCAGACGACTGCAAACTGGGCGCCATAATCAACTCTCCAGCTGACACAAACATCCTTCAAAAAGATCTCACAGAGACAGATAACTGGTGCCAGTGCCATGGTTTAAATCTAAATGCCAAAAAATGTATAGTCATACCCTTTGGCAAAAACAATGTGCCCACAAATTACCACATAGCCGGAAACCCATTAAGTACAGAGAAAGTTATTAGGGACCTGGGGACCCTGGTTGATAGCAATCTCTCCTTTGAAAACCACATTGCCAAAGTGGTTAGAAAGACCTTCTACATAGCCCACCTCATCACGAAGGGTTTCACATCTAGATCAAGAGAGGCAATCGTGCCCCTTTATTCATCCCTCATCAGGCCCATCATAGAATACAATGCCCCCTTTGGGATGTACCTTACCTGACACCTGCAGCAATTAGAAAGACCCCAAAAGTATCTCACCAAGAGGATCAAGGGTCTCAAATAGATGCCATATGCTGCTCGGTTAGAGCCACACGCTCGAGGGACTTGAACCTCAGCACAGAAATAAATAGAACTTGCTGGAGGGACAGGTTCATAACCCAGAGGCTCCCTTCTCTCTGGAATAGAATTCCAGTTCATGTGAGGCAGAGCACCTCACTGAATCTCTTCTAGAAGAATCTCGATAGGTGGATGGGGGATTATAGGTTTGTCCCAGGGATTACTCCCGTGTCACTATTAGACAGAGGCACAGTAAACTAAACCTTAAAAAGGGCACAGTATACTCAAATCAAGGGGTGGCGTAAGCCATACAGAATCAGGCTAGGCTTATAATTGCCCCAGGGCAGATAGCCTAGTATGAACCTATGAACTTATTCTCTTTCTTTCTTTTTTTTTTTGTTGTAAATAAAATGTGTGCTGTAGCATTCTGTGCATGGTACAAACTAAAGTAACTGCTTGCTATATTTATAACAAGCAGTCTGCAACAGTTTAAAACAAAAGTTTTTTTTTTTTTTTTTTTTTTTTTTTATAATAACTATCTGTGCAAAGAATGTGTGGGGGGGGCAGGTTACAGAAACAGGATTTGATTAGCTCCTGCATTTCAGGAACCCTAGGTAGCTGAATGTGGACTTATTTTAATTGTTCCTCAGCTGAGGAGGGGCAGAAACAGAGCCTGATTGGTTGGGTGGATCCTGAATTTCAGATGCAATAGCCACCAAATTGCAGACCCCTTTTTTTGCTCCTAAATAGTGTTAAGGAACACAATATTGAGGAATGGCTATGGGCTCTAGATGAGCTAGCCATACCTCTGGATTGCATTTACATTTGAGGAAAGAAGGGGGTTTGTATTCATATCTATTCGTTATTTATTGGTACACTTTTGTTTATTGGGAAAGTCTGATTGGGCAAACCCATATTTAACAGAGGTCTTGGGAGAAAAGCTCTACATTACATATATTTGAAAAAGCTAACAGTAAAAGTATACTAGCACTCAGGGTTATATAACCTAAGAGATGCTCACTGTGCTATTTAGTATTTACAACATGCTAAGATTAGACACATGTATAGACCACAATATATATACTCATATAGATTCATAGATTCATAGATTGTTACTAAGTTAGTGACCCGGGTGGCCTTTCTAAGCCTAGCCAAGTTTTCCCAAAAGAATAATGATGTCCTGAATCCAAATATGACATTGAGGGCCAGACATTTATAAGCTATCTCTGTCCATAAAGGACATGGGTGGCAGACTCGGTATAAATTTCTTATTTCCTATCCACTTGTCTAGGTTGCAATTAATCTGTATAATAGATAAACTCAGCTTCACATGGATGGAAAGCTTGTTCCATAGTAGGGGCAGCCTCTGGGACACATATCTGTCTCTCCACCATGCTCTGTTTAAGTCAGAGACAAAATTCAGGTCCCTAGACCTTGTATTTCTGGTACTCTTTTACTTAGTGTGGGGGTTGCGGATGCCTTGTAAGCCACTTGTAGATTAACCCTCAGCAATCTACAGGAGACTGAGTATAGGGAAAGGGCTTTAAGTTGTTCTGCATAAAGGCATAAAGCATGTTTGTTATGCCTTTTATTTTTCTTTTTAAGGAACCTCTGAGGTCACTGTAGCTCCTGCATATGCCTGGTCAGGTGCATACCAAAGGAAGCATTGTATTCTATGTTGGTCGAAGTTAAGGCTACTGTTTATATGCACAACCAGATCCCTGACCACAGGGTTGACTCTTGGGGGGGGGCATATTATCAACATAGTAATTATCCAAGATGGTTGACTTCATCAATCTACAACCAGTAGAACATTAAGCATTATTTTTACAGTGTATGTAATGTAATCCCATTACAATTTTAGTACACAAACAACAAAAGAGACATATGAATATTCATGTGGGACCTGAAACAGGAGGTTACTATAGTAAAACTGTGAACATTTTGAGATATTTGAATGTTTTGAGAGCATGAGGAAGAGCTTAGTAATGGCTTTGGTACAAGGGTAGGACTGTTTTATTTATAGGTATGATTTAATTTGAATTGTAATTACAGGAGAAATAATAAGAATGAATTCTCTTAATGGGGTTATATATTTTTGAAATGTTCTTAAGGTTTATTTTGTTTCATTTTATTTATGTATTGATTGATTCCCTTTTGTTTACAGGAAAAGTCTGACTGGGCACACAGACCCATTTTCAGCGGAGACCAGGGGATAAAAAACCCACGAGAAACCAAATTATGTTGATTACAGAGAAATTGAAATAGAATATTATATCCAGTTTTACAGAGTTTCCAAAATTGCATACAATTTTACAAAGATTAAAGCAGTGTGCAAATGAGATACATGTTTGACACACAGTTTACAGTATTGTGCAAATAAGACACATTTTTGACACACAAATTGAGATTTTGTTAAGGTATAAACCATTAGCACTAGTGGGTAACATGAAGGATAGTGAAGGGGGAGAGGTGCTGAGAAAATGGAATGAAAAAGGGGTGTCAAAAAATAACATACTTGTATGTTAATATAATGTTATTGGTTTGCTGCTAACTTTATGTTTATTATATTTCATTTTTTGTAAAACTGCTTGCAGTTATAGTACATCATAGTTTATTTTTAAAGCATTTTATATTTGCTATTCAGTTTTATCTTGATTTGTTGATGAAATTTATAAAATATTTTGTGGAGTTTTACATTTGCTCCCTTTTTCACACTTTTTATGAGTTCAGGTTGTCAGATCAATTGTCACCACCTTTCTTGACTCAATGGCACTGTCATACCTGACTATCACAGATCTTCTTTGACACAGTTTGTCTATCTGTTGGCTAATGTTATCAATGATTATCTAGTCTCTTGTCTCTCCCTAATGTAATTTACCAAACTGATTTCTACTTCCATGCACAAGTCACTGATCTACCTTAATTTGTTTGTTTTGATGTTCGCTGCAACTGGAGCTAGTTTGGCTCCTACTCAATGTTGTCATTACCTCATCTTTCTCATATTGTGCATCAGACTGTCCATCACAGGTACTTCTTTACTTCAAGATTCCTCAGTTGATCTGCCTTTTCTGCCTATATATCTGTGCCCTACATAATTACAGGTCACACTACTGCTTTATATACCTTATGCTTTGGCTTCTCTTAGCATTCTGTTATCACACAACCTCTGACACTTTGCGCCAGGAGCCTGGAGCCCCTCTGATTCTAGGTTTGACCTCCTTATTCAGACTTTCTTTCTCTTCAACCATGCCTCCCAGATATCCAAAACCGTTAACTTGGCCCACTATATCCCCTTCTATCTCAGATTCTCCAGCTTTATCCCATTTGCTGTCATGACCACTGTTGTGTTTGTGCACATTTTCATTACATGTGCCTAAAGCTTAGTGTACTAGTCCTGTATAATTTGCTGATATCCTTTACAGAGTCTGTTTGCACTGACACATGACCAGAAATCCATTTTTGCATAGTGAGGAGGTATTCCTGATTCGAATTTCTCATCCATCACTGATACAGAATTTGAGCCAAATGATTCTTTAAATGTCCACAACCCAAACTAAATTAATCATAACTCGTATTTCAGAAAGGAACATTTATTGGTCTATTACAGAGTCAGGGAATTTTTAAAGCCTATTAATAAAGTAAATGAGTTTGATAATAATTTACTTTTTCTTTTGATAATTCAGTTTATTATATACTCAATAAAGATCTGAACATTTTCTCTTCTGCCTTTGTTTCATATTAAATCTGAAGTTTTGGTTTACACATAACCAGTTACAAGTTAGGGATGGTTCAGATATTGATTGTATTTAGAAATACACCTTCACCTTTCTATATCTACATGGATCTCATTCTCCCTCTCTTTATACACACACACACACACACACACACACACACACACACACACACACACACACACACACACACACACACGAATCCACTAGAACACATTGAATTACTATAACATTGACCCACAAAACATTGACACCATAACATTGAAAATTCAGAACACTGAAAAATTAGCACATTGAAATTACATAACAATGAAAATTTAAATCATTGAGCCTTATTATTTATTTATTATTATGTATTTTACATTTGTTGACCGGGATTGTCCGACTGAGCTGAAGAGCCCTTTTTCATCGGAGGCCCGAGGAGAAAAACTCCAACATATTATACAATTTTCATTATAAATTTGCATTAAACACCAGTGTTACAGGATTATTGCAAGGCATTAAGTAGCGGTAGTGGTGCTGCGGTAGCATTGTCGCCTCACAGCAAGATGTTGTCACTTTCGATTCTCAGCTATAACGTCTTCTGTGTGGAGGCATGCGTGAATGGGCGTGCCTTCATTGAAGGTTGTGCATCAGGGCTGGTAACTCGGCACGTAAAAATCCACTATCAAACATTAGTGGACCGGAGTTCCGCTGTGGCGACCCCTAACCGGGATAAGCCGAAAGACACAACAACAACAACAACATTAAGTAGCAATACAATGTTATAGAGTGTCAATAATCAGGAGTATAGCAAAACTATTTCAAGATGTATAAAAATAAATATGCCATTAAGATGAATATAGTTTTTGGGGTAAGTGATTACAAAAACACAGTTTTATCATAATGTAGTTGCATGAAGGCAAGACAATTACAATAGAATATTTCTTTGAGGTGATTTAATTAATTGATTTTAGAAGACAGTAGAAAGAGTAGTCAAGGAAGATTAGAGAGAGCTAGTGAGAAGACTGAGTTAAGGGCAGAAAATAGATTAAGGTATGAGAAGTAGGGGATGTTTAAGGAGGGTGAGTGCAGTAGCAGGATCAGTGACTTTTAAAGTATTCTTTGGTGGCTGTCTTAAATTGTTTAGGATGTGTAAGGGTCCTGATTTCTAGTGGGAACCTATTCCAAGCAATAGTGGGGTGATAGCTATACAGGTTGTGTCCAAATTTAGACTTGGGTTTGTAGATTTGTAGTAAGCCTTGATTAGAGCTTCGGAGAGGTCTGGAGGGAGAATAATGAGAGATGAGAGGGGATAGTGCTGGGCAGTAGGAAGGCTGGTATGGGATAGAATGGATGATCTGGAGCTGAGAGAGAAGAAGCTGGTGGGGTAATCCAAGCCAGTTTAGGTGTTTTAGAGAGAGACAGTGATGGGATTTGTAGGTTTGTTGGGCAGCAAATTTAGCTACCTTGTTGTCGGTAGATTTGAGTTTGGTCAGGAGTGATGAGTTAAGATTTGTGAGAATTTGAGAGCTGTACATTAGACTGGGTAGAAGGTAAGTAAGAGAGAGAGACTAGCCTTGGCTTCAGAGGTAAGGAGTTTCTTGTTACGGTAAAGGAGGCCTAGTTTCAAATGAGTCTTCTTGATACAGCTATTAACATGCAAGTCAAATTTAAGCTGATCATCGATGGTTACGCCTAATAGCTTAGTGCTGCATTCTACCTGAACTGGAGTGTTATTAAGGGACTGTATGGAGAAGAAGGGTTTAATATTTATGAACTTTTTAGGTAGGAAGAGTAACAGCTTTGTTTTTGTAGGGTTAAGGATGAGCTGGTTGTTGGAGAGCCATGTTTCAACTAAGTTAAAAGATACCTGAGTAGCTGAGAAGAGCTTAGAGGGAGGATTGGCTGTGGTGATGACTGTAAAGTCATCTGCTTATTGCACTAAAGATGACTGAGGACAGGAGGTATAGAGCTGATTTGTAAAGATATTAAAAAGTAAAGGCCCTAGGATAGACCCTTGAGGTACACCCATTTTTACAGGGAGAGGAGGGGAGAGTGCAGAGTGCCATCTCACTGATTGAGATCTATCCGTGAGGTAGCTGGAGAACCATGCAACAGTATCAGAGGAGAAGTTGAGGTTATGCAGTTTGTGCAGCAGTAGATAGTGTGAGAAAGTGTTGAAAGCTTTTGAGAGATCCAAGAATAGGCAATAAATACATTTATGGTCATCCATGGCTATAGAGACAGCGTTGAGGAAGGATAATAGAGCTGTAGTGGTGCTATGTTTGGGTCTTAAACCATATTGAGTGGGTGCAAGCAGTTTTCCTGTTTAGATACTGTTTAACTTGTTTGTGAATACATTTTTCTAGTACTTTAGAGAGAGGGGAGAGGATAGCGATAGGTCTAAAGTTGCAGACATCAGAGGAGTTACCTCTTTTGTGTATAGGTACAGTATAGCATTGTTTCATGATGGAAGGGACTTTAGATTCAGAGCTAGAGCTATCTATTAGGAAAGATACAGGGAGAGCAAGAGAATCAGCTACTAGTAGAAGAAAAGTGGAAGGAATGTTGTCAGCTGATGCTGAGCATGGTTTTAATTTAGGGAGTAGAATTTTGATGTAGCTAGTACTTACAGGTTTGAGGGAGAAGGTATTTGAGGAGATAGTATTAGGAGTAAGTTCAGAAAAGTTGGAGATGTTAGTAGTAGAGGAGTTTGGGTTAGGGATCAGTAGATTAGATACTGAATCGATAAAATAGGTATTGAAGATAGTGGCAGTTTCTTCAGATCTCTTGTCTGGGCATGGATTGGGGGAGCTAAGATTACTGGGATGTAATATTTGGTTAATAGAGTTCCAGAATTTTTTAGTATTAGATTGTAGGGATGTGGGAGGTTTGCAATAGAAGTTCTTTTTATCTTTGTTTATGTGTTTTTTTTTTGTCAGATTTCTGTGTTCTTTATATTTTTCCAAGTCTGCAGGGAGCTTAGTTTGTGACCATTTTTTACGTAATTTGTCTCTAGTTATCATAAGGGTATGAGTGGCTTTTGAAAGCCACTGAGATATGGTGGACTTAATTCAGACTTTGCGAGGGGGAGCAAGTGAGTCTAAGATGCTAAAGAAGGTGAAGTTGGAAGCTAGGATTGCTTCTTCTAGTGGGAGTTGAGTAAGGAATTTCCAGTTTACTTTAGAGAGGGGAGCATTAAAGATTTCTGGATGGAAGTTAGAGAGTTTGCGACAAGTGATAGATCTAGGAGGTTTTGAGAAGTGGGGAGCGAACCTAAGCATTTTTATAGGAGAGTGATCACTCAGGGTGTTTGGTAAGGTTTCAGGGTTATGATATTTGGAAGGATTAGATACAATTACCCAGTCAATAAGAGTACTAGATCTGTGAGAGTTGTTTGTATGGGTAGGTTGGCTGTGTAAAGACATATAAATTAATATGAGTATTAGAGTTTGGATTACTGAGAGTTAACCAGTTAATGTTGACATCCCCAAGGAGGATAGTTTCATTGGGGATGTGCTGAGAAAAGCATGAAAGAATATTTTCAAGCAGAGGAATGTTGTCTCCTGGAGGAATATAGATGGCTGCTACTGTGATAGTGGTGTGGTCATTGATTTTAAGGTTAGCTCTAAGTAGTTCAGCAGGAGAAAAGGATTGGATAGGTTTCATAATACTTGTAATGGTGAGGTGGTTGGAGTAGAGGATGGCTGCATCACCCCATTTTTTGTTTTGGCGATCTATGCAGAGTATATTATAACCAGGAGGAGAATGTCTTTATCAGAGGTTTGGGGTTGTAGCCATGTCTCTGTTAGGGTGATGACATCAGGGGTGTGCAAGGCTATCCAGGCATGGATTTCACTAACTTTGTTTAGAATACTATGGGCATTCATAGATTAAAAGGAAATATGTTTGTTTGGAGAGGATGAGTTCATTAAGTAGGGAGAGGTAGAGTTATGCATGGTGGGGTGATGG
>NC_056749.1:818357425-818457425 GCF_019279795.1 Protopterus annectens | reverse complement strand
CCCTCGTTCATACACCATACATAATCAGTGATCATGGCCCAGTATAAGATCTTCCAATAATTACAAAACAGGTTTTGAAATAAACACACAGCAGAGTGCTGCAGATGTGGGAGAAATAAAGTGCTATCCAATTTGTAGAAAAAAAACCTGGAACACAGGTGTGATGTGATACCGTTTATTATATGAATATAGATTTTAAATGACAATCCTCTCAAGTTATGTTGAATAAGTCTGAATTAACTTCTAATGAAAAGGGTCAAATAGTTCAAAATGTATAGGATGTTGTAGTGTTAAATGTATTTTGGACCAGTAAAAGATTCATATCATGTATGTTCCACTGAAATATGAGAATGGTTATAGTCATTACTGTATATCACTTCACAGCCATAAATTCAGAAATGTACCTCCTGTCTGGCCACCATGTCTCTGATAGACAGATGCAGACAGTAATGCTTAGACTAATATACCTCCCCCAATAACCTCCAGAAACTTCTTGATTAACATAACTCTACCTAATAAGCGCCCATGGTACATAAGGACACATTTGGATTGGATTGCACAGCTATGCTTATAAAGGCCCTGGTTTGATTGTTCTCCACCCAAGCAGAGGGCAACAGATCCCAGAATCTCATGTATTTCTTCCCAGAGCTAATCATCTTGCTAAAACTTTGCCAGCAGCTAGGACACATGTTCTGCTCATTTGAACCTTACCTGGTGTTCTCCTTTTCAATAATGTGCGTAGTTATTCCAGTCACGAAACAACAGAGGGCTGTTTGATAGGTAGATGTCATTATACTACATCAATACAAAATATAACATGTATGCTTTTAAAATGACTGCATCACTGGCCAGCTCTGTGATGTACAGACAAAAAGTCCTGACTGTGACACAGATAGCGAAAATTCAATTAGCAGTCCAGGCATTGATGTTATGATCCAATGCCTGTGTACTTAAGTCATGAGGGAGGAATTGGCATGTGCATTCCCATGATACACTCTCCATCTTAGAATTTCTGGTAAAGACCACAGATCACATTGCAGTATCTGCTTGAAAAGAGACATTGACCTCCGGGAAGGTGTGTGTGTGTGTGTGTGTGGGGGGGGTTATGCTCACATGTGGAAGTACCTGATATTCACTCACACAGGATCATTGCATGTCAGTTGCTTTGGCATCACTGGGCATGTGCAGGTGGTGATAATAGGGCTAAACAGGAACAAAAATCCTGATGATTTCCTGGATGACAGTCTGCCATGGCAAGGTAAATCAGGTAAAAAAACACAACAGAGTATAAAATCTTTATAGGCTGTAGAGGTAAGATAATGGAATCATCTTTGCTCACTGCAGTAACATGCTTTTTAGATGTAAATTTTACACATTGACAGTTATGCAAATTTGTTTTTTGTACTTGTTACATTAAGGATAACTTGGAAATGCAAATCTACTTAGGCACAGTAGAACGCAATATTACCATTGGTCTAATGTCCACATTGCCATGAGCCATTTATATATTTTAACATCAGATTATCATATTTCCCTTGCTAACTGCATTACTATTGGTATTGCCTAAGAAACATTTTCTGCTTCAATTACATGGAAAATATGAAGTAAAGTGGGTATTACTTTTTTTCCAAAAACATTTTTATTTTGTTTTCATTATAAACATATGCAAATGTACATAAAACAAACACAATAAAACAATAACAAAACTATGTACAATATTTACATTCATCCATGATAAACAATCATTTTATCCATGAGAAGTTATCAGCATTTGTTCAAAGGTTTTCCAATTTTTGTCATGCTATTTTTTATGACTAATGTTATGAGTTCTATAACAAATGGTTTGCAGTTATTTTTTACAAACAAGTTTTGTTAAATTAATAAATTATTTAAACATCAAATCTTGTTTACTTTTCCAGTTCAAAATAATAACTTTTCTGGCAATTGCAAGAATTGACCAGAGTAACTGAATCTGAGATTTAGGTATTACATTAGGTATAGGAACATTGAATAGAATTAGTGAGTTAGAAATATGAGAGTTATCAGAACATAAAGACTTTACAAAATATCTGAAGTCTTTCCAGTATTGAACAACATTTCTACATTCAATGAACACGTGAACCCAGTTGGTCTCTAGTAATTCATCACATTTCCAACATTTACTTTCACTGTTTTTGAGTACAAGATGTATTTGATGTGGAGTATAGAAACTCCTATTCATAAATTTCCATGTATACACTCTCCAATATAATGAAGAAGAGGTACCTTGCGTAGATTTCAATAACATTTTTTTTGCATTCATCAGATATTTGTTCTCCATTACTTTTTACATAGTAATTCCAAAAATCTGAGTCAGACTTTAAAGTGTCTTTTCTTAGTATTTTATAGATAGGTGAGATATTTAATTTTTGATCATCAGTCTTTTCAAGACACCTAATTAAAGCTGGATCAAACTAGGTATCGATTCAGTCTCTATGTTGACTGATACTTTCATTTTGTTTTCTATAAACTGCCGTAATGAGTGTATAAATAACCAACTGTCTTGACTATTATCATAACTACATAGAAGAGAGTTTAGTGGTTTAATACTCTTATTTTCAATAAACTGATGCCAGAATATCAAGTTATTTTCCTTTAATTTTTGCATAGCATTGATGTTGGATGAATCTAGGCAATCAGGGTAGTATGCTATAGGAAATATAAGAAATAAGAATGTTTTAATGTAATTAAAATCAATTATATTTTTAATGTTATTAAATATTTGATTAATGTCATAAGAAAAATGATCAGACTTCTTATTAAATAAACAAAATTCATGTAAAAGCCAATGAACTCTACTTATTCCATATTGTTCCTTAAATTGATTTTCTATAGTTTTGACATCAGTTATATGAATCTCATGTATTATTTTCCAGCCAGATATATAGGTAGGTGAGATCCAATGTAATATTACATTAATTATAACTGATTTGGAATAAAGATCTAAGCTAGGGAATGCTATCCCATTACTGTTCCAAGCTCTAATGTGCCATTTATATGCAATCCTAGGTTTTAAGGGGAACCATAAAAATTTAAGTAGCATGTAATCTAATTTTTAAATAAGATTTTGGGAAGGGGTAGTATCAATGACTGTATATAAAACAAACTTTTAGGTAAAATTATCACTTAATTAAATAGACCCTATCCTCCATTGTGAAGAACATTTTAATCAATCTTTTGATTAGTTCACTAATGGTGGTTATTAAATTATTGTAGTTTAGTTTGGCAGACTCTTTCCATGACACCCAAATATTCTAATACATCATTCTTCTGATTAAATGGGCTATTCTCTCTTAGGTTTTTGTTGAGCTTTTTTAAATGAGTAAATGTTTGGATTTATTATGATTAAATTTAAGCCCTGAAATTGTTTCAAACTTGCTGAAGGTATTTCTAACATCATGCAAAGAACCATCAATATCTCCCAATGTTAGCAACATATCATCAGTAAATAATTGTATCTTAGGACAATAGTCCTTATTAACTTGAAAGCGTTTTATATTTGTCTTATTTCTGATATATGTAGCAAAAGGTTCCATTAAAAAAAGCAAACAATAATGGTGACAAAGGGCAACCTTGTCTAGTTCCCTTGAGGATTTCTAGTGGTGAGGATACACATGATCCGATTTTCACATAAGCATGTGCCTCACTATAAATTTTCATTAATAGATTGATAAAATCTGAGGAGAATTCAAAACCAATCAGAATTCTTTGTAGATAAGACCAACTAATAGAATCAAAAGCCTTTTCAATGTCTAAGCTGATAATAGTTAGTTGTTTTTTGTATTTGCATGCTATGTCTATTCATGATAGTAATTTAATAATGTTATCTTGCACTTTTCTATGAAGAATGAACCCTGTCATTTCATTATGTATTAGATTAGGAAACATATTTTTTATCCTATTAACTAACATTGTCATGAAAATTTTATAATCAGTGTTTAGTAATGAAATTGGCCTATATGAATCATAAGATTTGGGGTCCTTACCTTGTTTTAAAATGGCGGAGATAATTGAATATTTCCATGATGGGGGTGTTATACATTTTTGCTTAACCATCGTAAAAGCACTCATCATTTTCTTTATTATATATTCAGGAAAAATCTTATATAGTTCAGGAATTATTCCATCCAGTCCTGGAGCTTTTTTAGCTTTTAAATTTTTTATTTGCTCTTTCACTTCTTTTAGTGTTATTTGTTTATTTAATATGCTATTTTGTTGCATTGACACCTTAGTAGTTATATTTTCTTGAATAAAAGTATTTATTACATTATCTGTCTCCAAAAGTGGTGTATTAATGGTTATATCTTTATAGTAGTTTCTGAATACTTCTAATATGCCCACTAAGTTAGATGTACTTTTAACTGAACCATCATGTTTATATTTATTATCATTAAGATTTTGATTGTTTATTTTTTTGGGATCTTACCACTATTTTATGTAGATATTTACGATTTACAGCATAAGATTGTAATTTCAATTTTTCCAGGTTTATGGCTACCTTATAATTCAGAACTTCTAAGCATTTTTATTTAACTTAGTAATTTCTTTATGTCCTACTTTGCTATTTGGTTTTGCATCCATTTTTATCTTGTCTATGTTTTTTTGTAGGTCTATAAGTTCTTTGTGCGACTCTCTCCTTTTTTAAGGTACCAAGATTTTATTCTACCATATATATAAACTTTAAAGGTGTCCCATAGTATAGTATCAGTCACTTCACCATTATCATTTGTTTCATAAACATGTCTATTTCTTTCATTATCTGATCCCTAAAGCCTTTTAACTTAGTTATGTAAGCAGGAATTCTCTGTAGAAATCTTAAATAATCTGTATGCATAGTTAATGTAAAGTTTATAGCATTATGGTCTGAAAGTGCTCACATCATTAGAGATATATCACTTATTTTTGAGTATATATTATTTGATACTAATACCTTATCAATGTTTGTGTACCAAACCGATACGAATAGTGAGTATAGAATAAAGAATAATGTTCTCTTAGATCATGTATATCTTTAAGGTTCATCTGGTTTGTAAAGTCATTTAACTTCTGGGCTTGAGATGTTAGTTTTATTTTACCATTTTTAGAAGTATCATTGCCTGATAATAGGCAGTTAAAATCACCTGTTGCTATAATTTCCCCTTTTGCATTTAAAGTAATCAGGTCCAGATATTTGTCAACATATTTAGTACTTAGTCCTGGTATCCAGTATGTATTAATCAAAGTATAACACTTCCTATTGATTTCCACAATAACCATGCTTAGCATCCCATCTTTATCTGAAATTGTATCAATAATTCTTGGCATAGTATAAGTATTTTTCATAGAATAAGAGTGCCCCTTCTCTTAGTCTTAAAACATGAATCAGACAGAATGGTATAGCCATTGAATGAGTATTTTTGTAGGTCTTTTTTTAATAGATGGGTTTCCTCTAAAAAGATGACCTGGGTTTTATGCATTTTGATATATTTAAGCAAACCAGCTCTTTTGTCATTATTGTTCAAACCATTAATATTTAATGATAAACATTTATAAGCCATTAACTATAATGTGCATGTTGTTACTTAATGAAATACCTTTCTTCCGTGTTGACTTGAACTCTACTGAAAACTTACTTATCATAGATGTATAACGTGTATTAAGCACTACTTTCAAAAACCCAAAACTATTTAAAAACACACCCATGAAACATAAAGTTTCTGGTTTAGTTAAAACTTAACTAAACCATCCATCCACCACCTCTCCAACACCAAAGGACACAGATTATCTATCTCTGCTTAGAATATAGTATAAAAACAAAAAAGAAAAGCATTATGAAAGCAATTAAAGAAATCTGAGTCCATGAAATATACATTAAAACGAGAGTGTCCAATATAACTGAAGCTATATGAATACATCACATATAATAACAGCATGTCTGATAAATAGACATGTCAGAAATACACATCAGATCAAAGTATGCATAAACATTAGAAGCTGAAGTTTAAGAAGACTGTCAATATTTCCAAGACTTTTCAAGAGACATCAGATGTTTTAACCATTTGGTCAGTCATCTATCTAACATGTTTCATGTAAGGATCTGTTGATATATATATATATATATATATATATATATATATATATATATATATATATATATATATATATATATATATATATATATATATATATAAACACTTATTAGAAAAAAAAGCCTCATGATCCTCTGATTAGTTACTAAAGGTTTAGTTATGTAACATAAGTCCGATGTTAATATGCATACTGAGTTTTATAATACAGCTCCTAGTTCATTTGATGTAATTTAGTTATTAAAAGTGTCATTGAATCTGCAGAATGTATGCGTCTATAAAAGAACATAGGTATTTTCAAAGGAGTTAAACACTTTTATCAGAACTAATTATTTACCATTTAATATCTAAGTAAAGGATAACAAAATTTAAAAAAAAAGAATTCTAAGTACAACCATTTAACAAGTTCAAAAGGTCAAATGATGTCATCACTGTTGTTTCCTCAAGCTGCAGCTTCATAAACTTGTTAAAAAGTATCTAAGTAGGCTCATGTGCAGCAGAGGTTGTCTCTAGTGAGGAAAAAAGCATTTTTGGTGGGAAATCAAATCATGAAGCTTTTAGAGTTTAGAGAAAGCAAAAAAAAAAAAAAAAACACCCAAGCTGCCTTGTCAGTGAATGTCAGTCACACAGTCCACCAGTTTCATCACAAAACATCAACATCATGAAAAAATTAACCCTTTCATGCAAAAATAGCTATTTAGAAGTAACAACAGCTGCCTAAAATCAGAAATAATTTCATAACATTTCAATCATTTACCAACCAATTAACCAGACCAGAGAAAAAAAGAACCTAGTATATATATATATATATATATTATATATATATATATATATATATATATATATATATATATATATATATATATATATATATATATAAACCTTATATTTAGCCATCTATAAAACACCATTAATGTACTATATTAATGTTTATATGTGTCTAAACAAAGAGTCTAAAACATTTAGTTAGAAACACTAATCAGAAATATATTGTTACCCCACCACTGACCCACTAGAAAAAATGCACTTTGGTATTAGGTCAAATTATACTATTACTGAACAATTAGAAGACATACATTATTTGTAGTTATTTAAAAGGGAAAGGTATGTAAAGTGTGTATAGTGGCAAAAAGAGAGAAAAGGAACATTAGTAACAAAAAGGAATAGGAAGAATGAAGAGAGAGAGAGAGAGAGAAAGAGAATGTTATTTAAATACTCAGTACTGTATGTAATTAGAAGAAGTAGATACAGAAAGGAAAAGAGAAAGTTAATAATAAAGGTGATTCACATTATCTTACAGTATAGAGATTTTCCAGAATCAAATATATTGTGATTCATAAACAAAGCATTTAAAATAAGGAGTTTATTCATTTGTTCTTTAGTTTCTTAGTTTTGTTTGCACCTTCCTTCACAGGCCATCCATATTTTATTGCCTGCCTCTTCAAACTCTGGGATGGCCATTCCATTTCTTCTATGTCTGTCAGTATTTTCTTCTTTTGGATAAATTCTACTGCTTCTTGTAGGGAATCAAAGATCTTCACTCCTTCTGGCAAGGTGATTTTTATTCTTGCAGGAAAAAGAGTTTGAGCTTTAATTTTGGCTTTTTTCAAGGACTTAATTAGAAGAACACACTCCTTTCTTCTGGATATTACTGTAGAGGTGTAGTCATTGTCAAAACAAATAACATTTTCACCCATCTTGATAGGAGAATTAGTCCAAGCTGAATTCAGCACTAAGTCCTTGTCTTGTGAGAAAAGAAATATATTATAGACCTGGGGTTAGATGAACTCAAGAGACTATGCTGGATTTGCCAGGAACTGATGAGTCTTCTCTGTTCCAAAAGAGAGGGATTCAGGCATGTTTAGTGCTGATGAAAACCACTTATTGAGGAATTGAACCCTCTTCTTTCTCAGGAATTCCATATATTCTTATGTTATTCCTCTTTGATCTACTTTGAAGGTCTTCCAGTTTCTCGATCAGCCTGGTGTTTTGTTTCAGAAGAAGTTCATTGTGGTGTTTATTTTCTGTCACTCTAGTATCTAGGTCAGTTACTATTTCATCTAAGCTAAGAATCTGTTCAGATTGTTTTTTTTTTACTATTCCATTCAAAAGTTCCAGTTGTTTATTGCATTCTTGTTTGATAATATCCATTTCATTTTCGAATTTGTCCATTTTTAGTGTGAATTCTTGGATATTTGATATTATAACATGTAATTCTTTCTTCACTGCATTCTCCTGGTGTGGGTTCTTCAAGTTGCTCATGTTGAAATCTCCAGTAGAAAACTTCTTGACAGGAATAATTAAAAAATTCTCTTAACTATGTATTAATTTTTAGAAAATAATAAGGAGTCTATGTTAATCTATCTTTTAGTATACTTTTAGTTAGATTTTTCTAAAAATTAAAGTATATTTCCTGTCAGGATATTAAAACCTAAGCAGAGCTATGGATTTCTGCTGCTATCAGACTGACATCTTGGCCACGCCCCTAAAGTGAGTATTACTGAAAGAGAACTAGATTAGAATTAATGCTTTTGTGATAATTTGTTAGTCATGTCATTCCTTGTTAAAAATATATTCTGCCTTAAATAGTAAAGTGAATATTTATGTAAACTCATAAAGTCCTTATTAAGAAAAAACATTCAGCTGCAGTGCCATTGCAGATTAGGGTGATAATTGCTCATCAAAATTCAGTTATCTGTAAGTTATCTGTAGTTAATACCACCTTAGGCCACTGCGTGAAAAACATCTAAACATTGTCCTTATCTTAAAAGAAGATTATTCATTTGTTTACAAATGTTTGACTATCTAAAGTACTACATGACACTGTACCTATTTTTAGACAGATTGTTTTGTATATTACATGCAGAATCAAAATTCTTTAAAAATCGTAAGTCTTTCTTGGGCTGCTGCTATAAACATGTTGCTTGATACAACATCACAACAAACACTCAGAATGCTTATTGGCTATAACATTGAAAGTGTTGTTTTAAAATTAACATATTAAAACAATGCTATTAGACACACAGTAATTGTTATATTATTACTCTTGGAATGCTGTCAAATGAAATGACTATTGATTCTGCCCTTATTGCTTCATTACTAAAGGAGAATTGCATGAAGAAAACATAAAGACATTTCCCAGGTAATTTATGAATCAGTCACAACAAATAATCTGAAGTTTGCAAGCTTTATTTATTTTTTTAATAAATAGAAAAAAACAGCTTTCAAATTGGCTTTAGACTCCCTCACACTGCATTGTATTCACAATGAAAAGATATCTTGAGAAACACCAGCAGGAGGTGGAGTAGACAGGACCTTTGGCATTTTGAGCTGCTTTGTGCTTTTATTTAACTCAGCATAATGTTGTCTCACTTCTACCCATTAACTGTACACCACCTATTCCATGGTGTGTTCCATTCAAAGACACAATGAGAGAGGCCAGGAGAAGCCAATCAGTAGAACTGCTTGCAGCATATGCTAATTTTGGTATATTGACATAGCAATGAGCATTATTAGTAAAATGAGGGGCTCCTTGTATGCAAATGCAGGCTAACAATATGGTGGAGCAATTCAGGAATGTATAAAGTTCACAACATGAAGCCCCACCTCCAGGAGTGTGTACACTAAAAAAATCATAGTGCTGCAGCCTAATATAGCAGATAACTGTTAGGTGTAGCTGCAGCTTTAATGAATATGTGCACATAACAAGCTGTAATTGCCACTAACTATCATACTAGCACACAATATTACACTTGGTGGTGCCATGTCAATTTGACTGTATGTTTAAGTTATATGGCCTGCACAACTATGTTATAGGTTCATAGGTTCATACTAGGCTATCTGCCCTAGGGCATTTATAAGCCTAGCCAGAGTGTGTTTGGCTTTCACCACCCATTTTAAATTAATTTTGCTATGCCCTTTTTCGAGGTTAGTATACTGTGCCTCTGTCTAACACTGACACAGATGTGATACCCGGGGTAAACCTACGATCTCCCATCCACTCATCAAGATTCCTCTTGAAGAGAGTCAATGAGGGACTCTGCCTAACCTGGACTGGGATTTTATTCCAGAGTGAAGGGAGCCTTTGGGTTATGAATCTGTCCCTCCAGCATGTCCTATTTATTTCAGTGCTGAGGTTCAAGTCTCTCGAGCACGTAGCTCAATGGGATTTGGATTTTTTGAGGTGCAGCATGTCCATTATATCCAGCTTGGACATGGCTTTATACGTTAGGTACAGATTGCCTCTGAGCAGGCAGTATGCCACTGAGGAGAGCTGGAGTTTCTTTAACCGAGCAGCATATGGCATCTGTTTGAGCCCTTTGATCCTCTTGGTGAGGTACTTTTGGGGTCTTTCCAGTTGCTGCAGGTTTCTGGTAAGGTACATCCCAAAAGGGGCATTGTACTCAATTATGGGCCTGATGAGGGATGCATAAAGAGGCACGATGACCTCCCCTGATCTAGATGTGAATCCCTTCATGATTAGGTGGGCTATATAAAATGTTTTTCTAACCACTTTGGCCACGTGGTTGTCAAATGCGAGATTGCTATCAACTTGGGTCCCCAGGTCCCTAATTACTTCTTCTGTACTTAATGGATTGCCACCTATGTGGTAATTTGTGGGCACTTTGTTTTTGCCAAAGGGGATGACTATACACTTTTTGGCGTTTAGCTTGAGGCCATGGCTCTTGCACCAGTTGTCTGTTTCTATGAGGCCCTTTTGGAGGATGCTTGTGTCGGCTGTAGAGTCCATTATGGTGCCCAGTTTGCAGTCATCTGCGAACTTGGTCAGCCACAGTCCTTCCATGTTGGCCTGTACCTCCGAGAAATATATACCGAACAAAAGAGGTCCCAGGACTGAGCCATGTGGGACGTCACTTGTAACTGATTTGGAGTCTGACATGTTTCCAGCAGTTCTAACCATGTGGGTTCTGTCCTTGAGCCAGTTTGCAACCCATCTAGTGACATAGGGGTTTATATTTAAGCTGGTGAGCTTATCTATAATGCCCGAGTGGGGTATTGTATCGAAGGCTTTTGCGAGGTCCAGGTAAGCTGTGTGGACCACCTCCCCCTTGTCAATGGCCTTGGTGACTGTTTCAAAGAAATCGACTAGGTTTAAGAGGCAGGATCTGCCCTTAACAAAGCTGAACTGGGTAGGATCCAGTGTCTGTAAGTCCCCAATATCTTTATTTATGAGGTCCATGATGATCCTTTCCATAGCTTTGCAGACCAAGCTAGTCAGGCTTATGGGGCGATAGTTTCCAGGATCCGTTGAGGCACCGTTGAGGTTATTATAGGTACTGCACTTTTAAAGTTACCAAATAGCAGCTCATACATTTATTTATTCATTTATTTATTTCTGCTTTTTGTTTATTGCATTTGTCCAAATGGGTTTATTCAAAAGCCCTTTTTCAGCAAATGCCCAGTGAGAAAAGCTCTGTATTACAAACAAAAACAGACATTAAGTAGTATACATTAACAATTGCACATACATTTGGTAATTAGATTGTATTCATATGAAAGGCAAATACTGCAGTATAGAAGATACTTATGCATTAATAGATGCTGAAATTTGAACATTTGACGACTTGTATAAGTAGGTTTGTCAAAATGATAATATGAATAATAGAACATGTGTTTGTACTTAGAAATACAAAGAAATGGAGATGAAGGAAGAAACTAGACAGGGCAGAAAATGTTAATATTATAGTGGTGGGGTGCAAAGCAGTTTCAGGGACAATTATTTATGCATACATACATATACAGATGTATATAGATAAACAGATAAATATAGCTATGGCTATCATAAGGTTTATAATAGAAATATAGAGGTGGGGGATGGAGATGCTAGTAAAACTATTCAAGCATGTAATATCCTTATCTGTAGGCCCATGAAGTTTGTAGGCTACCTATTTCAATACATTCTAATATGCATGGAATTAAAAACACTAACTCCAGGGAACGTTCACCAACCAACAGGAGAGACAGTTATGGTATCCCAGGCATCTGCTTCAAAAATACTCCACCGGTTTCTCAATTCATTGTTTAAGCCTGTGTGTGTGTGTGGGGGGGCATAGGTGTATTCCTTCTGCCACAGATTATAGAGGCAGCACCATATAGGACATTTAAGATGCAGCTTGTTTCCTGAGTTATAGGGGCCCATTAACTACATCCACATTAAAATAAAGATTCCCAACTGGAGAGCAGAAGAGAAGGTACATTAACTGTAAAGTTAGTAGTCCATCATCTCCATCAACTGCCAGGTGGTCTGTAATGCGCTTGGTATTATGTACAATATGTCTTCGGGCTACAGTGACTATCAACATGATTCCTAAGTATGGCACATGTGACTTATAGCAATGTTTTGTAAAGACTGCTGTTCCCCAGGGGCATCTTATTGGCAATGCCGGATGTGCCTGGAACCATGGTTGATGACATATCTGAAATCCATATAACATGACAGACAATGGATGTAACTATGCCTTGTCACATGCCCAGGTTATCAAGGATCATACATTTGGGCTGCCAAGGTCACCCTACCTTTGCCTAGTTGTATCTGTTGGTCATCATAATATCAAACACCTGGGTAACAACTATAAATTTTTATTTAAATTACAAATATATGATAATATCGCACACATTAGCAACCTCTATAAACTTTCATTTAAATTACAAATATATAAATGTTTATTTAAATTATAAAGATATGATAATATCACAGACACTGGTAACCTCTATAAATTTGTATTTAAGTTGCAAAGAACTAGCTTTTTAGCACACTGCTTTCTAAGGTTCTAAAGCACATATCAATCCTCTGTTACAAAGGTTTTTTTTACATTTTCTTTTTCCGTCTTTGGGGAAATTTTAAGACCAGTAAATCCAAACCCAAACTCAAACCTCACAAGGTATAGCCTTATGACTTTGCTAGTACAAAATAAGTGAACTAACTAAAGCTTCGAAGCAAGGATCTTTATAACCAGGTAATGGCCATAACCATGAAGGTGCCTGCAAAATATCTCAACTAACTTCCAAACCAAAGCATAAAGAGGTCACACAGACAAACCAATTAGTAAAAATTACAAGAAAAAAATAGTCAAGCTAGAGTTTTCACTGTGTGATACCTTAATCCTCCTGTAATAGAGTCTCTTGGGATATATGCAAATGAGACCATAAGGACATCAAGTGTTTAAGCTATATGGCTTCTGAATCTCCATGACTTCTTAATTTTTCTTTTTTTATGTCTTTGCGGATGCATTTAGACCAGTAAAGCCAAACCCTCAATAGCTGTGGAAATGCATGTTTTGGCCTTCTTATGACTGTCAGCACACCATAAGCCTACAGGGCTAGAGACATTGTTTGATGCACGGGAGGTGAAGCAAGGTGGGCGCTTTCGCGACGGTGGGGTCACTTCATCAGACAGACTGTCACATGGTGCATCCATCTTTGGTTGTCATTGCAGCAGTTGGCTGATAAATTGATGTGGTTGGATTGGAAAACCTTGTGGGAGGGATGCAGGATATATCATGGATATAACAACATGATAACTCTATAAAATAAGAAGAAAGGTGTTGCTTGGAAAACTCTTAAAAATACATTTGTTATTCTGTAAAACCTTTTTTGAAGGCACATCCCCTCAGGCACAAATAGTAACTTATAGCAATATACTTGCTTTTTTTAAATATATACACATAAATGTATTTTTGAGAGTTTTTTGGGAGATGTTTTTTCTTATTTTATAGAGTTGTTATGTTGTATTTGTGATGTATTTTGTGTCCTTCTTGTAAGGCTCTTTAGTCTAATTGTGTTGGTTTGTCGGCTGACTGTTGTGGTGATGTTTAGGGATGAATTTGTTTTGTGGTGGTTTGTCTGGTGAAGCGACTTTGTTGTCGTGGAGGCACTTGCCTTGTTTTGATTTTTGTGTGTTGAACAGCGTTTCTAGCCTTGTAGGCTCGATGCAGTCATATATATATATATATATATATATATATATATATATATATATATATATATATATATATATATATATAGTGGATATGGTGGTTTGCACACCCCTGTTGAGATGCCATTTTTTTGTGATGTAGAAGGGTGGGGCCACAATAAATCATTTAAGGGCTTTTCCCACCTTTGATGTGTGCGGTTCAATTGAGGGGTAGGCCAATCTGTTAGGGGAAAAATATATAAAAATAAAAGGTGTGCAATGGGCTGGTTGCATAAGTGTGCACACCCTTGAACTGCTGCTTTGTTAAAGCACCTTTTGATTTGGTTTCAACATTGTCTTCTTGGGCACACACCTGCCATCAGTTATGCTCTATGCTCTATGAATGTCAGGAGCCTTGTAAATAAAGTTCAAGAACTCCATGCTTGGATAGCTAACTATACTCCTGACATAGTTACCCTAACTGACACATGGTTAAAACCACACCCTCTAGACAGTAAAATCATCCCTCCTGCCTATAATATCCTTAGATTAGATCGACCTAAAAGAAAAGGAGGAGGTGTCTCCATACTCTACTCCAATTGTCTCTCCCAAATCAGTCCCACACTAGACTTACCCTCCTTCTCACCAGCTGAACTCCTACTGACCAACTTCAAACTTAACAGTTTCAACACCATAACTGTCACAGCAATCTATATTCCCTCTGGTGATAATATTAACATACTTGAGAACATCCTATCTGACCTCTCACATAACATCCACAATTAAATATTTATACTGGGAGATGTAAATATTGATTGGCTTACAATACAAGCTCCCAACACTACTTCCTGTATAAACCTACATGGGTTCGAGCAACTAATCACAACCCCAACCTACATTAATAAATGTCACCTACCTAGCTCTCTTCTTGACTAGATATTGGTCTCCCACCCTCAAAACTATCATAACTCCCAAACCCTTCCAAATGCCCTCAGCGACCACTGCCCTATAACAGTTACCAGACATACTCCCCACCTTACCAAACATAACAAATTTATTACCGGGTCTATATTATATCCTCAAAAGCTTAAAAAAGTGAACGCTGATTGATTGAACTTATTTTCGCGAAACTGCAAAATATCGAAGCAGCAGAAACTCAAATTTTTTCCTAGGGAAAGAATTTGGTTGTCCGTTTCTGTTGCTTCGGTATTTTTAGTGTTATGGTGGAAAGTTACCGGTCAGATTTAGGTAAGTGTGCGATTGTGTGGATGTGAGTGTTAGGGTGATTTAGGTGAGTTAGGGTTAGGGCTTGGGTTAGGTGTGTGCGATTGAGTGGACATGAGGGTTAGGGTGGATTTAAGTGAGTTAGGGTTAGGGAGCGAGTGAGGTGAGTGTGCAATAGTGACAGACCTTAGGGTTAGGGTTTGGGTTAAGGTAAGTGGGTAGTTAGTGGTGTGTGCATAGTTTAGTGTAGGGTTAGGTATCAGATTTTAGGTGTATGTGTGTGGATTTCTGTTTGTTTGGTGTGCTTGTGTTGTGTGTATGTGTTTTGGATCAGCGATTTTTTTCCCTGGGAAAAAAATCGCTGATTTGACAGTTCAAGGTTGTAAGCTTTCGCTTAAATTAGGTCGCTCAATCAGCATTCACTTTTTTAAGCATTCGATGATATAATATAGATGTTAGAAAAATCTATACATGCTGCTTAGAAAATATATTTACAATGTATGCTGCTTAGAAAATATATTTACAATATATGCTGCTTGGGAAAATGTGTATTCAAACATTCAAACACATATAATTGTGTGGTCAAATATATAGAGAAATGTGTGCTTTAGTTAGGAATAAATGTACTTAAATCCATAATAGAGAACAAAGTTTATGTAATGCATTTAATTCTGTCTTACTAGAATAATAGTAGAAATAAACCTGCATATTATTGCTTGAAGCACAAGCTGCAGTGTAATCAGAAATTTGGCCTTGGCAGTGTTCAAGCACAGCCTGGCTCATGTCTTTCAAGTAAGGATTATTTTGCAAAGTTAGAAAATAATAAATCTGTTCGCATGTGTATCTTCTTCCTGCTTCCACCAGAAGAATAGCCTTGTGCGCACTATCAGAGATAGTGTCCAGCTGGCAAGCAAGAAACAAAAGAAGGCATTTAAGAAGAACTGCACCCATTGTATTCGAACTAATCTAAGAGCCTTGAATTGGCTACATCCTCAGGAGGTCATCGTGACTGACCAGGTGCTTGCAAGGCTGTAACATTCTCATGGGAAAAAGACTTTTTGGAAAACACAATCTCAGCACTTTTTCATAAGTTACTATGATGTAAAGACCCTGTCACTGACCACGCCAGTGAGGTGGGCAAAACTGATAATGACATGTATAAAAAATGGTGCCCTCTGTGAATAAACTAGACAAAATTCTGTACAAGTTTGTGTATGGTTTTTTGCCTCCTAATGTACATTAGAGTTTAAGATACTCAAGTTCTCCTGCATTATTGTTTGTTATTGATTGACATTGTTTTTGAATAACTCAATGATTTTTACAGTCTGACTCTAACAAATTTATTTAACATTTTGGTCCTAATCGTGCCGGAATTCCCTTGGTAAGCTGCAGGTCAGAATATATAGGTGGTACCGAAATGTGCGCAGAAGAAGGAAAGACCTCCGACTGAATTGTCGTGTCTAAAGAGGCTGTCCACTTGTCTGATCTGTGGCCGAAAAGCGGAAAACTGGATCCTAAAAAGCATATCAAACATAAGCGGGAGGCTCGGGTAAGCAGAATTCCTCTCTTTGTTTTTGTTTTAGATCAGGGACCAGGTTACACTGTGCTATTGCTAAGGTTTGTGATAGCAGGGAGAGAGGTAGTCGAAGTATTGTATCTTGAGTCATAGATCAGGAAATAAAACAAAGCAAAGTAAACAGTCATTCTAGACACTACTGTGAATACGGGGAATAAGATACCACGTGGTACAAGAGAAAGGGTTACGTAACAGTTCTTTTTTTCTCTCTCTCTCTTCTTTTTTTTTCTCTCTTACAGAGACATGGGAAATGAATGCACTAAAGGGTCACGTGACCAGCCCCTAACAGAAGATGCAAAATACATGCAATTACAGAGAGCAGATAATGTGAGATATTTTTCAAAATGGGTTAACAAGTATGACTTTGATGGTAAATTAGATAAAATGTCATTAGTAAAACTTTTGAAACAGCTAAAATCTGACGCAGAAGGTCAGGCAAAAAAACAACAACAGTTGGGCATTCCTCACGCACATAGGTGGATTGAGGAAGTGAACCGAAGGGAACAGAAAAATAAAAATGCAAAGGCATTATTTTTAGACAAAGAGGATAATAACATAATAGTAGCATCGGTCCCTCCCCTACCACCTCCTCCGATGCCTTACTTAGAATACGAAGCGGGAGGGCGGGCTGGACCCCCACGCTACCCAGAGACAACAGGGATATTAAGACAACCATTTATAAGAGAACCTATCGACTAGATCCCAACACGCCAAATGCTTATAGATGTTCAACCAAGCGGAAGTTTATTAGATGAGAGTGAGGAAATCTGTCCATTAATAGAAGTACCAAACCCACAGGCAGGACAGGAGGGCCAGGCCTCAACTCTCTTAGTATATAGACCATGGACACCGGAAGACATCCGAAAAGCTACAGAAGGAATTCCCCATCCAAAAATTAACTTTGAGAAATTCCTACAGGATTTACAGGGCATGAGATTGAGTTACCACCTAAATGGGGAAGAGGTAGAAAGAGTAGTTAGACAAATTTTAGGTCCGGACTGGCACATGATTTGTGGCGCCTGGAATGCCCGTGACGCGCAACACAGGCCACTCCCACATAGTGACGCAGAACTAGATGCTAGATTGAAGGGTCTTACAGACCGCATTACTGAAAAATGGAAACCTAGGGCAGACTGGACTTGCATTAACCAATGCGTACAACAAGATAATGAAACAGTGGATGCATACTATGGTAGATTATTAGAATGTTTTAATAACCATAGTGGCATGCCTATTCCTGAAAATCAAAAGAATGATAGCTCATATGAACAACAGTTGAAGAATGCATTTTGAAAGGTTGTATTGCCCTATCAATAGCTTCATCACGAAGCACATGATAGATCACCGAACAAGTAGGCTTCAAGCCTTGTTAGAGTATGCTAGACATGCCGAAAAACATTTTAACAGTAAAAGAAAAGAAAACGCAGGTCTTCACAGCTGAAGACGGTGCGGAAGTTTTTGTAGTACAAACAGCCAAGAAGGGTAAGCGAAATACTCAGGGTAACAAACGCCTGACAGAAACTCAGAAATTTATGAGGACAGGAAGAAAAGAGGTGAGTGCTTCAATTATGTAAGAAGGGACATTTGGCAAGGGATTGCAGGAGCAAGGCACCTGTGGAAAAAAGGATAAGGAAGATGAGGATTGACTATATGACAGTTATGCTGCTCAGCAGTCACCAGGAGAGACTAATGAGCAGGGGAATGATGTAAATACCTTAGAAGAAACAAATGACATGCAACCGGATGTAGAAGTTGGGGAAAGTGAAGTTTTGATTTGGCATTACTGAGCTTAGAGCTCTATTTAGCAGACACGAAACCGGAAGTTACACTTCTGGTGGAAGGGAGAGAAGTCAAATTTTGTGTGACTCAGGAGCATCACGAACTTTGATACATCCTTCAAAGTTACCGGAACATTCTGAGTCACCTGATTACATATTAGTGAAAGCAGCAAACGGACAGCTGTACAGGGAACCACTTTCCCATGATATAGCAATAACTGACCCGCCTCGGCATGACCCAAAGAAGTAAAATAGTACTTTCTGCCAAATGCCCCATGAACTTATTAGGAAGAGATCTTATGCAACTTTTTGGCATAGCAGTAGTCCCTACCATGAACGGTATGGAGGCACAGAGGCAAACTGATACTTTTGTAGTACGATCGGAGGGTGAGGCTTATTATTGGTACAGCCAGGATCTGGTTACAACTGGTCCAGGGGCGGTGACCAAGGAACTGATGAATGTAGCCACCAGCAAGGTGCTTCCCTCGATGTTGATCAGCAACATTTGTTACATTGTACCCTATACTATTGTAGCACATCAGGACCTGATAAAGAATATGAACAAAAATTGTTCAGGAATCCCGCAAATAGACTAATACTACGGACTTTATACTGGGACACTGAGGGCAATAGTGTAGTAAGTTGTTCACTACCTCAGGAGTTCTTGGAATTGTACAAATCCAATAAACTACCACATGTTAGCCTAACCAAAAACAGGAATGTTAGGTGGGTAGACTTGGGTGACAAAGTGACAAAATGGGAGAAACTAACTGACTTAGAGTTATCGGACTTAGGAGTACAGAAACAAAAACTAAATTGGTTAACGCAAGCACGCCCAGCTGTACACTTACAACAGAGTGAAGACAGCTGACTGGCGTTCTTGATAGAAGAAGAAGAAAAGCTTTGAGAAATACCAAATGTTCTTTGGTCAACAGGAAAATCAGATGTAGGACTTATTCGAACAGCAGGGCCAGTAGTTATTACACCAAAATCGGCCTTTAGACCAAGGAAAAGACAATATCCTTTGAGCAAGGATGCGAACAGGGAATCAAACCTATCATAATGGCATTACTTAAGAAAGGGATACTGGTAGAATCCCTAGATTCACCATGTAATACTCCTCTATTTCCTGTAAAAAGCAAACGGGAATGGCGGATGGTACAAGATTTACAGGCTGTAAATGATGCGGTAATACCAAGGGCACCTACGGTGCCAGACCCACATACCTTGTTAAATGATTTGAAGCCGCAACAAAAATATTTCACCGTGGTAGATATTAGCAATGCGTTTTTTTCAATACCTATCCACCCTGACAGCCAGCACTGGTTTGCATTTACATTTCGGGGCAAAAGGTATACGTACACCCGACTACCACAGGGATATAGTGAAAGTCCAACAATATTCGCACAAGAGATGGCTAGCAACCTGGCAGGGTTTTCTCCACCAGGGGGCAGCCAAGTACTACTTTATGTAGATGACATCCTACTTGCAGCCCCTACCCAGCAGCAGTGTAGGGAAGATACAATAGCATTGTTGAAATTCTTAGCTGAGCAAGGGCATAAAGTGAATAAACATAAATTGCAACTTTGGAAAGAACAGGTTAAATACCTGGGATATGTGATATCCAAAGAAGGCAGAACATTAGATGAAGATAGGAAAACAGCTATCTTACAAGCACCTAGACCAACTACCAAAAAGGAAATGATGTCCTTCTTGGGGACGACTAATTTTTGTCGAAGTTGGATACCGAATTATGCTTTAGAAACGGCTCCATTGGCTGATTTAATATTTAAAACACCAATGGCAGCACAAGAAACACTGCACTGGACTCCAGAAGCGGAAGCAGCCTTTTGCAGACTAAAACAACTGATAGTTTCATCATTAGTTCTAGGGCTTCCGAATTACCATAAGAGATTTTTTCAAACCGTAGATTGTAGGCAGGGATATATGACGTCAGTACTGACGCAACAACATGGCGGCAAGCAACGCCCCATAGCTTACTATTCATCACAGTTAGATCCGGTGGCACGATCATTACCACCCTGCGTACAAGCAGTAGTCGCAGCAGCTATGGCAGTGCAAGCTTCAGCCTCAGTGGTATTGTTTCATCCTCTCACGCTGAGAGTACCTCATGCAGTTGCGATAATTTTACTGCAAGAAAAAATAGCATTTTTATCCCCTGCCAGACATCTTTCTTGTATGACCATACTATTGAGTCAACCCCATATGACAATTGAACGATGCACGACATTAAATCCATCGACACTACTTCCGATTCCTGTAGATGGCACACCACACAGTTGCCTACAGGAAATGGAACAAATAACCACACCCAGACAAGATCTTACTGATGTACCTTTAGCCGATGCAGAGGTGACATTTTTTGTGGATGGGTCCTGTAGACGAGGTCCTACAGGAAAGAACCTAGTGGGTTATGCAGTAGTGACTGATAACGAAATCATAGAAGCACAACCCCTGCAACATAACCTGTCAGCTCAAGCAGCAGAATTGATAGCTTTGACACGTGCTTGCACTCTAGCGAAAGACAAATGTGTTAACATATATACTGACAGTCAGTATGCTTTCTCTACAGTGCATGTCTTTGCACAACAATGGAAAACAGGGGAATGATAACATCTACTGGCAAACCGATTAATCATGCACAATTGATTTTGAATCTGTTAGATTCTATTCAGTTACCCACTAGAATAGCTATCTGTAAATGTGCAGCCCATACCAAACAACAAGATAGAATTTCAAAAGGGAATGCTCGGGCTGATGCAGCTGCGAAGCAAGCTGCCTCAGACCCAGAAACTGTGCTTTTAAATGAAGAACTACAACCTTCTGAGACTCTAGATTTAGAAATGTTAAAAACAATGCAGACATTAGCTACAAAAGCAGAAAAGCAAAAGTGGATAAAACGAGGAGCAATCCTTGAAGAGGGACTGTACATCTCCAAAGAGAAAAGCCCATCTTGCCATCTAATTTATTTAGATATGCAGCTTTGTTGAGTCATGGGCAGAGCCATGTCTCAACAGGGGGGATGGTACAGTTAGTTAACAAAACATTCCAAACATACGGATTTACTTAATTATACACAAAAATTTTGTGCAACATGTCATATTTGTAGCAAACATCATGCACAGGGAGCATTTAAACCAAGCGAGGAGCTTTCCAATACCACCCTATCCGCTCCATACTATTTGTATGGATTTCATAGAACTGAATAAATGTGAAGGGAAAAATACTGTTTAGTGATCATAGTTATGTTTTCAAAATGGGTAGAATCTTTTCCAACCAGGAATCCGGATGCAGCAACAGTAGCAAAAGCCCTAGTGAAAGAAATCATTCCTAGATTTGGCATACCGGAAAGAATTTATAGTGACAATGGAACGACTTTGTAAATCAGACAATTCACCAGCTTGGGAGATTTTTGGGATTTCTTTGAAGAACCATTGTGCTTATCACCCTCAGTCAGCAGGACTGGTGGAGAGGTACAATGGAATTTTGAAAACAAGTTGAGAAAATTAATGAGTGAGACTCAGAAGACTTGGATTTGCTGTCTGCCTTTAGCACTGCTGAGCATGAGAACTGTTCCAAATGTAAAGGGCTTGACCCCTTTTGAGATAGTGTTTGAAGGGCATATTGTGTGCCACAATGGAAGGCCCTCATGCCTGCAGAGCTGGAGGCCGATGGCTCATTAGCTAGTTATATGAAGAAATTGTTAACAAATAAGACTGTTTTGCAGTTGAACTCTTTTTCAGATAAACAAGAAGCAAAACCGGAGGCCGTGCTGACCCCGGGGTCCTGGATTTGGCTGAAAATCATAAAAAGAAAGAACTGGGCGAGTCCAAAGTGGGAAGGTCCATACCAGGTACTATTGGCAACACCTACTGCAGTAAAAATTGCTGAAAGATCATCTTGGGTTCATTTGACCCACTGCAAACCTGTCAAGAAATTTAGTTTGGATAAAAACCTTTTAACTGACATACCACAAGAACAGGATGGCCAGAGGCAGAATGAATAAAAATGTGAAACAACCCCAGAGACATTGGTTCACTGGCCTACTGATCATACACTTATTAACTATGTTTGTAGTAACCTTTTTGTTGTTATGGTTTTTCTTGCATATAACTACGGAAGTGAAATTAATAAAACGTGATGAAGGACTGGCTATAGACTGGCACCCAAACTTTAACACATACCTGGCTATGAAACGAGTCTATGTGGAGACTATGAACGTTTCAAATTGCTGGGTTTGTACTGCAATACCCACAGAATATGGAGGACTTTTGATGTCTGCTGTCCCCTTGGGGATAAATGAAACTTGGGAAAACCTATTATTTGATACAGGCACTGTGAGATCACAAGACAAAGTGGCATTATATTTGCCTGTTACTCAGAAAGGAATTGTTTGTTTTGTTAAAAATGATACACTCCAGGTTGGTTGGAGTAACTGTAACATAACTGTGTCTTACAAATGTTATATAAAACCTGTAGACCAAGGTACTAGTTGTAGCACGAATTATGGTTCATACTTAAGCTTGATGAAAACAACATTGAGAGATGTGCAAAAAACTCCTGAAATATATAGACAATTATCTGTTATAGATAAGAAAATGTTTCATTCAGGGTTAACCCGCATCAGTACAAAAAGTAGAAAACTGTTATTTTGTTTGTGGGAAAAAGGCCTATAAATGGTTACCTGAGAATTGGTCCGGCAGTTGTTTTTTGGGTTATCTGGTTCCAGCCATAAGACATACTGCAGAGTTGCCCCTGGGTAAAATACGTAATGTAAGAAATGTAGCTCAGCAAGCCGAGAACACAGTCAAAAAACCTGCTAATCCAGTGGGTAAGATCGAAGCAAGCTGGAAGGATCATTCGGCTGTGAAGGACAAAGAAAAGTTGACCCATATGGACTTGGGTGACAGTGTTATATCCTGGGCTGGGATATTCCCAACCTATGGAGCAGTCAAATCGATTTGGGAACTGAGGAAATTGTCAAAACTCCTCGAAGTAATGAGCAATGCGACTTTTTCCGCTCTTGAACTTGTGACTGATGAAATGAATGCAATGAGAACAGTTGTATTACAGAACCGAATGGCTCTTGACTTCACCCTAGCGGCGAGAGGTGGTACGCGGCGCTTATCAAAGAAGAATGCTGTGCGCATTCCAGACAACCAGCATGAAATCAATGATCACCTGGAGGTAATACAGCAGGTGTCAGCAATGGCAGAACCAGGCCCAAACCCACTGACGAACTTTTTCCAGAATCTGTTTGGGGGGTGGGGGTCGGTCCTTATGAACATTCTGATTGCAATTTGTGTAGTACTGCTCATAATTGGAGCATGTGTCTGCTGCGGGATACCCTGTGTGAAAAAATTAGTTAAAGACCTAGTTGACGTATCAGTGACTGAAACTATGTACCAAGACATGGAGTTGAATTTGTTGATACCAAGTGAAAGCCTATCTGAAATATAAAACAAATGACTTACTTAGCTGAAAGCCCTTGAAAGGAAAGGCTGAGGAATGAAATAATATTGTTTATGTTTCAAATAGAATAAAATGCATTAACAGGAGGGAGAATGTTAGAAAAATCTATACATGCTGCTTAGAAAATATATTTACAATGTATGCTGCTTAGAAAATATATTTACAATATATGCTGCTTGGGAAAATGTGTATTCAAACATTCAAACACATATAAGTTGTGTGGTCAAATATATAGAGAAATGTGTGCTTTAGTTAGGAATAAATGTACTTAAATCCATAATAGAGAACAAAGTTTATGTAATGCATTTAATTCTGTCTTACTAGAATAATAGTAGAAATAAACCTGCATATTATTGCTTGAAGCACAAGCTGCAGTGTAATCAGAAATTTGGCCTTGGCAGTGTTCAAGCACAGCCTGGCTCATGTCTTTCAAGTAAGGATTATTTTGCAAAGTTAGAAAATAATAAATCTGTTCGCATGTGTATCTTCTTCCTGCTTCCACCAGAAGAATAGTTGTGCGCACTATCAGAGATAGTGTCCAGCTGGCAAGCAAGAAACAAAAGAAGGCATTTAAGAAGAACTGCACCCATTGTATTCGAACTAATCTAAGAGCCTTGAATTGGCTACATCCTCAGGAGGTCATCGTGACTGACCAGGTGCTTGCAAGGCTGTAACATTCTCATGGGAAAAAGACTTTTTGAAAAACACAATCTCAGCACTTTTTCATAAGTTACTATGATGTAAAGACCCTGTCACTGACCACGCCAGTGAGGTGGGCAAAACTGATAATGACATGTATAAAAAATGGTGCCCTCTGTGAATAAACTAGACAAAATTCTGTACAAGTTTGTGTATGGTTTTTTGCCTCCTAATGTACATTAGAGTTTAAGATACTCAAGTTCTCCTGCATTATTGTTTGTTATTGATTGACATTGTTTTTGAATAACTCAATGATTTTTACAGTCTGACTCTAACAAATTTATTTAACAATAGACCCTTTATTACCACCCGCTCACTTTCTCATTTCTGTCCTAACTCCTTTATTCACCAACTCTCCAAAATTAACTGGTCTTACCTCACCACTCTTCCTTTAGAAAAAGCTGTCTACTCCTTCAACACTACATTCCTAAACATTCTTAACTCCCTTGCTCCTCTTTGCACAATTAGAATCAAATATAATACTGCTCCATGGCTCACTAAATCTACCAGAACCCTCATGAAAGACCAGGATAGGATTTAGAGAAACTAGGACTAAAACTAGGACCCCTTCTCTTCTTCAGAAATATAAAGAACTCAGAAATAAAATAAAAAAAAATCATCCATTATAAGAAAATAAACTTCTATGCCAGTCCTCCCTCTACTCTTAAATCAGACCCAAAGAAATTCTGGAGCTCTATTAAACAGACACTTCATCCAGGAAACTCTTCCTCTCCTAACCCATGTCCCAATGCAACACCTGAAGACATAGCCGACAAATTTAACAATCATTATATAAACTCAGTAACCTCCATAATAAACTCTCACCCCTCCAGAAACAACACTAGCACCCCCACAAACTCTAGACCTCTTCCAAACCCTCCTAACTCCTTCTCCCTGAAAGCAGTATCAACTAACTATGTAAAGACATTACTCTCTAAACTTAAACCTTGCTCCCCATCTGTTGACAAGCTACCCTCTTACTTCCTGCAGATTGCCTCTGAACCTCTTGCCTATCCTGTATCCATCTTAATCAACCAATCCATTTCTGACTCCTATGTCCCCACTGTATGGAAGAATTTCTTTACTCTACCCATTCACAAAGGGGGCAAGTCCTCAGACATATCCAACTTCAGACCGATTGCCATACTCTCCCCATTCTCAAAAATACTAGATAAATGCATTCACAAGCAGGTAGCGCATTACCTTCACCAGGATAACCTTCTCACACCCACACAGCATGGTTTCCATCCCAAGTATAGTACAACTGCTGCACTCATATCATGCATCAACATAGTATCCCTAGCTCGTGATAACAATAAACTTGTCTCATGCCTATTCCTTGACCTTTCTAAAGCCTTTGACACTGTCTCTCACCCACTCCTCCTAGATAAACTCACTAACTTACATTTCTCTCCACCTACTATCTCCTGGTTCTCCAGCTATCTTTCAACCCACAAGCAATCAGTTAAATGGCTCTATGCACTATCCTTCCCTCTCACTGTACAAATGGGAGTCCCCCAAGGGCCCATACTTGGACCACTACTCTTTAATATTTTCACCAACTTGCTCTACTCCTCTTGTCCCCAGTCATCTCTTGTGCAATATGCTGATGACTCAACTGTTATAACCATTGCTGACAACCCAACTGACCTCCACTCAACTACCCAGGCATCCTTCCATACCATTGAGACTTGGCTTAGTGATAACAAACTAATAATTAATCCAAAAAAAAAAAATAAGCTCCTACTTCTCCTCCCTAAAAACATCACCACACTCAAAAGTACATTTACCATCTTATCCTGCAACAGCACTATCATCTCAGCTGAATCTAGTACTAAATTGCTAGGAGTTACAATACATGATCAGCTTAAGTTTGATCTCCATATTACTAACTCGGTAAAAAGAACTCATCAGAAACTTGGACACCTTTTCCATAGCAAGAAATAGTTAACTAACACTGCCCAAATAACTCTCTCCCAGGCTCTATTACTCCAACACTTCTGTACAGCTCCCACATATTCACAAACCTAAATTCTGCACTTATTTCCAAGCTTGAAACTACCTATAATAAGATTGCCAGATTTGCAGCTAACCAAACCTACAAGTCACATCAATGCTTAGCACTACAGCAAACAGACTGGCTAGAATTCCCTCAGCTGCTCCAACTATACCAACTACAAATCATCCACTCTATTCTCTATCCACCCTCCTTCTGCCCCAGCCTGTCCACTATCATATCCAAATATTCCCCTACTCGGATGCTATGCAGCTCAAATCAAGAATTATTAGACATCTACAAACCCAAAACCAAAATAGGTTGCATTCTGTATAACTATAACCCAGCTATATCCTGGAACCAACTCCCCTTGGAAATAAAATCCCTCCAGCATAGCAAAAGTTTCAAATTAGCCACAAGGAAAAATCTAAAAACAAAGTGGTCTTGCCACTGTAGCCAACCACCCTGAAACCACCATCCTTTCGCCTATTTCACCACCTCACTCTTAATGTATCTCTAACACTATTCCCCTGCCTCTTCTACCTCTTCCTTCCTCTATCTCCATCATCACCATCTTCTTTCAGCTGTTCCCATTAGGGGTCGCCACATCAGATCACCTGTTTCCATTTCTTCCTGTCCTCTGCATCTTGCTCTGTCACACCAACCACCTGCATGTCCTCTCTCACCACATCCATAAACCTTATCTTAGGCCTTCCTCTTTTCCTGTTACCTGGTAGCTTCATCCTTAGTATCTTTTTCCCAATATACTCAGCATCCCTCCTCAGCACATGTCCAAACCAACGTAATTGTGCCTCTCTGGCTTTGTCTCCAAACCTTCCAACCTGGGCTGACCCTCTAATATACTTATTCCTAATCCTGTCCACCCGCGTCACACCCAGTGCAAATCTTAACATCTTTAATTCTGCCACATCCAGCTCAAACTCCTGCCTTTTTGTCAATGCCACTGTCTCCAACCCATATAACATAGCTGGTCTCACTACCCTCTTGTAGACCTTCCCTTTCACTCTTACAGGTACTCGTCTGTCACAAATCACTCCTGACACTCTTCTCCACCCACTCCATCCTACCTGTACTCTCTTCTTCACCTCTCTTCCACACTCATCATTACTCTGAACTATTGATCCCAAGTATTTAAACTCATCCACCTTTGCCACCTCTACTCCTTGCATCCTCACCATTCCTGTATCCTCCCTCTCATTCACACACATATATTCTGTCTTGTTCCTGCTGACCTTCATTCCTCTTCTCTCTAGAGCATATCTCCATCTCTTCCTCTATCTTCAACCACTCTTAACTCTTACAGTCTCAAAACAACCTACCTGTCTAGTCTGCCTCCTATACTCTACCTCCCCTACATCTCCTACTAGCCATTCTTACTTTCCTTTCTTGTTTCCAAACTCCTATATAACTAGATCTGACCCACTTTAAATAAGCACCTGCCTAACTATTAACTCATTTTGCTCCAAGCAGCTTAAATAATATTGTAACTAGTCACATTTACTTCTGCTAATTGTTTAAAACCTTGTTTGTAACAACTCACATACTTGTCTGCCAATTGTTAATACTCTGTATAACTGAATTGCTTGAAGAGCTTTTTTTCTCTCCAGGTCTCTGATTGTAAGATCCTACAGCTGATTGTTACTACTATGTTACTAACATTTAATAAATTGTTTTCTACTCCAGAGGAGCTTTTCTCTCAGGGTCTCTGCTGAAAATTAGCCACAAGCTCAGCCAGACTAACCCGGTTAACAAATGTAAAATAAATAAAATAAAATAAATAAATAAATAAGCAGACTGTTTGGCTAAAATGTAGAAACACAGGGTCGTTACAACCAGACATGCATGTTTAAACCAAGTAAAAAGTCATAGACATTCAGAAGCCACATAGCTGAAACACTTGATGTCTTTGTGAGGGTCATTTGCATATATCCTGTGGGCTTCTATTACAAGAGGTTTAACACACCACACAGTGAAAATTCAGCTTGACTAGGTTTTTCTTGTAGCTTTTACTAAGTGCTTTGTCTGTGTGACCTCTTTATGCTTTGGTTTTACATACAACTTAATGGTTATGGAGATCAGCTGGGTATAGTTCATAGATTAGTACTAGAGTAACTGCTGTTGTGGGCCATTTTAAGCCTAGCCATTTACCCCATGTGAGAGGCAAACTGTGCATCTTGTGTCTGTAAGGTAAACACCTTAACCATTATGCCAACCTCCCACCAAAAATAGAACCCTTTTTAATTCATGCTCCTAAATATGTGTAAATTCATGCATTAGTCATAAGAAGGCTGAAGTACACATGCCCATACATAGTGGAGTTTGGCTTTATTGGCCTGAATGAGTGTACAAAGATTTAAAATGATAAAGTAGAAAGTTATAGACATTCTGAAGTCCTATAGCTGAAACACTTGATGTCCTTAGAGAGTCATTAGCATATATCCCATGGATTTGTATTGCAGTAGGTTTCAGGTATCACATAGTGAAGTGAACAGTCTAGTTTGCCTAGGTTTTTCTTGTAGTTTTTACTAATTGGTTTGTCTGTGTGACCTCTTTACTTTTTGGTTTGGATGTTAGTTGGAATATTTTGCAGATACCTCTAAGGTTATGGACATCAGTTGGGTATAAGAGGTTACGAGTGATGGTTCATTGGTTCGTAGGTTCATAGGTAGGTACTAAGCTACCGGCCCAAGAGCCTACATAAGCCTAGCCAACAAGGTTCCCTGGCTTACACCACCCATGAAAGTTATTTTCTTGTGCCACCGTCGTGCAGAGACACAGAAGTGATCCCCGGGGTGTATTTCCTATTTCCCATCCACTCATCAAGATTTTTCTGGAAGAGTGCTAATGAAGAACTTTGCTTGACATAGATGAGTAGCCTGTTCTAGAGTATGGAAAGTCTCTGGGACAGGAATCTATCCCTCCAGCATGTCCTGTTTATTGTGGTGACAAGGTTTAGGTCCCTAGAGCGTGTAGCTCGGAGGGATCGGGATTTCTTTAGGTGTACCATGTCCGACAACTCTGGGTTTGACATAGCTTTATATGTTAGGCAGAGATCACCTCAGAGTAGGTGATATGCTATGGAGTAAAGCTGGAGTTTTTTGAGGTGGTCAGTGTAGGGCATTTGTTTGAGGCCAGTAATCCTCTTTGTGAGGTACTTCTGTGGCCTTTCCAGCTGCTGCAGATGTCTTGTGAGGTACATTCCAAAAGGGGAGTTGTACTCTATAATGGGTCTAATGAGTATTGAGTAGAGGGGAACAATGACCTCTTTTTTCCTGGATGAGAACCCTTTTATGATGAGGTGTGCCACATAGAAGGACTTCCTCACTAATGTGGCGATGTGACTATCAAAGGAGAGACTACTGTCCACTGGTCTTTTATCACACATTCGGTGTTAAGTAGATTGCTGCCTATGTGGTAGTTCATGGGTACAGAGTTTTTACTAAAGGGGATGACACTGCACTTTTTGGCATTGAGCTTGAGGCCATGGCTCTGGCACCAGGCATCTGTCTCAGCGAGGCCCTTCTGTAGGATGTCCACATCATTTGAGGACTTGAGTATGGCTCCTAATTTGCAGTCATCTGCGAACTTCATTAGCCAGAGGCCTTCTGTGTTAGCCTGTACTTCAGAGAAGTAGATACTAAACAGGGAGGTCCCAGGATGGAACCCTGTGGTACTCCACTTGTCACTGCTTTGAGATGAGATTTAGAGTCTGCAACTTTTACAGTGTGGGTGATGTCAGTGAGCCAGTTGGCAGCCCATCTTGTGACGTAGGGATTTATATTTAGTTTATTGAGTTTAGCTATAATTCTAGAATAGGGGATGGTTTTGAAAGCCTTGGTGAGGTCAAGATAGGCTGTGTGAACCACCTTACCCTCATCTACGGCTTTGCTGACTGTCTCAAAGAGGTTGATCAGATTCAGGAGGCATGACCTGCCTTTCACAAACCCGAACTGGGTGGGATCCAGAGTTTGGAGGTTACCAATGTCTTTGTTTATGAGTTCCTTGATGATACGTTCCATGGCCTTGCAGAACAGGCTCGTCAGGCTAATAGGTCGATAGTTACCGGGATCAGTGGTGGCTCCCCCTTTGTGGAGTGGGATAACTGTTGCTGTGCACCATTCAGTGGGCACAAAGCCTGATGCAAGGCTATTATTGAACATGGTGCTTAAGTGGGGGGCCAGTTTGTTCTGAAGTTCGTGTAAAACGCAGCCTGGGATGTTGTCCGGTCTCATGGATGCTGTGTTGTTGGCTTTAGAGAGTGCAGCTTTTACCTGCATAGTTGTGATTACAGGGACTCTGCATTCTTCCTGTATAGATACGGGCCATTTAGGGGGTGGGGGGCAAAGTTAGCACTGAATCTTTCGGCTAGGATGTTAGCAATATCAGTTGGTTCTGTAATTTTTGTGCCGTTGTGCTGTAACTCAGAGCAGATCTGGGTGTTGCCATTGAGATTCTTGACATAGCTATACAATGCTTTGTGGTTGTCCTTAGAATTAGTGGCAATTTTGTTTTCGTAGCTAGCTTTGGAGGCTCTTATAAGGGATCTTAGCTTCTTACTGAGGCTGACCAGGGAGCTCCTCCACTCATGGGATTTTACTCTCTTTTGCAACAGTTTCTTCCTTCTGTTGTACAGTTTGTTTATGGCAGGGGACCACCAGACTGGCTTCCTTTTTTTGGAGGATAGCGTCTTGGTTCTGTTTGGGATAGCACGATCCATGCACCCATGTAAGTGCTTATAGAGTGCATTTGTGTAGGATTCAGCAGTTGTAACTGTATTGTCCATCTGCATGAGTGTCATGAAGTTCACCACTTCTGTCTTAAGAAACATGAAGTTGGCTTTGTAGAAATTTTTTACCATGGTTTCCTTAATGGGGGGTGGGGGCAGGATGTGGATATCAAGGGTGATTAGCTTATGGTTGGATCGGACCAACGAGGAGTTGACTTCATGTGTGGAATATCGGTGACTCATGTTGGTAATGACTAGGTCAAGGATATTGTTGCCCCGGGTGGGGGTGTGGATAAGTTGATCCAGGGCATTGGAGTTTATGAATTCCAGAAAGCATTGAGCTAAGGAGTTGGTACACGAGTAGTTTTCCCAGTTAATGGTGGGATTATTAGGGTGTTTGGTTGAACCCTAATATTTTCCAGTACATCAAGAAAAGAGGAGTGGGAATACTGGGTTATGGTGGGGGAGTTGTAGCAAGCTACAATTTGGATTGCAGTTTTGCCCAGAGTTAGTTGCACTTGGATAACCTCGGATGCATTATGCTGAGCAACTAGCCTGGAGGTGTATATATCCTTAATGGTACCTAGGTATCTCCTCCCTCACCCCAGTCCCCTTAGAAAGTTAGGTTGGAAGCTAAGTAAAGTGCTGGTGAGAGAATGTATCCCACTGGAAAGGTAGGTCTAGAGCCAAATAATGTACTGGTGGGAGAATGGTCGGCCTGTTGAGAGAGTAGGGACATATGACACAGTCATGATAAATGCTGCATAAAATCAAAACATAAATGGAGAGCTGTAAAACCAAAAAAAAAAAAAAAAAAAAAAAAAACAGAATCAAATCAAATATGAACAAACAAGGATATTGACAAAGACAGAAAGAGGGAAAAAAATATTAGTTAGGAGGTATATGTTATTGGATTGCTCTGCAGAAGTAAGAGAAAAGTAGCCATGTCATTTTCAGATAGTTCTGCATGTATTTACTACCCCAAGATCCTACGCAGGCAGGTGTGCAGTGTGACAGTCCTCACTCCTGGGACGGTATGAGAAGGTGTGGATGATGCAGTGGTTGCATGGAACTGGGGTTCAGACATTGTGGCCAGTGTATAAACTATTGGCCCTGTGATCACCATGCAATCACTGTACATGGAAGTGATACTCAGCAGCCACTTTATCATGGCCATGGGAAGAAAAAGAGGTGCAAGTTGGAGGAAAACAGGACTGTCAGTGACATATGCCAGACTGAAGTATGGACAATGGGTGACGCAGGACATACAGCCAGCACTCAGTGTTACACCCAACACAAACCTTCCCCAAACAAAGGATACTACCCCAAAAAACATACTCCACAGGTCATAAATGTAAGACAGTGCCAGAGAGATAAACTGCAGAAGGACAGAAGTGCTCATCTCAGTAGGAGCAACTGCCCGTGTAACCTATATAACCATAACACATGTTCTACGTCTGGTGTGAAAAGTACAATGGCTATATGTATAAAGGTTTTTCCCTGTGCTGACAAATGTGTCATTACAATGCATTTAGGATGATTTAAACAAACAATTAAGATTATTTCCATTAATTTCCACAAAATGAATCAAAGTGCACATGCTTTCTTGACACTAGTTAATTGGCATAAAACATAATTTATCATAACCAATTATAAATACATTGCTGTATCTTAGACTCAATATCATACATTGCTGTATCTTAGACTCAATATCATGAATCTATGTAAGGTGAGGTGCCACAATTCATTTTTATTTCTCATTGTAAATATCATTTCATATAATTTAGTTCTATTACTCATTGTAAACATAATTTCTTTAATATATTTTTTGCTCCTTATGCAAACACACTGCTGCTTATTTTTTTCATGTGCATCTACCTCTCATATATAATCTGCTGTGATTTGTGAGCTAAATGCATGCATGTTCTGTTTAATACATCATCCTAATGTTTGGCATGCAATGCATATGTGTTTATCAATATAGTCAATTTTTTGTACTTTTGCACCCAAGTCGTGACTGAAAAAGTTCTTCAGGACAGCTCACCTACCCGGTTATCATATTGTAAATAAATAAATAATTTAATTTGCCAGTCCTAAATCTGCATAATATATACCTAATATATACATAATATATACATAACATATACATAATATATGCATAATATATACATAATATATGCATAACATATACATAATATATGCATATTATATAAATAAAAGAGACAAGATGGCTTAGTGGTTAAGGTCTTTGCCTCCAATGCACAAGATACAAGGTTCGATCCTGACCTCCAACTAATGCCTGTTTGGAGTTTGCATGTTCTCTCTGTGTCTCCGTGGGGTTTCTCCCATGTTCGAAAAACATGCTGAGTGTTTCCATCTCAAACTCACCAATGAATGGAGCTGTGGGCAGCAGCACAGACTCTACATGGTGCCCAATGAGGGGAAGAGTTGTAAAAAGACCAACCGCTTTGGGCATCTATTGTGGTGTGCAGTATCCTCAAGATAGGAGAACACGGATCACAAACTGCGCGCCATGGCAGGGCTAGCCACTTGCTGGTGTAAAATATGGCTCTAGGTGATTCGGTCATGTTGACTGTCCCCAAAAAATGGGCATGGGTAGTTACAGGTGATAAGTGGGTTGAGGACCCAGCTTACTCTCTGACCCACGCCAGGGACCCATGTTAACTGTGGGAGGGGTATATGTGCACCTATTGGCCAGTGTGTGTCCGCCATAAAAGCCCAGCAGCCCTGGGTCAATAGGCTAGTCTAGTTGCCCAGCCTGGGTTACCTGGGATAGTTCTGTTGAGTGAAAGCTGGACATAAAACCAACCAACCTGCCAAACATGAACTAAGAATTGCTATGCTTAATGTAGGTTCACTGACAGGACACAGCTTAGAAGTGGATGACATGATGATATGGAGGAGGAGGCTGGACATCCTATGTATCCAAGAGACGAGATGGAAGGGCAGTGCAACAAAGCCACTTGGCTTAGGATCCAGACTCTACTACTCAAGTGGTGGACAGGTTAGAAATGGTGTAGGAATTGTGGTGAGACAGAGGCTTCAGAAGTCAGTGAGGGATATCATCAGAATTTATGACAGACTCATGGCAATCAGACTCCAGTGTAATGGTATTCATAATCTCAGCCTATGCCCCACAGCAGGGTTGTGATAGTGAGGAAAAGAGTGCATTCAGAAAGCAGTTGCAGGACCTACTAGATAAAGCAGGACAACATGAATTGGTGTTGATAATGGGTGACTTAAATGCACATATCGGGACAGACATAACAGGATATGAGGACTGCCTGGGTCCACATGGGTGGAGCAATAGGAATAAAGAAGGAGAAGCCATTCTACACTTCTGTCTGGCAAATGGCTTGATAGTAGCCAACACATGGTTCAGAAAGAGAGACAGTCACAAGATCACATACAAGAGTAGCCAACATGCAACTCAGGTAGACATCCTCCTAGTAAGGAAAAGGCACTGGGGTAGAATCCATGATTGCAAAGTCATCCCCAGTGAAACATTCGGTTCATAGCATAAACCAGTAGTTGCCACAATCAGCTGCAAGCAGTGGTCAGAGAAGGCTCTAAGGTCAACAGAGACCAGGCTGAAGACCTGGAATTTGACTGGAGAGAAAGTGCAGCAGTTCAAGGAATTACTCAGGGCTCTAGCACCCCAAGAAGAGGAGGAAATAGGTGGAGTTGAAGAAGAGTGGCAGCGCCTAAAAACAGCATGTGTTAGGACTACAGAAAAGATATGTGGCTGAGCCAGGTATGGAAATAAGGTACATAAGGAAAACTGGTGGTGGAATGCAGAAGTGCAGGAAGTAATCAAAAGAAAGATGGAGTGCAGGAAGAAGTGGGAGATTGAAAAGACTGACCAAGCTAGGAAGGACTACTGGTTGGCTAACAAAGAAACTAAGAAAGAAGTTGCAATAGCAAAGAATAAGGCATCAGAGGCACTCTATCAGCTTCTGGAAAGTGACTCAGTAAGGGGCACAAAGAATCTATACCAGGTTGCAAGGCAAAGACAGAAAGATAAAGAAGATAGTCAGACACCCTTCATAAGGGATTCCAGCAACAACCTGCTTACCAGCCCGCAGGACATCAAAGTCAGATGGAATGAGTATTTCCAGCAGCTTCTGAATAAAGAAAACCCCACAGAAGCAGTACTAGCTCAGAAACAGCCTACAATGAGAGTAGAAGAGGAGCCCAGCTTAGAAGAAGTAAGAGCAGCACTAAGGAAAATGAAGTCAGGGAAAGCAGCAGGCTCAGATGAGGTCACAGCAGATATGATAAAGATGCTGGGTGAGCTAGGAGAGAAATGGCTCCTGAGGGTACTAATTGCAGTGCGGAGAGAAAGGCGCATTCCAGATGACTGGAGAATAAGCATACTCGTGCCAGTGTACAAGAACAAAGGGGACATCCACAACTGTGGACAGTACAGAGGCATCAAACTCCTACCAAATTGCATGAAAGTTCTGGAGAGGCTGATTGATAAACGGATACGCAGAATAGTAGAATGTAAGATGGGAGATGAACAGTTCAGATTCAGATCAGGATGCAGCACAATTGACCCGATGTTTGCATTGAGACAGATACTTGAGAAGAAACTAGAAAAGAGGAGAGAGTCAAACTGGGCTTTCCTAGACTTGGAGAAACCATATGAAAAGGTCCCAAGAAAGCTGATCTGGGCAGTACTGCGGTGGTTTGAAGTCCCAGAAACATTGGTAGAATTAGTACAGGCTATGTACAAGGACCCAGTGACTCAAGTATGAATAGTGTTTGAGGGGTTCCCAGTGGGAGTGGGTGTACACCAGGGTTCAGCTCTGAGCCCACTGCTGTTCATACTGGTAATGGACTACATCAGCAAACAGGTTGGAGGGGTCAGATCAACAAAGCTGCTGTATGCAGACGATGTGGCAGTACAGGCAGACTCTGATCTAGAACTTCAGCAAAGGATAGGAGAATGGAATGCAAATCTGAAGGCACATGGGATGAAACTAAGCACAGATAAGACAGTGGTAATGGCAGCAGATTGGGGAAATCAGAAGAAGCTGAGAATAGAGATAGATGGGAAGATAGTGGAACAGGTAAACAGCTTCAAGTATCTGGGAGGGGTGGTTGAGGAGAAGGGTAGTCTGAATGAAGAGGTCAAAGCTAGAATCGAGGGGCTGCAGCCAACTGGCATAGAGTATCAGGTGTAGTATATGACAGAAGAATGCCAAAGAAGCTGAAAAGTAAGGTGTACAAGACAGTGGTGTGACCAGTACTACTGTATGGTACAGAAACCTGGGCAGTAAAGGCAGAACAGTTGAAGAAGCTAGAGGTGATGGAAATGAAGTGCCTGAGAAAGGTGGTAGGATGCACACTGTGGGACAGGTGAAGAAATGAGAACATAAGAGCAGAAGCCAAAGTAGCTCCAATTGCAGAAAAGATCAAAGAAAACAGATTACGATGGTATGGGCACGTGTAGAAAAGCAGAAGACAATCTGGTGAGGGAGATTTGGGACAGACAGGAAGAAGGTAAGAGGAAGCGAGGGTGTCCAGCAAAGAGGTGGATGGATTGTGTGAAAGAAGATCTGCGACAGTCAGGCATGAGTGTTGAAGAAGGCAGGAGAGTGGCACTGAATTGAGAGAGTTGGCAACAGTTAATACAATACCCCGACCCCATGTAAATGGGAAAAAGGAGATGATGATGATGATGATGATTATATAAATAATATACACATAATATATCAAAACAATTAAAACTGCGAAACTGTTAAAAACAACAAACTGGAAACACCAGCTCCAATGTAAAAACAGTCCTGCACATGTAAAAGTTCGTTTGAACTGAAATGGCACTCCAAATGTAATGCTGTCCAAAAGTATAAGTTCGATAAAAAGCAACACTTGCCTGTAAAAAAGAAGAACACTTTATTTACCGACCATGAAGTTAAGCGCTTTTCGTCCCACAGGTTGTGGGAATTCTTTAGACAAACAGAACTGAAACAACTGGTTAACACCATTACGATATACGGTCTGACATGAATCTATCTGGTTCTAAGATGTATATTTTAATTGCAGCAATGGACAGTTTATGTTATTATTGTTTTACTTATTTGCAAATAATTAGGACTTTAACTGTGTATAATTACTAATGAATTGTCTATGAATGCATATACGCTATATAGTTTTTAAAAAGAAACACTGATTGTGCCATTGGGTTGGAGTGCATTACATGTTGTTAGTTACTTAGTAACGGCGCTTGTAATTTGGCGCCAATGACTGCATTTAAATCTTACAGTTGTTTCAGTTCTGTTTGTCTGAAGAAGTCCCACAACCTGTGGGACGAAAAGCGCTTAACTTCATGGTTGGTAAATAAAGTGTTCTTCTTTTTTACAAGCAAGTGTTGCTTTTTATCAAACTTATACTTTTGGACAGCATTACATTTGGAGTGCCGTTTCAGTTCAAACGAACTTTTACATGTGCAGGACTGTTTTTACACTGATACACATAATATATACAAGGAGGATGTGACCTGTCCTGATAAAAACAATAGGTATTTTAGCGATAAGATGTAGGTGTAGCACTGCAACTAAATAATACAATGTGTACAGATACACACTCTGACAGAGTGCACACAGAACTGTCAGTAATATTACCGTCCACTAAACAGCATGTCCATAAATCATACTCACCCTACAAACTGAGAGTCATTTCTATCTCCTTTGGAACTAGAAGGGGTTCTCTGTGATCTGTGAACTTCTAAACAAGTCAAAACAATGACTCAAACCTTAACTGAATGTCCAATAGCATCAGAATTATTTGCAAAAGAAATAACATGACACTGACAGTATGATAATATTTAATATACATCACCAGGGTCCCATTTTCTAACATCTTCTCTTTTCATCAGGTTGAACGGTCAGGATGTTGGTTGATCTGGTTACTGTCATGGTTCCAGCTCGATCACCAGAGTGGGGTATGGAAGTGGCATCAGACATTGTGCTGGTAAGACTGAGAAGCATCCATTTTGTATTGGGGATCAACCATTGAGTCCCTAGTCATGTGGTCACAGTTGACCCTATGCAGCAGGAGGAGATGGATCTTGTTTCTATGTTGCATCCCCTGCCAACACCAGTGCCCTTAGAAGCCATGACCATTCATTAGGACATGTTGCAAAGAAGTATGGTAGTCATCTCATGCAAACACACATTGATTGTGTTGGTACGTGACATGCACCATGGATCATCTAGTTAGAGTGACCAGTCACAGAGCTTTTTTTGTTTAGAATGTAAATAAATGGTATGATGGTGTTAGGGAGTGAACATCATCATCATCATCATCCTCCTCCATCATCATCATCATTTCTCAACTCCCTTTATCTATATGGGGTCTGGGTGTCACTTTAACTGTCACCATATTTCTCAATTCAATGCCACTCTCTTACCTACTCCAATGGTCATGCTTGACTGTCACAGGTCTTCTCTCACACAATCCATCCATCTTTTCACTGGACACCCTCATTTCCTCTTGCTGTCTTCCTGTGGCTCTCAAATCTTATTCCCCAGATTGTCTGCTGCTCTGCACATGTGCACAGACTACTGCAATCTGTTCTTTTTGACCTTCTGCACAACGAGAGCTACTTTGGCTTCTGTTCTAATGTTCTTATTTCTGCATCTTGCCCATAGTGTGCATCCTGCCACATATCTCAGGCACTTTATCTCCATCACCTATAGCTTTCTCAACTGCTCTGCCTTCACTTCCCAGGTTTCTGTACCATACGCTAGTAGCAGTTGTACTACTGTTTTGGAACCTTACCTTTTAGCTTCTTTGGCATGCTTCTGTCATACAGTACCCCTGACACTCTGTATAAGTTGGCTCCATCCCTTCTGATTCTTGCTGTGACCTCTTCATTTAGACCTTATCTTCAACTTCCCCTCCCAGATACTTGAAGCTGTTAACCTGTTCAACTAAATTCTCTATTATCTCAATGTTCAGGTGCTTCTGACTTCCCCCATTTACTAATATCAATGTATTTTCTGTACTAGGTTTCATCCCACATGCTTTTGGTTTTACATTCTATTCCCCTAATATTTGCTGAAGTTCTTGTTCAGAGTCTGCCTGTAATGCCACATAGTCAGCATGGAGTAACTTTGTTGATCTGTCCCCTCTGACCTGTTTGCTAATGTAATTCATCACCAGTATGAACAGCAGTGGGCTTAGAGATGACCTCTAATGCACACCCACTCCCACTGGAAACCACACTGTTAGTCCAAACACTGTTTCTACTTGTGCAGTTGGGTCCCTCTACATAGCTTACACTAATTCTACCAATGTTCCCAGCACATTGAACCATTGCAGAATTTTCCAAATCAGATTTTTTGGGACCTTTTCATACTCTTTCTTCAAGTCTAGGAATGCTCAGTTGGACACTTTCCTCACCTTTAGCTTCTTCTCAACTACGTGCCTCACTACAACATAAAGTCAGTTGTGCTCTATATGGATATGAATCTGAACTACCCAAGATTACTTTCTACTGCTCTGTAGATTTTTTCTCAGTCTCTCTCTTTCTCCAGCACTTCCATGCAATGTGATAGAAGTTTGCTACCTCTATACCACCCAAATTTGGGAATGTCCCCTTTGTTCTTGTACACTGACACTAGAATGCTTATTCACCAATCAACTGGGATATACTTTTCTATCCCTGTTGCTATGCGTACTCTCTGGAGCAATTTCTCCCCTTACTCAAACATCTTGATCATATCTGCCAATCCCTCATCTGAACCTGCTGCTTTCCTTAGCTTCATTTTTCTTAGTGCTGTTCATTCTTCTTCCGGGGTGGGTTCTTTTTCCTCTTTCGTCGTAGGCCTTGTCTAGGATAGTACAGCTCTGTGGTGTTTTCTTCATCCAGAAGCTGCTAGAAGTACTTTTTCCATCTAATTATGATTTATTGAAGACTGATGAGCAAATGCTTCTTGGCATCCATTATGAACGTTGTCTGATGACAATCTTCTTTATCTTTCTGTCTTTGCCTTGCAACTTGATGGACTTTCTTTTTGCCATCTACTGACTCACTTTCCAGAAGTTAGTAGAGAGTTTCTGTTGTTTTGTTATTTTCCTATTGCAACTGCTCTCTTATCCTCTTTGCTAGACATCCAGTACTGTTTTTTAGCTAGGTCCATGTTTTCTATCATGCATTCTTTCCAGCAATCCTTCTTTCTGTTGATGACTTCCTGGACTTCTGAATTCCACCACTAGTTTCTTTATGTACCTTGTTTCCATGCCTGGCTCAGCCAATGCCTGCTCTGCAGGCCTAGCACATGCTGGTTTGAGGTGCTGCCATTCTTTTTCAGCTCCACCTTTTTCCCCTTTTTCCTGATGTACTAAAGCCCTACGTTGTTACCTGAACTTTTTTAGTTTCTCTGCAATCATCTTCCAGGTATGCAACATAGTTTGCTTTGACCTGAGAGTCCTCACTGACAACTCCTTAAACCTCTTTTTGGCCACTAGTGGTTTACACTGTGGGCTGACTGTTACTCTGGGGATGACTTTCCAGTCTCTGACTCAACCTCAATGCCATCTCCTTACAAGGAGGAAAAATACCTGAGTTGCATGTTGGCAACCCTTGTATGTGATCTTGTGGCTGTCTCTCTTGCTCACTCATGTGTTGGCCAATATCAAGTCATTTGCCAGACAGAAGTCTACAAAGGCATCTCCTTTTTTTTTCTTGTTGCCCTGCCCATATCGACTCAGACAGTCCACATATCCTTTTTTGTTTGTCCCAACATGAGCATTCAGGCCCCCTATTATCAGCACACCAACTCTTGTCTTTGTTTATCTAGTAGATCCTGCAGCTGCTGCCTGAATGCACTTTTTCCTCACTATCACAACCAGGCTATGGGGAATAGGCTGAGATCATGGATATTGCCCTATTATTGCACTGATTAGCATGAGTATGTTACTAATGTCTTCTGCGGCCTCTCCCTCACCACAATTCCCACATCATTTCTAGCCTGCCCTTTCTCTGAGTAATGGACTCTGGATCCCAAGCCAAGTGGCTTTGCAGCAACTCACTTCTATCCTGTCTCCTAGATACCCAGGATATCCAGTATTCTTCTAGCCATCATGTCATCCACTTCCAAGCTGTGTCCTGTCCATGAAACTACACTGAGTGTAGAAACCCTTAGTTCATGTTTGGCAGGTTAATTGGTTTTATGTCCAACTTTCACTCAACAGAGCTACCCCTGGTAACCCAAGCTGAACAAGTGGAGACTGACCAGCCAGTAGCTACTTGACTCTGGGCTGTCAGGCTTTATGCTGGGCACACACTGGCCACTGGATGCATATAGACCTCTCCCATCATTAGCATGAATCATTGGTGTTGGTTGGAGTTGGTTGTGTGAACCCTGGCATAGAAGTATATCAGTTTTACAATGCCTAATTGTAATAGCAGTATTGCTATTAGCAACACTATTGGCTACAGAAATAAAATGTATTTCCCAGCATCACTGCAGTGGTCACTGACCCACTCATGCATGCTCAATGCATTTTGCAGGTGCTCATGCATGTGCAGTAAGGTGAGTGACCCGCTTAGCACAGCACAGGTCAATGCCTCAATGAGAAAAGCATGTTATTCAGCAACATTCATTATAATGTTCCTCATTAGTATAAAGGCCATGCTAAGCATCGAAACGGTATGATATAAACTCTTGCATCCGCAATGGGCCTCATCTTGTCAGGGAACATTGCTGAAAAGCAAAAAGCCAAGGAGTATTGGAAATTACTGGGAGGGATATCCAAAAGCAGTAACTCTTTCTGAAAGGTAAGTGTGTGGGAAATGTCACCAACATCACTTGTTAAACATACATATTGTGGTGCTTTGTGATATCCTTGACACATTGCTACAGTAGTATTTGTTCATGTTGATGTTTCAAGGAACAGCAAAGTTGCTACTCTGCTTGGGGCTGTTACTTTGACTGAGGGTCTACTGCCATGACAGGGTAAGAGAGGGGAAAGGGGTTGCAGATCACCTTCTACTTCATTAATGAGTGCGTTTTGCCTTATTATGGTTCATGAATATATGTAAGCCAAGTAATGACTGTTAAACCTGCTTTCTACTTATATGACAGTTTGCTGAAGTGTTTTACTGAGTGACTATTACTACAGAAGCTGTTATAGTACCACTTTTGTAATGTTGTTGGGGAGAGATGTGTGAAGTGTATATTATTCATGGGGACACTAAACACTTACTCCATGCCATTATGTTAATAGTTGTGTGCATGTTGCTGACAGTGTTCTACTGTGGATTGCATTCTTGCTGGGGGAGGGTGGTGATCACATAGCACAGTAAAAAGTTGAGCATACATTGTAGAGCTTTATCTAAAATGATGGGGACCCACATTTTGTATCCCTGCAAATTCCATTCTTCCCATCCCATATGTGCAGCATATGTTGTTGAATCATCTGCAGTGTTACTGAAGTGGCTGCTGGTTTGGATACGTTGCTTGCTGTGAGTTGAGTGTGTCTTACTCTGTTGATCCAATACTTCCCAACATGCATACAGCTAATTGGGATCAGTGAGGAATCATTCAAGGAGGTGTTCTTACTATGGCCTATTTGGCCCTTACGATCTTTAGCTGTGTCATAGTGTGACAAGGCATTATATGTCAGGTGTTTGTTACAGCCTGAGGGATGTAATGTGATATGACAATGTTGAAATGTGGGCTGCATGCACATATCATTCAATGTCATAGCTGTATAAATGGGAAGGCTTCCAGAATATTGTTAAACCACACAACTATTTTGTATTTTACATATAAGAATGTTAACCAAGAGTGCTGTTTGGATAATGTTGGGGCCTGTGCTGCATACAGTAAGTGCATAAATCAGAAATTACCCACCTTTGTTGCCTTCCAAAGAATGCATGATGGTCATGAGTTGGACTATGTGGTGTATGCATCAGATGCCAGCAGCAGTTCAACATAACAATATATGCACACTTGTGTCATCTTCCAGGATGCTTGGTGACACATATGGGTAACACATGTTGATGGTGCACGTCAGTCCCAGGGATCAAGATTAACTTGTGTGTTGCCACCCTCACATATTTCAGTGGCACATGGGTCTTGCTATCAGTGTCCCATAGATTTTATATTTGATTGGTGATATGGCAGATGTAACATTAACAACTCTCACACGTGCATTCATTTGTATTTACTATGTCAGATATAACATTAACAATTCTCACAGGCGCATTCATTTTTATTTGAAATAATCATGGCACAACTTGGAAAACTGAGAAAGAGCAAATCCTTTCATGCAGACAATGAGATCCTGTTTTAAGCCCTCAATCTTAGATCAGCTGATGGACTACAAACATGATCAGTGCCAAAAGCACAGGGCGTGGCCTTCCAACAGACCCTCCACTCACAGAGATAAAGGAGTTTCTGGCATTCCTGTATGGAGGCCCAGACAACAGTGGCATCCATAATGGAGTGATAAACATTGGTCCAGAGATATGAAAGTCAACAAGTATATCTGTTTATGAAGCCCTGGGTGGGTATTTCTTAACAGTGGCTGTTCTCTACAATACCACCTCAAAGTGCAGGTCAGTACAACTGACAACCATGACAGCTTTCTTTTACAGGACTCTCAGGGTTCAAGTTCAGAGGCCACACCCAGGTCATGTTATCTACTATTGTCCTGTACTACTAAATTAAGTGGTACTAGAGAATGAGCAACCTGTACATCGGCAACATGTTTGGAGAATGAACGTTCTCCAGCAGGGTGTTAATCTACAGGTAATGCCCACTTAAAAACAAGTCCGCCACTTCAAAGCAGTGATTAAGCTGCTGTGGAGCTCAAACTGAAAGAAAGCTAACAGCCGCCATTATTTTACGCTTGTTAAGAAGCGCTTTTACTGTTTAGCAAGTGCTAAATAATAACAAAAAAAAAAAAAATAGAAAAGTGTGTGTGCTTATCTCTATGTGTGAGAGTATGTGTGCATGAGAGTGAGAGTGACATTAATCAAGCCATTATTTTACCCTCGCTAAGCATCACATTTGCTGTTTAGCAAGTGTAAAATAAAAAGAAACATAAAAAAGAAAGAAAGTGTGTGTGTGTGTGTGTGTGTGTGTGTGTGTGTGTGTGTGTGTGTGTGTGTGTGTGTGTGTGTGTGTGTGTGTATTTAAATCCCTTGGACAAGCTGGTTGACATCCCCACAAGAGGTGATAATATCTTGCACTTGGTGTTAACCAAGATGAGAAACCACCGCAGCATCCCTACAGTGTCATCATCCCTGATAAGATTCGACCATAAAGCGGTCAGTTTCAATGTCACCATCTCACCCCAACCACCCCAGCTAGGGTCAAACTAAAAAACTTCTCCAAAGCTGATTACAGTCTTCTAAGGGAAGGTATAAACAGTTTCACAGTCCCCTCCCCCTCTATACGAACTGGCACATATGTCCCAACCTACAGCAAAGTACTATACGAGAAGTTATATAGCTGCATGGAATCAGGAATATCGGACAGAACAAAAGAGTAAACCTGTATGGTGGACATCTGCAATAAATAAACTCTATAATAAAAGGAAAAAAATTGCTGTCCAGGACCAAGAAGGAGCAGGTGCCTAATTGGAAGCAATCTCTCCTTAGTCTAAATGAACAAATAAGAACATCTGTGAAATCCTCCAAAGCAAACTTCAAGTCCAAACTGGCCACATCTACTAAAAACAGTCATAAGGCCTTCTTTGCATATGTCTGCAATCTCATAGGAAGCACTCAGATCTGTTCAGAACTGGTGGTCAGGGACACCACATACACAAACACCATAGATATAGTCAACCTGCTGGAAGACTGGTTCAGTGAAAACTTCACCCCTCTGTCCCCCCATCAGTAAATCAGGACATACTCAGCACCTGCCCCCTCCCCTTAAATCTAATGAAGAAGTCATTACTGCCCTTTCAAAGGCAAAAAATACAGTATCCATGGGACCCAATAATATCCCGGGCTGCATCCTACATGAACTCAGGCAGGAACTTGCAGCACCATTAGGCACCCTATTCAACCAAAGCATGAGAACTGGCTTCATCCTGACCAAGTGGAGGATAGCCACTGTCATCCCTTTGCACAAAAGTGAAGCATCCACCTATCCAGAAAATTATAGACCCATCAACTCAACTAGTCTGATCTGCAAGGCCATGTAATGGATTATCATGGACCTCATTAACAAGGACATTGGCAACCTCCAAACACTTAATCCCACACAGTTTGATTTCATCATAGGGGGCCAGGTTTGTCAAATTTGCATGACTTCTTTCAAACAGTCACCAAAGCCATGGACAGGGGAAAATGGTGCACATCGCCAACCTTGACCTGGCCAAAGCCTTCAATACTATTCCCCACTCAGGTATAATAGATAAACTCTCACAACTAGGCATAAATCCATATGTTACCAGATAGGTAACAAACTGGGTCAATGATAGAACCTCACCTAGTCAAAACAGGGGAAGCCGCTTCAAACAGTAGACCTGTAATGAACAGTGTACCCCAGGGATTGGTCTTGGGGCCTTTGTTGTTTGGGATATACTTTTCTAAGGTGCAGGCCAAAACCAGTGAGCTATGGCTGACCAAGTTTACATATGACTGCAAGCTGGGTGCTGTCATCAATTTCCCTTGTGATGTGGACATCCTCCAAGAGGGTCTCACCCAAACAAATCACTGGTGCCAGAAACATAGCATCAAACTGAATGCATAAAAATGCATCATCATACTATTTTGGGAGAGTGACGTCCCCACAAATTATCACATTAATAACAAGGTCCTAAGCATGCAATCAGTCATGAGGGTCTTTGGCACCCAGCTTGATAGCAAACAAATTTTTGGCCAACACATTGCTTCTGTTGTATTGAAAGCTTTCTACATGGCTCACCTAATTAGTAAGGGTATCTCATCCAGGAACAAGGAGGTCATAACATCCCTGTATTCTTTCCTTATAAGACTCATTACTGAGTACAATGTCCCTTTTGGCATGTACCTCACAAAGCACATGCAGCAGCTGGAGAGACACAGAGGTTCCTCTGCAGGAGAATCCAGGGCCTCAAACATCTACCCTACACAGAAAGGCTAAAAGCCCTGCCCCTCTTCTCAGTCTCAGGCAGACTCCTCAGAGGTGACCTCTATCTGGCATACAAAGCAATTTCAGACCCAGCTTTGATGGGACTGCTGCATATCCACAAGCGAATCTCCACTCGAGTAACCTGCATGCACAACCTCAATCTGGTCTGTGACATCAACAGAACTTGTTGATGGGACAGATTTATGTGTCAGAGACTCCCCCTTCTGTGGAATAGACTCCCTCTCTACATCAAACAGATTACCTCATTAACCCTTTTTAAATGCAGCCTGGATAACTGGATGGGGAACAGAATATACACCCCTGGGATTATAGGTTCATAGGTTCATAGGTAGGTACTAGGCTATCCGCCCGAAGGCATTTATAAGCCTAGCCAGAATGTGTTGGCTTTCGCTGCCCCCTTAGATTAGTTCCCTGTGCCTCTGTCCAGCAGAGCCATTGAAGTGATCCCTGGGGTAAACTTTCTATTTCCCATCCACTTTTCAAGGTTTCTCTTGAAGAGGGTTAGCGAAGAGCTCTGCCTAATGTAGATTGGAATCTTGTTCCAGAGCATGGGAAGTCTCTGGGACAGGAATCTATCCCTCCGGCACGTCCCATTTATTGTTGTGGTGAGGTTTAGATCCCTGGAGCGTGTGGCTTGAGGGGATATGGTTTTCTTTAGGTGGGGCATGTCCATCAGTTCTGGGTTGGACATGGCCTTGTACGTCAGGCAGAGATCACCTCTGAGTAGGCGGTATGCAATTGAGTACAGCTGGAGTTTCTTCAGTCGAGCTGCATAGGGCATCTGCCTGAGGCCAGTGATCCTCTTGGTGAGGTACTTCTGTGGTCTTTCCAGTTGTTGCAGGTGTCTTGTAAGGTACATCCCAAATGGGGCATTGTACTCTATGATGGGTCTGATGAGTGATGCGTAGAGGGGCCCAATGACATCTTTCAATCTGGATGCAAGCCCTTTTCTGATTAGGTGGGTCACATAGAAGGATTTTCTAACCACGTTGGCAATGTGATTATCAAAGGAGAGGTTACTATCTACTTGGGTCCCCAGATCCCTTATTATGTCTTCCATATTTAGGGGGCTACCACCTATGTGGTAGTTTGTGGGTACTTTGTTTTTTCCAAAGGGGATGACTATGCACTTTTTGGCATTTAGCTTGAGGCCATGGTTTTGACACTAGGTATCTGTCTCAGTGAGATCCTTTTGGTGGATGCTTGTGTCAGCCTGAGAGTCAATTATAGCCCCTAGTTTGCAGTTGTCTGTGAACTTGGTTAGCCATAGTCATCCTTTGCTTGCCTGTACCTCTGAGAAGTATATGCCAAACAGGAGGGGTCCTAGGACTGAGCTCAGGGGAACACCACTTGTAACCGGTTTAGAGTCAGACCTAGCTCCCACAACTCTTACCGTGTGGGTTCTGTCCATGAGACAGTTGGCAACCCATCTCTTGATGTAAGGGTTTATGTTCAGGCTGGTGAGATTGTCTATAATACCTGAGTGGGAATGGCATTGAAGGCCTTTGCGAGGTCTAGGTAGGCTGTGTGGACCACCTTTCCCTCATCTATAGCCTTGGTAACTGTCTCAAAGATGTCCACCAGGTTTAGGAGGCATGATCTGCCCTTAACAAAGCCGAACTGGGTAGGGTCCAGTATTTGGAGGTTTTCTATGTCTCTGTTAATGAGATCCATGATGATGCGCTCCATCGCTTTGCAGACCAAGTTAGTCAGACTTATAGGGTGATAGTTTCTGGGGTCCGTTGTGGCTCCACCTTTGTGGTGTGGAATAACCATTCCTTTGTGCCACTCTGTGGGTATGTAGCCTGTGGAGAGGCTGAGTTTAAACAGTGTGTTTAGGTGAGGGTTAGTTTGTTTTTGAGCTCATGTAGAACTCAGCCTGGGACACTGTCTGGTCCAATTGATGCTGTGTTTTTGGCTTTGGAGAGGGCTGTCTAACCTGTGTGTCTGTGATTTCAGGGGCACTGCATTCTTCTGGTATAGCTATGGGCCCTTTTGGGGGTGAGAGGGGGTGAAGTTTGCACTGAGCCTGTCTGCCAGGATGTTAGCTATATCAGTCGGTTCAGTGTATTCTGTGCCATTCTGCACTAACTCTGAGGTGATCTGAGAATTGCCAGTTAGATTCTTGACATCGCTAAAGAATGCCTTGTGGTTATCTTTGGAGTCCATGGCAATTTTTCTTTCGAAGCTGGCCTTGGATGATTTTATGAGGGAACGTAGTTTCTTGCTGATACCGATCAGGGATGTCCTCCCTTGTTGGGATTTTACTCTTTTCTGTACTAGTTTCCTCCTTCTATTGTATAGCTTGTTTATGGCAGGGGTCCACCAGACTGGTTTCCTTTTCTTGGATGAGTGAGTCTTGGTTTTGTTTGGGATAGCACGATCCATGCATTCTTGTAAGTGACCGTAGAGTGCATTAGTAAAGGATTTTGCAGCTTGGACAGTGATATCCTTTAGCATGAGGGCTTTGTAACTTCCCACCTCGGTCATAAGTAATGTGAAGTTTTCATAGTGGTTTCTTCAACTGGGGGTGGTGGCAGAATGTGGATATCCAGATTGATTAGTTTATGGTCAGATCTAACCAGTGAGGGGTTGACCACCGGTGTGGTACACAGGTTGCCCATGTTGGTGATGACCAGGTCCAATATGTTGTCACCTCTGGTGGGGGTGTTGACCAGTTGATCCAGGGTGTTTGAGTTTATAAATTCTAGGAAACATTGAACAAGAGAGTTTGTACTTGAGTAGTTCTCCCAGTTAATGTTTGGATAATTGAAATCACCCAATATCAGGGTGTTTGGTAGGACCTTTATGTTTCCCAGTGTTTCCAGGAATGTAGAGTGGGGCTCCTAGGACATGGTGGGTGATCTGTAGCAAGCTATAATTTGAATAGCAGTTTTGCCTGTTGTTAGTTACATGTGGATGATCTCTGAAGCATCATGCTGTGCCACTAACCTGGAGGTGTGGGGATCCTTGATGAATATGGATACTCCCCCGCCTTTTGTATTTTGGTCAAGGTTTTGTGGCCGAAATGTATGGTATGAGTTGTAGCTTGGTAGTACTGGGGTGCTCTCTGGAGCCTTAAACCTGGTTTCTGTTACTGCACATATATCGATTTTTTCCATACTGAGGAGTGCCTCGAGTGCATGCATTTTGAGGTTTAGACTTCTGGCATTGAGTAGCATTACCCTCAGCTTTTTGTTACTTGTGTTATTTATGGCGGTGGGTTTGTCTTTTGAACCTTGCCCAAAAAAGGCACTATGGGGGTGGCAAGAGCCTTGGCCAGTATTCGAAAGTATAAGGCCAACAGGTGCAAGCCGTCTCTAGCGAAGCAGCGTGGCTTGTCGAGCATGTCATCCCAGGCTGACAGACACTGGATCCCCTTTGAATGACACCAGAAGCTTAGCCAATTGTTGAAACTGATCATTTTTTCTCTATACCATGGTATCATTCTTGGTGAGGGCAGGATGCTACTCAGGCTCAGGGTCATTCCAGCCTGGGCTACATGATCAGAGATCTTCTCCATGTCTCTTTTCATGTAGTCCAGGGAGGTACGGCTTAGGTCATTCACACCAACATGGACAATGACAGAGTCATATTTGTACTGGTTCTGGAGTGACCTGAGTGCTTGTGTTATGTGGCAGATCCTGATACCTGACAGACAGCTGACAGTAACCTTCTCCTTGTTCAGCCGAGTGAGTGGGATGTCAGTGTGCCTGACTATAGAGTCACCTATTACTAGTTTGTTGGATATGTTATTTTGCCTTAAGGGCTGTGATTGTGTGACACACTGGTTTTGTGAAGTATGTGTTTCATGGTTTGTGTTGGGGGGTGGAGGTTGCTTTGATGTCTGCTTTGGAGGTCTCTGTTGCTTTTGCAGATGTTTATTTAGAGCCTCCGAGTATGTTTTCGTGTATTCATGTGTGTTTTTTGCTGGTGCTGGTTTCAAAGGTCTGTGTGAGACTGGTGGTGTGATGCAAGTAATTCCCTTCTCCTCTTGATTGTCTGGTCCAGTCTTGGTTTGAGAGAGCTTAGCCTCCAGTTTGGCTGTATAATTGCATCTCTCGCATGTATTAGTGTTTGGTGGGAGGAGGAGATGGTTGTCTGTGTACATGAGGCAATTGTAACATTGCTTCAAAATGCCCAGCTTCACCAGTTGGACTGGAGAGTACACCTGAAACTGCCCTTTAGACATGCCTGGATAGGTACAGTGAACTGTTTTACTGATTGGCTGGTAAGGTGGAATAGAGAGCCTTGTCCTTCTCTACAGTATAGGAGGGTCTAGTGCTAAGGTTTATTAGTGGTTGCTTTGAGTTTTGAGTAAGTGCCGGGATGAGAAGTGAATGGTTTGAGTGCTTAAGTTGAAAGTTTGTCTAGTTCCAAGGTAAAAATTGAAGAGTAGACTTTGTAGAGCCGGGAATAGTTATACCCTAGCTAACCTGCACTGCCCGGCGTGCAAAACCTTGCAAATGCAGGTTATATAGCAGGAAAATGAAAGAGATAGAAATTAGCCCAAAATGGCCAATAAACTACTAATTTCTGGGCTGAAACCACTCCTCCAGGGACAGATAGGTTGCTCAAAGCTCCCTCTCTCACAGCGAACAGAGAAACTGCCTTCTATCCAAGTAAGATATGGGCAAACACAGAAACTTGTAACACAGCCCTGAATTCAGCACTAACCTGAAAACTGGACTATACTAGCTTAGAAAGTTGGGAAAACAAGTTTATTTATTTATTTTTTTTTTTCAGAAAATAAAGCAGATACAATTAAAAAAAAACACTTTAAATGCACAGAAATGGCTACCACTCTTGAGTGTGTAGCCTACAACAATTAAACAGGTAATTTAAACACAAAAATGACTTTGTTAAAGTGCAGGCAGTAAAATAAGTACAATATGTAGCTGAAACAAGCTTTTTAAATCACAGAAACTCTAGAAAATCAGCATTTTAGACGGAATTAGCTAAAGGCAGCAAGAAAATGCAGGAAAATGATAGTTAATCACTCCAAAGTCTCCTGTGTCCCTGCTGGACAGGGCTATCTGGTGCTGACTTGTTCAAGCATGGGCTAAATTCTTGGCTAGGCTTATAAGGGCCTCAGGGACAATAGCCTAGTAATTACTATGATCATATGATCCAATATTTCTGTGTGTCAGTATGCGTGCTTGTATGCATGAAAACAGAAGGATGTGTATGTGTGTGTGCCAGAAGAGTAAGATCGACTGAGCACTGGCAGCAGCAGTATTTAAGGGGTTTGCATACCTCTCAACATCTTAGCTCAAGATATCTGGATAAAGCCTAAAGTAAAGGGGAACAGAGGCTTAAAATAGGAACATATTTTAAATATTGTCTTATAATTACAAAGTTACTTAAATAACGGGATTTGTGTTAGCATGCATTTTCTGAAGCACAAGTGCGTGTGTGTGTGTGTGTGTGTGTGTGTGTGTGTGCGTGCGTGCGTGTGTGTGTGTGTGTGTGTGTGTGTGTGTGTGTGTGTGTGTGTGTGTGTGTGTGTGTGTGTGCGTGTGTAGTGTGTGAGCAAGAGACAGTGAGATGAATCAACCATTGGCAGCAGCAGTTAAGAGGTTTGCATACTTCTCCACCTCTTAGCTCAAGAAATCTGGATAAAGCCTAAAATAAAGGTAGAACAAAGGCTCAAAAATAGGAAGAGATTTTAAATATTACTCTTATAAAATTAGAAAGTTAATTGAATAACAGGATTTGTGTTATGCATTTTCTCTGAAAATCAAATGCAAGTCATTATTTAGTGACTTCAATCCCCAATGATTACCAACAGACCAAACATTTCAGGAGTAAGGGACCAAAAAAATGAAGTAAATATCTGGATATTTTTTGAAAATGTTATATTTCAGATGTAAAATAGTTCCTCCAACACCATTTATATATACTACAGCAAATTTGAAACATTAGGTGGAGGAACAATTTTACATCAAATATATATATATATATATATATATATATATATATATATATATATATATATATATATATATATACATGTAAACAAATGTAGTAGTACAAAATAGGTAAGTAAATCTCAATTTTTCAAACAGCCTATTTTCTAAGTGCAAAAATGCCTTCCAGGGTGAGGGTTACTGTATAAATAATGCCCTTCCAGGGGTGTAGAGGCTGTAGGGTGTCTGCCTCTGGCACTGTGCCTCGTAACACCTCTGGGCAGGCATTATTTATACAGTAACACACACCCTGGTGGGCATTATTGCTTGCATAATTGTGTATTCACAATGCTGCAGGTACTGGTGAAGCGTTCTTACTTAGACTTGTAATTGTTTGGTAATTACACAGTTGCTGTGTTATCCAAGTCATCCACAGTGAATAAAACATTGTCTAATGATAGGGAACTGTCTGGTTCTGATGAAGTTGTCAGCCAAATCCCAGCATTGTCAGGGATCAGAATGTCAATGGTAAACATGTCAATGTTATGGCTACACCCCATCCTCACTCTATGGACACAGATTCTTTGCCTGTGCAACACACCCCAGACACACACAGTGATATCCATAGCCAGGAAGAAGCAGACATAGCTGCTCAAGGAGTGGTCCCATCAGCTATGGCACATTCCCTCTTAGCTTCAGGAAGCTCTGTAGAGCAGGAAGATTACATCAGTAGACAGTGTGCTGGCAGCCAAGTATGAAATGACTACCATCCTCATAAGTGCATCCATGGCCACTACCCAGCATTTGTGCAGGGCTATAACACATGGACAGGCAAACACCAGCACACATATTGCTGAGCTGGTTGAGCTAGTATGTGGTCTGCATGATAAACTGAGGTTGTGAGATACCCTGTATAGCCACATACACTGCCAACAACTAGTCTATGTCTGGTCCATCTCTGCCTCTGGGTATCATGCTATGGAAGGGGGAGAGTATAGTCCTGGACCAATAGAGCCACCACCCCCAAACTAAAATTCAGTGTTGAGGGTGATGTGAATACACAGATGGACAGAGTGTTAACACAAAATCCACCAAAAGCATAAACTATCATTCATGGTCACCAGGCACCCTGTCCTGACAGCATGGTGTGGATCATACCAGTGACTGCCATAGGAAAGGGAATCCCCATGAACAAATATATGTATAATCAGTGCATGAGTCTGCTGTGGTTGGCCTGGATGTGTCCACTAGATCCCAGCGCAGAGACTCACACAGACACACACACACGCACACAAGCACACACGCGCACACGCACACACACACACACACACACACACACACACACACACACACACACACACACACACACACACACACACATACAACAATCACACACACACACACCTGTAGTGCCTACAACCACACACACACACACACACACACACACACACACACACACACCTGCAGTGCCTACAGCACACACATACACACACACACACACGCACACACGCACACACGCCCACACGCACACACACACACACACACACACACACACACACACACACACACACACACACACACTTGCAGTGCCTACAACCACACACACACACACACACACACACACACACACACACACACACACACACACACACACACACACACATGCTCTCACAACAGTAGATACATCACCTCCTCCCTAAACACTTTACTTCACTTTACCAAATGTTCTGTCCATGCTTAACGCGCGCACACACATACACACACACACACACACACACACACACACACACACACACACACACACACACACACACACACACACACACACACCAATATTGCTCACCCATACATCTCTTCACAGACGTTGCCCTCATTGACACTTGTCACTATGATAACTGCACCCTCCCCTGAGTACTTGGGTAGCCTATGCCTGATACACAGTATGGCCGGCCAGTCCATGCATTGTATGCCATAGTCTGAGCAAATGTCTGCATGCATCATTTTTAATTTTATGTGTAATGCTATAATGTAGCCCATCATTATTAACCAGTTGCCATGCCATTGCCATGGCATACTGCACCTGCCTCCATCTCACATTGCCATCTTTTTCAGACAGCTCCTACACAGGCTCCAAATCAGGCACCACATCCTTCACAGGCTCCTCCCCTGCAGCCATTTGTCTTCGTCGGGTGCTTCCTGTGCTGCTGATTCTGAATGAGATTGCTGTACTATGACTATTTTCATATGAAGATGTGTCACATAGTGCAGACAGCAAATGTATTACTGCATTTTGCAGGGTCATAGTGTGGTGCACCACCAGATACAACCAACAGTGGAAACAAGCCTTAAGCAAACAAAGCAGATATTCAACACAGACCATTGGTTATAACAGACTAGCATTAGATCTATTCTCAGATATGGTCTTGGAGTTTCTCATAGATGCCATTAACCATGGCCCTAGGACACATCAGGCATTGACAATAAGGTGCCCATGGAGAAAATCACCCCAGAGAAAACATTGTTATATGTCACATATATGCCATATGTGGAAATGGTGGACTCTGCCTGGGAGGTTTGCAGACACATTGTATATTATACTTTGTGCATTGCAGACCACCTGTCAGTCGATACAGTGGAATACTTTAAGGTTAATGCACTTTTGTCCCTGCCTGCCTGAAAACTAAAAAGTGTAATCCCATATGGTTAAAGTAAATTTGTTCCATACTCACCAAGTGGGGTCTTTATTGCAACATAGGTGTAGTCTATAACCACAATATCTCAGAGAACAGCACTATATCATAGAAAGCCTGCAAGATGTCACCTCTATCCACCATGGTATGTGATTTCCCACTTGCTGTAAGACGGTATCAAGGAACTCCTTTAGTATCCTTGAGTTTCTCATTTCCATGAAAGTTTATTAGGAGGGGTATGTTAGTTACAAAGTTTCTAGGGGATATGTGGGGGTATGTTAGTTACAAAGTTTCGAGGGGATATGTGGGGGTATGTCAGTTTGGTCATTACTGCCTGCCTCTGTCTATCAGAGACATGGAGAGGAGAACTGCGGTAAATGTTTGAGTTCTCATCCATTTGTCAGGGTTATGCTTAAATAAGGTTAGACATGGACATGGATGGACATGGATAGGGAGCCTATTCCTGAGCATGGGCATCCTCTGAGACACATATTTATCTCATTAGCATGTCTTATTTATTTCACAAGCAAATTTAAATCCTTCGATCTATTGATTCTGATGCTGTTCATTTTGTGGATGTGCAAAGGTCAATCAGAGTTGGATCCTGGGATGCCTTGTATGACAGGCATGGACCACATCATAGTAAACCTTAGGAGACAGAGTATAGAGATAGGGTTTTAAGGTGATCCATATAGGACAATGTCCTTATACCTGGATTCTCCTAGTACGGAACCTTTGTGGGCATTTCATGTATTGCATATGTTTGGTCAGGTACATGCTAAAGGGGGCATTATACTCAATGATGTGTCTGATAGTGATGACCGTGCCCTGGCCCAGCAATCAAGGAGCCTCAATCCTCACTACTAACACCAGGGAGGTCATCTCCTAGAAGAGGAAAGGATAACTAATACACACAGTAAAGTACAATTTCCCTTAAGTGCACACAGAGATCACAGTCAGTCTGGGGCTGGCTGCTCCCTTGCTCACCAGGTCCCCAATAACACTCCACACTGGCACAGTTATAGGGTCCAGGTCTCAGCCTAACTGGGCAAGCTAAAACTTCCAGTACCCTCTCTGTCCAACCAGTGCTTCATGTCCCTGCCAAGTCGCTGACACAACACACACACTTTGAGATAAGTATTTATACACTTTACAGACACTCCTGGGAAAGGCTGACACAGAATCTCCAGCTGTGCCCCTTTACCCAGACTATACAGTAGTAATTACTGCCACCACCCAGTTAATAATATCAGCTACTAAAAGGCCCTTAAAAGGGTGTCCAGTTATTACTGTGCAATATTAATATCCAATGGTAATGTGACTATACAGTCTAAGGCTTACCAGAGTGGCCTATTACAATAAACTCTATATAAATATGCAATGTATTCTAAAGCTTAGCTCTACACAAAGCAGCCACAGGTAGAAGGTTTTAAAAATATTTAATAATAAATAATTAAAACACAAGACAAAACTACTACACCACAGAGATATCTAAGAGTTCACAGATCACACAGAAACTTAAAATAATATTGTAGGAAAGATCTGATTACATAGAAAAATACTTAATCTAACTTTTTAATCTTTAGCTAATCTTAAGAGAAAACACAGTGCTACAATCCTACTTAGATACATAAAGAGAATAGGCAGTGCTGGTAAGTTAGATGTCCACAGTCAAAATGCTTTAGGCCTCTTGTGAGAAATAGAACTTAAACATTACTAACAAACATGTCTCTAAGGCCCTCCCAAAATTACATCATTTTTGACACTTAGGTTTTCCCAATATTCATATTGCATCAGCTTAACACCTGGTCTGAGTTCGCAGGCCACAAACTGCATTATTTAGCAATCTAACAGCTCCTCAGAAACTTACAACGATACAAGACATTTCACATGTATATGCTAACAGAAACTAAAGCAATAAAAGCACCTTCCACATCTAAATTCTAGTCATAAACTTTAGCCTTAAAATAATGGGCATGAAATCTTCATCCAACCACCCTTGGGCCAAATTCTAACATGAAAGGATACACCATCCTTCACTGGGCCTGTAGAGTGCAATGTTGTCACATATTTTGCAGTTCCATGTTTCACAGTGTTTTCTTACATTTAAAAACACAAGCCTGTATTTTACATTATTTATACATTTGATAGAATTATATATTAAATTCTATTTGACTAGGCTGGCAGTCTTTGCCCATCTCTCCCCAATTGTCACTGATAATGGCCAAATAAAGTGACAGTATGACTCCCTTAGATCTGGATGCCATGCTCTTACTTATATGTTGGCCAACATAAAATGATTTTCTTACTGCCTTGGCCACATGTTGCTCAAAGGCCAGATTACTGTCTACATATGTTCCCACATCCCTGACTACTGGATCAGATCTTAGGGCTGTCTTATCAGTGGCATAATTAGCTTGGGTGGCAGTTTTTCCAAAGGCAGTATAAGGCATTTATTAGCACTGAGTTTTAGTCAGTGACTTTGGCACCAGTAATTTGCCTGTGTTAGACCCTCTTGTAAAATGTTTGTGTCATGGGGGAAATCTATGATAGCTCCCAATTTGCAGTCATCTGTGAACTTGGTTAGCCAAAAGCCCTTGATATTAGCCTTTACCTCCAAGAAGTAGATAGCAAATAGGAGCAGTCCCAGCATGGAACCCTGAGGTACTCAGCTAGTGACCAGTCTTTTAATGGAGGTGGTATCACCAATCCTGACTTCCTGGGTCCAGTCTATGAGCCAGCTGGTAATCCAGCAAGTTATGTAGGGAATTATGCCCAGTTTGGTGAGTTTGTCAACTATACCCAAGTGGGGTATTGTATCAAATGCCTTAATCAAGGCCAGGTAGGTGGTCCATGTTTTCCTCTTCTATTGCCTTGTGACCTTCTCAAAAAGTCTGCCATATTTAGTAGGCATGATCTTCTCTTGACAAACACAAACTGGGTTTAATCCAGTGCCCGAAGGTTTCCTATGTCTTGGCTGATCATTTCTGTGATAATTTGTTCCATGGTTTTGCATATTAGTCTAGTCAGAATAATAGGCCTGTAGTTTCTGGGGTCACTTGACAGATCACCCTTGTGAAGTGGCATAATCATTGCAGAGTCCTCCATTCTTATGGTGCAAAGCCTGTTTTGAGGTTATAGTTGAAAAGCGCCTTTCATGGTCCTGATAGGTCATGGTTCCAGCTATCTAGGAGATATCCTAGGATATTTTTGGGGCCCGTTGAGGCTGAGCTTTTGGCTTTAGTGAGCACCACCAGGACCTGCTCCCTGTTAATAGTTGGGTTGGTTATGCTAGTAGGTACTTTATGGATGGAGATGGGGGGGGGGTTGGTCATGGGAGGAGACAGGGAGTGTTGGTCATGGGAGAGGACAGGGAGAGTTGGTCATGGCTGGAGATGAAGAGGGTTGGGGTGAAGTTTAAGCTGAATTTGTCAGCCAAAAAATTTGCTATCTCACTCTGCTCAGTGAAGGTGACACCATTGACTAAGAGTATGCCACACTGATGTGTGCTGCCCTTGAGGTTTCAGGCATACCTGTAGAAGGCCTTTTGGTTTTCTTTAGCCTGAGAGGCTACCTTGACCTTGTAATTGGCTAGTTGGACTTAATTAGATCAGTCGGATTCCTGTTTAGTTTAGAGAGCTTGCATCAATATGGGAATTGCTTTTCGTTATTTTAGCCATGACTTTTTTCTTTTTTCATTTTGTTATATACCTTATTAACATTAGGCTTCTACCAGCATCATTCATTCTTAGAGTTTGTTTTGGGCTTACTTCTAACAGGTACAACAATCTCTATACAACCATTTACATGGTTGTACAGGGATTCTGTGAAAAAGTCTGCAGAAGCTGTTGTGAACTAAGGGTTGGGGGGGCACTGACTTTTGATAAACTGTTACTTAATAGGATATACATTGCTTTGAAATAGTTCAGAACTGTTACAGAGTTTGCTGGGGTTACCAAGCTGATTTTTGTTTTGAAGGAAACAGCTTTGTGGTCCAACCTTACCAGGGAGGTTGTGACACTGGAGGGGGGTTGCAGTTCTCTCCCATATTGTGAGTACCAGATCCAGTCTTTGAACCTGTAGGGGGCATGATTAGTATCTGGTCAAGGGTAGTTGTGTTAATAAAGTCCAGGAATAGTTGTGCCTGTGAGTTTGAGACACTTTATGTTTCCCAGTCTATAGAAGAGTAGTTAAAGTCTCTGATGGATAGAATATTTGGTTTAATGGTGAGTGTCTCCAGCAGGTCCATGTATAAGCTATGGGATTCTATGGACATAGAGGGTGACCTATAGCTTGCTAGGATATGGTATGTAACGTTGTCTATGGTGATTGTCCTATTTAACAACCATAGAATTATGCTTCTTTCTAATATATATTGAGACTGTTTCACCTTTTGATGGTCTAAATGTGTGGAAGGCATTGAATCTTTTCACTGCTGGAGTACTTTTTGTGGATCTAAACCATGTCTCAGTAACAGCACATATGTTAATATTCTGCAGAGTGAATAGAGCTTGTAGGGTGTGGAGTTTCTTGTTTTGGCTCCTAGAATTGAGCAGTAACATCTTTGGGTTTCTTTTTCATTTATGATGGTGACAATTCGATGTAACAAAAATGACTTAACTATTTCATTTGAAATCCACAATATGTTTTTACTTTCTTTCATTCCCAAGAGAAGTCATGACATACAGGATTACGAAGCTGGAAGGCAGAAACAGTCTAAATATACTTTGCACTTCTCTGCTCATCTAGTGCAAAGTATTAATCCTAGAGAAATGCCACAGAAAAACTCAGACAACTGACATATTTTTATTATAGCTTTATTTAACGTTCATTGTAGTGATAAAGCCATTAGTAAATCAGAATTCTTAAATGATGTGAAGTACTTAATAAATTTACACGGTCTGTAATATTACTCATAGTTTGTAGTTTTATGACTGCTGTAGTTTTGTCTTATTTTACACGAAATTCATAAAATGAAAACCTTGCATCACCATTCATTTATCATTTGAAACATAATGATCTGTAGAGCTTTTGCATGATAAAATATATGATGCGCAGAAAATCCTGTATAAACTGTTAACAAAATCCAGCGCCAGAGAAGAACTTAATAGTATGTGATCTTCAGTTAATTGATTTCAGCTTTCTTTTGGATAGATATCTGTTTCTGTTCTCCAGTAAAAGCCATAATATACAAAAGAGAATTTTGCTTTTGAAAAATTGCTGTTCCCAGAGCTTATCTTTCAAACATAGTCTAAGCAAAATTCAAATTAAATACACATTTTTTTTTTTTTTGCAATTTGGGTAGGAAGGGGAAAATGATGTGCAGTAATTTCTGTTTCTTTTTATAAGAAGCCTTTGTCAATAGTAATTGAGTTTTAATACTAGTATCAGGTATAACCATTTTATAGATTAGTTTATAAGTTGGGCAATATAGAATAATTACCTCACCACTGCAGACACATTATGTTCAAAGGCTAGATTACTATATATGTGTGTCCCTAAGTCCATGACTACTGGGTCAACTCTAAGGAGTGTGTTGTCAATATGATAGTTACCAGGGATAGATGACTTCCCAAAGGATACTATTATGCATTTATTGGCATTTAGTTTTAGTCCATGACTCTGCCACCAGTTGTTTGTCTGTGTCAGCCCCTCCTGGACAACATTTATGTCAGTGTGAGATTCAGTGACAGCTCCTAATTTGCAGTCATCTGCAGAGACCACTGACTCTGGCCTTGATATCTGAGAAGTAAATGCCAAAAAAGGATTTTTCTACACTAATTTTGGCAAAATCAGTGTAGAAAATGTCTGGTTTAGTTTTTCAAAAATGTGTGCCTGTATAGTCTAAATAATTTCAGGTATGAGTTAAGACAAACAGAAGAACACACATAGATTCCAAATGATCTTGCATGCATGTGTGCATTTATTTATACTCAAAGGTATCACACTACTGACCTTTTCATCTTCTGTGCTATATTACATCAATGCTATACTATTATCAGAAAAATCTATTAATTCAAAAAAATACCACAAAAATGTATCTATACTACACATAGGGGATTATTATCTGGTCACAGATTATAATCTATTTATTATGTGTTTGAGACATAGATGCCAAGGAACTCTAAATAATGACATATATTTTGAGTTTCAGACTTTGTAGCTTTCAGAAAATGTAGACAAACATGCATCTTATTATTCTAGCTACTTTCTAAGTTTATAAGGGGAAGGGGCACCTTATTGGAATAGACAGCAAGCAGAAACAGATGTTTTTATTCTGCTACTGTATTTTGCTGCTAATTACTGGTAGATTTTATTGCTCAATGCAATACTTCACCATAACAAGTTAAGCAGGGGTTGTTTAACATTTGTTAACACTGGGTCTTGTGCTATAGTAGCGCTTAACTGATTTGTCTTTTTCTGAATATCGGAGCATAATCACCATGCTTCATGCAGTATAGTAGGTTTATATGTTATCAGATACTCTCTGTTGTCATTAATATTTTGCTTCACTTTATGTAATTTATTTGAAAATCACTCATTGGAATTGACTTTTAGAAATGTTGTTCCAATGTGAACTGATACATAAAGGTAGCCAGTCTGACATAGGTCAAATCACAGTGCTGCATTAAAGCCAGTTCATTTTTGTCAAAGACACTTCATAAGCATTACCATGTGAAGAGCTGTAAAGAGCTTATGTTCCACATCAATGCAGCCAACATTAGTAAGCAATATAAGAGAAGAGCAAACTAGACTGCTACTATAAATAGACTGTTTAGAAGACTCATCACCCAGCTGAAATCGAAAGACATTGTGGAGCCTTCTAAACAAGTAGTAAGAACTCATGTGGATTATGTTATTCAGTATTCTATGACAAATTAGTAAGAACCCACCTGGATTATGTTATTCAGTTTTCTATGACAAATTAGTAAGACCTCACATGGATTATGTTATTCAGTTTTCTATGACAAATTAGCAAGAACCCACATGGATTACATTATTCAGTTTTCTATGACAAATTAATAAGAACCCACATGGATTATGTTATTCCGTTTTCTATGACAAATTAGTAAGAACCCACGTGGATTATGTTATTCAGTTTTCTATGACAAATTAGTAAGAACCCACGTGGATTATGTTATTCAGTTTTCTATGACAAATTAGTAAGAACCCACATGGATTATGTTATTCAGTTTTCTATGACAAATTAGTAAGAACTCACGTGGATTATGTTATTCAGTTTTCTATGACAAATTAGTAAGAACCCACATGGATTATGTTATTCAGTTTTCTATGACAAATTAGTAAGAACTCACGTGGATTATGTTATTCAGTTTTCTATGACAAATTAGTAAGAACCCACATGGATTATGTTATTCAGTTTTCTATGACAAATTAGTAAGAACCCACATGGATTATGTTATTCAGTTTTCTATGACAAATTAGTAAGAACTCACATGGATTATGTTATTCAGTTTTCTATGACAAATTAGTAAGAACTCACGTGGATTATGTTATTCAGTTTTCTATGACAAATTAGTAAGAACCCACGTGGATTATGTTATTCAGTTTTCTATGACAAATTAGTAAGAACCCACGTGGATTATGTTATTCAGTTTTCTATGACAAATTAGTAAGAACCCACGTGGATTATGTTATTCAGTTTTCTATGACAAATTAGTAAGAACCCACATGGATTATGTTATTCAGTATTCTATGACAAATTAGTAAGAACCCATGTGGATTATGTTATTCAGTTTTCTATGACAAATTAATAAGAACCCACATGGATTATGTTATTCAGTTTTCTATGACAAATTAGTAAGAACCCACATGGATTATGTTATTCAGTTTTCTATGACAAATTAGTAAGAACCCACATGGATTTTGTTATTCAGTTTTCTATGACAAATTAGTAAGAACCCATGTGGATTATGTTATTCAGTTTTCTATGACAAATTAATAAGAACCCACATGGATTATGTTATTCAGTTTTCTATGACAAATTAGTAAGAACCCACATGGATTATGTTATTCAGTTTTCTATGACAAATTAGTAAGAACCCACGTGGATTATGTTATTCAGTTTTCTATGACCATTTTCATTAATGCTACTTATTTGTATAATAGCACTCATTGCTGGGATGTGCGCTCAATTACATTTTGGTACTTAAGTGATGGATTTCCTATCAAATGTCAAGATGCTTTGAAACCAGCATGCCAAATGCAGGTACATATAATACCAAAGGGGCAAAACAACCACCCTGCATACTCTGTATGAGGAGGGTAATGCCCCACACAACCCACACATATATGCCAACTCCATGGTCATACAAAGATGAATGAGGGTGAATGTCTTGAAACAAAGAAATCAGTGCTGACACATACTTGTAAATCATTCCAGCAGTGATTTCCTATAAAAAAGAGCATTTGGCATTCTGTTCCTCATGCCTAGTGATTCAGGAACTTAATGCTTGAGCACTTTGATTTTAGTCACCTGTAGATACATCAAAATAAACCACCTTGTCGTTATCTGGTGTCAGAATCCATGTTTTGAGGTGTGTCCTAGATGGCCAACTGAGAGCAGTGAATTTTGAGAGCTCCATAAACTAGTATAATAGTATAGGAAAATTTTATTATTTTCAAGTTTAAAATGTCAGAAATCTATAGATAAACTATTAAACTATATAAATATCAATTTTGGGGGAGATATACAAAAATTTACCTGTCAAGTAACTTGGAGATATATTGAGTCACTGAATATGAATAACTCAAGGAATTCTCATCCAGATGCTGCTTTGAAAAAACAATGGCAATTGATGACATTTACCTTACAGGAATTATCTTTAAAGATGGATGGCTTTAAAATGACTTAGAAAACCTCAAATTAAATTCTCAAAAACAGGAACTATTACAGCAACACCATACAAAAATAACAAATAACAAATACAGATACTTCTCTAAATGACATTGAAGGGAGACTCAAAGAGGAAAAATTCCAAAAAGAATTTCTGCTTAAACAGAATACATGGCTGCTTAACAAAATAGATGACTTACAAAACAGGAAAAAGAGAAACAACATAAGGATCTTTGGTCTGCTTGAAAACACTGAAGGAGAAGACATTATTTAATTCTTAACAACCTGGATTCCTACATTTTTAGACTTAAAAAAGTGATTTTCATTTGGAATTGAAAGGCTGCATTGAGCACTGAGGAAACCTGCTTTTAACTCAACAAATACTCCATCTAGATCCATAGTTATTAAATTTCATTCATTTCTGGACAAGGAACTAATATTAAAATCTGCTTGGAGAAAATCACCCTTAAAATACAATCAAAGCCTGATAAGGTTTGACAATGATTATTCTTCCAGAATACTAGAACAAACGTAAAAAAGTCTGGCCAATAATAAAACTGTTGAAACAAAACAACATTAAACCACAGCTGGCCTTTCCAGCCAAGACAAAAATACTTTTTGCCAATGAGATGAGAACCTTTAATGACTTAGAAGAAGCTACTATATTCATCAAAAACAACACCATAGTGTCTATCCCAGAAGAAATGGAATGGGTGGCCCTGCTCTTAAAAGAATAAAAGAAACAAATCCTTGGACTGATGCTAGAAAGAAGAAACAAAAAACTGATTCCAAGATAGCTGCCCCCCCCAAAAAAAAAACTCTTACAGCTATAACTCTCAAAGTATCAACTGATACGGTATATCACTTGTTATCTATTTTTTATTTAAAAAAGGAGAGTTTCTTAAACAACTGAGAAACAGTAATGACTTATTCAGAATGTTCCAAGAGTCGAATAATTCTTCAACAAAGGTAGGTCAAGATATGTTACTGTTTACATTATATATAAGCCAAAAAAAAACATATAATACAGATATAGAAGTTTATATTCCCCTACTTGAACTCAGTGAATACTTATCTTGTTCATTTTTCATTGTTTTTACTTATAATAATTTAAGTAATTAATTAATTCAACAAAGTACCATTCATCAGAGTTCAGACTCAAATGTAACAAATTAACGTCATATATAATAGCAGTAACAGCAGAGTGTTTTGAAAAAAGAATGCTGTCATGGAGACTAATGCCTTCTCCAGTTAAAGTATGATTTAGAAATGTCATGTTTATCCTGGTTAAATAATAGTAGCAAGCTCTTAGTACAAATGCCATCATTCTTCTTCTTCTTCTTCTTTCTGCTTTTTCCCGGTTAGGGGTCGCCACAGCAAATGCCATCATTATTCTGTCTAAATATAGTTAATATCAATTATGGCAGGTATCACAGCTACGAGTGCTGTTTGATCAATCCTGATATGGTGTGCGTGGATGCAGCTGTGTCTGGCAGCTAGTACAAATTTCATTATCATTCTGTCTAAACATAATTAATATCAATTATGGCAAGTACCATAGCATCAAGTGCTGTTTGACTAAGATGGTGTGTGTGGATGCAGCTGTGTCTGGCAGCTGTTGTATGTTGCTGTTTTCATCACCAGGAAGTTGTGGTTGTAGGTTGTGATCAAGGTTTACTGATGTTTGTGTATTAAGAAGAGACATTTGGTGTTGTAACCTGGATCTAGGGGAAGAGGGTGGATAAAACTGTGATTTATGATATTTTGGCAGAGAATCGTTTGTTTATACATCTGCTGAGTTAGAGGTAGGAAGGCTGGAAGAATGTGTTATCTCTTGTTGTGGCGGCATGTTGGGTGTTTTTTTTTTTTATCTGTTTACTCTCTGTTCTTTTCCTGGCTGCTGCCTCTCTGAAAGGGAGGGAATTTAGGCTTGAAGTTGAAGTGAAGTGAAATCAGGTGCATCTTGAGCCTCTTGTATGGTGTACACAGACACACTAACAGAAACAGATGTTCCCAGGTTGCTATGGTAACAGAGACAGAGTGACAATAATGCTTAATGGCTCTGAAGAGCCTCTGTGATGATTCTTGGCAATGATGTTTTTGGTTTTAAAAAAATATATATATAATAAAAGGGCTGTTTTAAACCACATGTACACCTACTGATGGTCTCCCAACACTTTGTTTAGCTCATTAAGTTGATTCTTGATAAAAAATAAATAATAAGCACAATTTTATATTTAAAATGTATTTTGGTCCAAACACATTAAGGACTTACATCAGAGTGGAAGTCTGAGTTATTGTAAAAGACTAAGACCACTTGGTCCTGTGCAGTACCCTTTGCAGTGATCTGGGAGGAGAGCTTGCTCGAACATGTTGGGCATATGAGGATAGCTGATTCTAGGGGTATTTGGGGTTGCCAGGAAGTGCTAGAGAGTCATCAGATTTCCTTCATGGAAATATCTGTGGGAATGGAAAGTATATTGAGTGGTTCACTGGCAGAGTGGCCATTGCATGGAACAGGCTGGTAAAATGGAACATGACAAATATTGGTTTGGATATTTTAAGAACAGCCTGGAAACACCACATGAACTAGTGAATGGTATTCTGGTAAAACTGGATGGGCATTGTTGCCCATGCTTGAAGTGCTGATATGTGTGTATGTAAGGATGGAAATATACTTATAACAAATAAGAAACTATAAGTGTCTCATAATTTAAAGTATATGGACTGTATAAACATGCTTGGAAGGAGCTAATAATAAGAATAAGAATTACAGCATATGGTCTCTCAAATAACTAAGCAACAGCCAATAAAACACACACACACACACACACACATAATAGTCATGTAATGTATGATTTTAGTAAATCTAGACATACAATTTATAATCGTCATATAAGATGAAACAGTCTGCTAAATTTAGATATTAAAGACAGGATATAATAACATGGGCTTGTGCATAACACTACTGCCTTAACTTGTCATAAATGACATACACTACATTGAACATCAAGGGGAAGCATGATGATTTTCTTATATACGTAGAATATGCATAGCAAGTCATGTAATTGCTTTAACTTGAATTGTGGTTTTGAAACCCATCTTGACCATGCATAATACTTAAGCTGTTATCAAGGTAACTAATTTTTTATACATGACATCAAACTGACAAAGTTGTTCAAGGGAAACAATAGAAGCCTGAACTTGAAATGCCACAGAATGTAACAATCACATTCTGAATAAATAGTATTAAATTGACAATAATCACTCAGTTTAACCTTTGCTAATTATACAAAATAGAATAATGCCATCTAAATTTAAAAGCTTGCAGTATATGCCATAAAATGGCAACTTATGAATATGGAAAGGGAACTTGTAATCATTAATCACAATAAGTGAATGTATTGTTTTTAACCTATAATTTCCCTCATTTTATAATAAGAAATGACAGATAAGAAAATCCGTATGTGTAGGAAATGGGGTGAAGAGGGATGCATTGATAATTAAAATGCACTAACTTTCATCAATGTTCACATAAAACAAACATGATGCTTTAAGTACGTTAGCAACAAAGTGATTACTTAAATGCTGGCAAACAATGAAATGTAACTGCTGATATATCTAGTAAAATACACTGTATTGTAAACATTAGGTATAAATATTATTACCATCTATTTATATTAAGTAATACGTTTTGAAAGACTTCATCAATAAGGGTGAATATGTTAAATAACTGTGTGCTATTATCTTTTACTGAGGTTTTATATATGATACATTCTACTTTACTATGACTGAATAGCTTGTCATCTATCTTTCATGTAAATATTAATTGCTTATACAATAAGTGGAAATTTATATTATATTAGAATTCTGTCTAATCTACAATAGTACTACATCTGTTCAAAATAATATAAATATTGCTTATTCCTATTGCAAATATTCTCCATATGATAATTCAATTTATGGAGCTCAAATGTTCTGGATTGTCAAAGTATGAGTGATAATCTGATGGACTTTATCCATCAGATTAGGAATGATTTTCATTCCATGGCTAGGGCAGCTCTTAGTTTTGTTAACATTTATTAATTTAAATTTGTTAGTTCACAAAAAAATTTTAGTATGCTTGACCAAAACATTACTTTATTGGTAAACACTCGAAGTATAAAATTGATAATTTCCTTTAAAAGCTCAAACATATACTTTATAGTTATCAGAGGAAAATGTTTAATAGTCACAATAAAACAAAAAAATACATAGTCTAAATAAGCTAAGGTTGATTTAACTTTATTATCTTTAAATACCAATGGCTTAAACAATCCTAGCAAGAGATCAAATCTACTGAAATATTTAAAACTGAACAAAGCACAAATTGTCTTCCTTCAAGAAACTCATTTCAAAACAAATGACAATTACAAATGGAATCCTAAGGAATATATGATATTGGTGCAATCCACTTATAAGGCAAAGACAAAAGGGGTAGCAATTTTATGGAAAACAAATATGATTAATCCAGAAATCATTTATAAGTATGAAGATAAAGAAGGCCTTATTGCATTAGTAATAGTTAAATATAATAACAGAATATGGACTGGACTACATGAAAAGAGACATGGAAGAGATCTCTGATCTTGTAGCCCAGGCAGGTATAACTAGCCCTGAGTAGCATTCTGCCATCGCCCAGAATGATACTGCAGTACAAGGACAAAATGATTGACTTCAACAATTGGCTAAGCTTCTGGTGTCATTCTAAGGGGATCCAGTATCTGTCTGCTTGGGATGACATGGTCAACAGACCACGATGCTTTGCCACAGATGGCCGGCATCTGTCGCCCCTGGGATTTCGGATACTGGCTAAGGCTCTTGCTGCCCCTATAGTGCCTTTTTTAAGGCAAGGTTCAAATAACAAATTCACTACTGTAACAGGAACAGGCAAGCAAAAACTGAGGGTAATGCTACTCAATGCTAGAAGTCTAAATCTCAAAATGCACTCACTCGAGGCACTCCTTAAAATGGAGAACATCGATATTTGTGCAGTGACTGAGATCTGGTTCAGGGCTCCAGAGAGCACACCTGCACTACCAGGCTATAACTCATACCACACTTCTCGGCCATGTAACCTGGACCGAAACACCAAAGGCAGAGGTGTGTCCATATTCATTAAGGATATCCACACCTCCAGGCTAGTTGCTCAGCATACTGCATCCAAAGTTATCCAAGTGCAACTAACTCTGGGCAAAACTGCAATCCAAATTGTAGCTTGCTACAGATCCCCCACCACGCCCCAGGATTCCCACTCCTCTTTTCTTGATGTACTGGAAAATATTAGGGTTCAACCAAACACACTAATAATGGGCGACTTCAACTACCCCACCATTAACTGGGAAAACTACTCATGGACCAACTCCTTAGCTTAACGCTTTCTGGAATTCATAAACTCCAATGCCCTGGATCAACTTATCCACACCCCAACCAGGGGCAACCATATCCTAGACCTAGTCATTATCAACATGAGTGACTGGTGTTCCACACCTGAAGTCAACTCCTCATTGGTCCTGTCTGACCATAAGCTAATCACCCTTGATATCCACATCCCACTCCCACCCCCCATTAAGGAAAGCATGGTAAAAAATTTCTCCAAAGCCAACTTCATGCTTCTTAAGACAGAAGTGGTGAACTTCATTACACCCATGCAGATGGACAATACAGTTACAACTGCTGAATCCTACATAAATGCACTCTTTAAGCACTTACACAAGTGCATGGATCATGCTATCCCAAACAGAACCAAGACGCTATCCTCCAAAAAAAAGGAAGCCAGTCTGGTGGTCCCCTGCCATACACAAACTGTACAACAGAAGGAAGAAACTGTTGCAAAAGAGAGTAAAATCCCATGAGTGGAGGAGCTCCCTGGTCAGCCTCATTAAGAAGCTGCGATCCCTTATCAGATACTCCAAAGCTAGCTACAAAAACAAAATCACCACTATTTCTAAGGACAACCCCAAAGAATTCTATAGCTATGTCAATAATCTCGATAGCAACACCCAGATCTGCTCTGAGTTACAGTATAATGGCACGAAAATTACAGAACCAACTGATATTGCCAACATCCTGGCAGATAGGTTCAGTGCTAACTTTACCCCCCCACCCCCCTAAAGGGCCCATATCTATACAGTAAGAATGAAGAGTCCCTGTAATCACAACTACGCAGGTAAAAGCTGCACTCTCTAAAGCCAAAAACACAGCATCCATGGGACCAGACAACATCACAGGCTGCGTTTTACACGAACTTCAGAACGAACTGTCTCCCCACTTAAGCAGCATGTTCAATAATAGCCTCACATCAGGCTTTGTGCCCACTGAATGGCACACAGCAACAGTTATCCCACTCCACAAAGGGGGAGCCACCACTGATCCCGGGAACTATCGACTTATTAGCCTGACGAGGCTGGTCTGCAAGACCATGGAATGTATCATCACGGAACTCATAAACAAAGACATTGGTAACCTCAAAACTCTAGATCCCACCCAGTTCTGGTTTGTGAAAGGAAGATCATGCCTGCTGAACCTGATCAGTTTCTTTGAGGCAGTCAACAAAGCCGTAGATGAGGGTAAGGTGGTCCACACAGCCTATCTTGAACTCGCCAAGGCTTTCGACACCATCCCCCATTCTGGAATTATAGCTAAACTCACTAAACTAGGTATAAATCCCTACATCACAAGCTTGGTTGCCAAATGACTCACTGACAGAATCCACACTACAAAAGTTGCAGACTCCAAGTCTGACCTCAAAGCGGTGACAAGTGGAGTACCACAGGGTTCCGTCCTGGGACCTCTCCTGTTTGGTATCTACTTCTCTGAAGTACAGGCTAACACAGAAGGCCTCTGGCTAATGAAGTTCACAGATGTCTGCAAACTAGGAGCCATAGTCAAGTCCCCAAATGATGTGGACATCCTGCAGAAGGGCCTCACTGAGACAGATGCCTGGTGCCCAGTTCAGGTTTGTAAAAGGCAGATCATGGCTCCTGAACCTCATTGACTTCTTTGAGGCAGTTACCAAAGCTGTAGATGAGGGTAAGGTGGTTCACACAGCCTATCATGACCTCACCAAGGCTTTCAACACCATCCCACATTCTGGAATTATAGCTAAATTCACTAAACTAGGTATAAATCCCTACGTCACAAGATGGGTTACCAACTGACTCACTGACAGAACCCACACTGTAAAAGTTGCAGACTCCAAATCTGACCTCAAAGCGGTGACAAGTGGAGTACCGCAGGTTCCGTCCTGGGATATCTCCTGTTTGGTATCTACTTCTCTGAAGTAGAGGCTAATACAGAAGGCCTCTGGCTAACAAAGTTCACAGATGACTGCAAACTAGGAGCCATAGTCAAGTCCCCAAATGATGTGGACATCCTACAGAAGGGCCTCACTGAGACAGATGCCTGGTGTCAGAGCCACGGCCTCAAGCTCAATGCCAAAAAGTGCAGTGTCATCCCCTTTGGTAAAAACTCTGTACCCATGAACTGCCACATAGGTAGCAATCTACTTAACACCAAATGCGTGATAAGAGACCTTGGGACCCAGGTGGAGAGTAGTCTCTCCTTTGATAGTCACATCACCACAGTAGTCAGGAAGTCCTTCTACATGGCACACCTCATCATAAAAGGGTTCTCATCCAGGAAAAAAGAGGTCATTGTTCCCCTCTACTCGACACTCATTAGACCCATTATAGAGTACAATGCCCCTTTTGGAATGTACCTCACAAGACATCTGCAGCAGCTGGAAAGGCCACAGAAGTACCTCACAAAGAGGATTACTGGCCTCAAACAAATGCCCTACACTGACCGCCTCAAAAAACTCCAGCTTTACTCCGTAGCATATCACCTCCTCCAAGGTGATCTCTGCCTAACATATAAAGCTATGTCAAACCCAGAGCTTTTGGACATGCTACACCTAAAGAAATCCCAATCCTTCTGAACTACATGCTCTAGGGACCTATACCTTGTCACCACAATAAACAGGACTTGCTGGAGAGATAGATTCCTGTCCCAGAGACTTCCCATACTCTGGAACAGGCTACCCATCTATGTCAAGCAAAGTTCTTCATTAGCACTCTTCAAGAAAAATCTTGATGAGTGGATGGGAAATAGGAAATACACCCCGGGTAATCACTTCTGTGTCTCTGCTCAACAGTGGCACAGGAAAATAACTTTCTTGGGTGGCATAAGTCAGGGAACCTTGTCGGCTAGGTTTACGTAGGCCCTTGGGCCGATAGCCTAGTACCTACCTATGAACCTATGAACCTAGCCAATCTATACTAGTTTGCAGGCATTGGAACAGGAACTGTTAAAGAACACTTGGATTTCATTTCCAATAATTATAAAGGCAACTTAATATTAGGAGGAGATTTTAACCGTATATTTGATATTTCTGAAACTACAAATAAAAAACCGCTGTGTATATCTGCTGTATCAAAAGCTTTAAACAAGTGGGTAGAATCATTTCACCTTGTCGATACTTTCAAATTTAAAGAAGATAAATCTTTGTTGTTTTCCCATCAAGATCACAAATTTGTTACCCAAACTAGAATAGATAAAATATTTGCTGCCCATGACTTACACTCTAAAATCATTAATTTCACAATCACTCCCTGCCCCTTTTCAGACCACAATTCATTGATACTAAAACTTCAAAATGGGTATACTCCATTAATCTTTAACTCCAGAATTCTAACATATATAACTAAAATTAAAGGGTTCAAACCCTGGTTACTATTTGATTTACAGTTCTTCTTAGATATTAATTACAGCACAGAGATAAAAAAATAATGATATGGGACTCATTACAAGCTTACATATATGGTAAAACCCTAACTAGGTATAAAAAAAAAACAGAGAATGGGATTCTGAATTATTAAATTTGAAATCTAAACTTTTGTCAGTAAAAACAGAAAAAAATCGAAATCATTTGAAAATGAAAAAGACAGTAGAAGTATTAAACAATAAATACAATGAAATTCTACACATAAAACTAGTTCAGCTTTAGAAAAACTAAAAGTAATACCTTGGCCACTTCACAAAATATCTACATAATTTGTTCACAAGAATCAAAATACAATCAAAAGCTATTAACATTAAAAGTATTTTCCATGAAAAGAAAGGGAAAAATGTGTCTGATATAGGTGACATTCTTGATGCCTATAGAAATCACTATATGGAAAATTTCCAAAAAGAAAATATACATATTGATCTATTAAATCTAGATGAAAAATGTTCTAATATAAAAAAACACCAGAAAAAATAAAACTAGATCTGTAAGCACCCATATCCTACAAAGAAATTACAGATACAATAAAAGAGGGTAAAAACAATAAAGCTCCAGGTATAAATGGCATAAGTATGGAAATATATAAACTGTTTTCATCCATTTATCTCAACATAACATCATAGCAAACTGTCAGCATGGCTTTAGGGCATACCATAGCACCACAACTGCCCTACTATCCTTTACAGAAGCCATCAATAAAAATCGTAATAAAAACAACTTCTCTTCAACTCTCTTTATTGACCTCTCAAAAGCGTTTGACATGGTAAACCATGCCCTTCTTATCAACATTCTTGAATCCCTTTCCCTTGACTGTCTGGCAGTTAAATGGTTCAAGTCCTACCTTACCAATAGGTAACAGGCAGTTCTCTGGGAAAATAATATATCATCCCTTCTGCCAGTCACACTTGGAGTCCCTCAGGGCTCTATTCTAGGTCCACTTCTCTTCTCACTGTTTATCAACAACCTCCATGTAGCCATTCCACAAGCCACCTGCATTCAATACGCAGATGATTCAACACTAGTATGCTCAGCAAACTTTCCTACTGACCTACTTACACTTACTCAGAATCTTTTCAACATAGTTGAAACATGGTTCACAAAACGTTGCCTCCTGCTCAATGCTAAAAAAAACTAAACTCCTTCTCTTCACACCCACCAGTAAATCCTCCCCCATAGATTTCTCCGTCATCTCCAATAATGGCACAGTAATATACCCTGATTCTACCACTAAATTGCTAGGTATTACTATTGACAATAACCTTACATTTGACAGCCACATAAATAACACCATAAAAACTGTCAATAGAAAAATAGGCAGCATATATAGGATTAAACCTTTCCTAACACCAATAGCCAGAACTAAGATTGCACATTCCCATTTAATTTCAACCCTTCAGTATGCCTCACCAATATACACTAATCTAAAGAAAAATAATCTCATCAAACTAGCAAATTCCTATAATAACATAGCCAGATTTGCCACCAGCAATCCTTTTAGAACTCACCACTGTCTGAATCTAATGCAGCTAGGCTGGCTTGAATGTCAAAACCAATTAAAACACTCCCAACTCTCCATTGCCCACAAGATATTATATAAACCTAATAGCACTCCTATACTGTCCAATCTCATTATCCCATATAAAAATCTAAATTCTCTTTGCTCTTCCAGCAAACTTCTTGCTAGCATAAGCAAGTCTTACAATATGGCTGGAGATTCTCTGTTTTCCAACTCTGTGGGAAAAAACTAGAACCTACTGCCTAATGAACTAACTTTAATTTCTTTGCTGCCTCTTTTTAAACAAAACCTCAAAAGACACCTCAAAACACACTGGTTATGCCCCTGCAGCAACCCTGACTACTCTTCTCCTTCACTATAGCTATTTCTCCTTTTGAACCTGTACTTATTTCACTTTCATTGAAGTAGGACTGTTACTGCTTAATAGAATTCAACATACTGGCATAATCTATCCTGCTTGATGCTCTGCAAGTCTCTATCCTGATTGATATACTGATAGTCTACATATATCTTACTGCATATTGAATTATCCTGTACATTTTGTCACCTGCCTACTGTAAATCACCTGACTACTATAAATACCTACTTTACTTTATTAATACTACTGTATTTTTTTTAGTAATCATTACTTTCTGTCTTTTAATAATCTTCTATTGAAATCAGTTCATTTACTATGTATTAATATTGATTTTTTAATTTGTACTTTTTAATTGTTATATTTCAATTTTTTTGTTGCCAATGGAGCTTTTCTCCCCGGGCCTTTACTGAAAATGGAAATATATCCAGTTAGACTAGCCCAGTTAACAAATGTAAAATAAAATAAAATAAAAAATAAATACATTTTCCTTCAAAGATACTAACCCTCTTCCATAAAACTCTATTAGAAATTCAGTCACAAGCTTTAATACCACCCTCTTGGAGATATTCCTTAATCACACCAATCCTAAAGGAAAACAAATCCCCTAACCTCTGCACCTCATATAGACCTATATCATTATTAAATAATGACTATAAGATATTTATGACAATATTAAGTAACAGAATAAAAATACCACTATCAAAAACAATAAATAATGATCAAACTGGATTTGTATATCATAGACGCACACATGACAATATTAAATGGATAATTTTTCTTATAGATTATGTTAATAAAGAAAATAAACACTCATAATTGGCTAAGATATAGAGAAAGCCTTTGATTCCCTAAATTGGGACTATTTATTCAAAATCCTAATGCTATTTGAATTTCCTGCATCCTTTGTTCATCTCCTGAAGAATATATATATATACAAATAATTTTGCGTATGTCAAGTTAGGTCATTTTACCTCTGAATATATACATATAACAAAAGGCACTAAACAAGGATGTCCCATGTCACCGATTCTGTTTGCTCTGGCTATTGAAATATTGGCAGATTCAATTTGTAACAATATAAAAAATCAAAGGAATAGATGTTTATGAACAATACAATTCTAAAGTAATGCTATTTGCTGATGACATATTACTAACATTATTTAATACAAAAGAGACATTAAGAGAATTAGACATATTAATTGACAAATTTCACATGACTTCAGGACTCCATTTGAATAAATCAAAATCAAAATTTTATTTTTAAATTAAAAAAAAGAACGGCAGACTAAGGGGGATCACATCTTAGGGAAACAAGAATCTATGTTAAAATATCTAGGAATTGAGTTATGCAAGGATAATAATGAATTAGCCTCAAAAAACTACAATATCATCAATACAATTAAAATCTCTGTGGGAAAATGGAACAAAATAATATTAACATTTGAAGATAGACTAAAGTTAATAAAAATATTTGTACTGTCCAAGATCCTATATATATATATATATATATATATATATATATATATATATATATATATATGTGTGTGTGTGTGTGTGTGTGTGTGTGTGTGTATAGCCTTGGCAATACAACTGTTATCAGAAAGGAATATACTTAAAGAAATAAATTCATGCCTAATAAAATTTTTATGGTTTCCCAAAAGAAAGAGAATAGCTTTAATACAGTATATCAGACCATGGAAACAGGGAGGATTAAACTTTCCTGATACAGAAACAAATATAAAAGCATCAATATCTAAAACAATCTCAGATTGGATAAGTCCAAATTACTCTGCAAATTGGAAAGAATTACTAACTGTAATATCAATAAATTAATTTGATTTACAAAAAAGTTCAAATAACAGGTAAAAACAATTTGCCATGGCACATATTATGTATTAGTATGCAATATAGCATAACTAATCCAACTAAAACTCATATGATTAATTATTGTTTTGAGTCATTTAGGAAAATTATTAATGCAAATATAGATTTAAAAATCTGGTTTGATCTTTTAACACCATTTATAGTCACAAAGAACTTTCCACATAAAATTTATAGAGAAATTATTAATTCCTGGGAACAGAAAGGATTTGTTTGCTGGCACCAATGTATCAAAGAACTAAAAGTTTTAGATATGCAAGTAATAAAAACAACATACAAAATTCCACAACAGGACTGACTAACTTTACATAGTATTCTGTCATATTCGCAAGATTTAAGTAGAATAATTAACAATTCTTAATTTAAATAAATACCTAAATTTACAAAATACATATTTGAAATCATATATAATGACTTTGACATGGGAAATAGTATTTCAAAATTTTGTAAAATATTAATAAACTATAAAACAACACCCAAAACCTCATATTGGAAATATATACTGTAACAAAAGGACACTCAATACAGTTAACTGAAGATATTAAAACAAATATCTTATTATTGAAAAAATATATATCCTTTACACAATACTTTAAAGTTTTTAATTGGAAATGCTTGCACAGAGCATTTTTAATGCCAGATAGAATGAATAAAATTAGTTCTACCTTAAAAGGAATATGTTGGAGATGTGAGCACGTATACAATGCAGATTCGAACCACATTTTCTTTGATTGTGCTAAAATTAAGCCATTTTGGAATGGTATTAATAACTTTCTGCAAGCTTTATTTAATGAATCATTTTATTTAACTAAAGCTCTTGTATTATTAAATGTGAATGAAGGTCCTCATTTGAATAGGTCAAACATGTATTTAGTATGGACTATACTTGCAATTTCAAGGAAGTGTATAACAAGAAGATGGAATACAAACACAATACCAACTTTGGAAGACTTCTACAGCCTACTGAAGACTGCAGCATTATTTGAAATTAGAATTAAAGAAGTAAGAATTTATCCAAAGCCATTTATAAACAACCCTTGGGGAAAAGTCTTATCGTTAATTGACACTATACAATAATTGATCAGACACTATGATAATGGATTGGACATACTTATAAAGTAATTGTATACATCAAGATCTGTTATAGTATCAGGCTAATGTAACTAGTGTATATAGTTATTTAAGATGTTATGTATAAATACTATGGAATTCATTCAAATGTATTTGAAAAATAAAAAAAATTGAGGAGAATCCACATTTCTAGGACTCTATCAAACCAATAATGTACAAGAAAGGGGTGGAATGCATTCCTAAAAAGCAAAATAAGTAAATAATTAATATAAAAATATAAATAAAAACAAAAATAAGTTTGTTCTGAAACTGCTGCTTACTTTGTGAATTATTAGCAGTTGTTCTGTGTGGAATCTCCTTTAACCTTGTTGACAAACATTAAATAAAAACAAATTGAACTGCAAACTATACAGAGTACAAATTAAAAGTATCTCATTTTAAAATGATAACACATCTGTGCATAAAATAAGGGTAAGCATCATCTAGAAGTCGCTTTTCACATAAAACAGAATGCCCTTATACAATAAATTTGTAGTGTGTTTAACTGAAGAGTGTATAACACAGTGTTTGTGTGATTCATATCAGCTTATCTGTCCTCATTTGTAAAAAAAAAAAAAAAAAAAGAAAAACTAAATAAATCCATGTAGTTTTATCAAACATTGCTTACTATTGGTGATAAAACAGTACTTCTGTTAGCGTAAAATGGTATGTTGATTTCTTAAAGTTAGCAATAATTTATTTCTAAAGGTATAGGTCATTCTGCAAAACTAACAGCACAACTCTATCAAGAAACAATCCCACACTAATGAAACAAATATGAGCATACACTTCAGATGCCATAAGCTACCAAATAAGGAAGGTGAATGCTTTATTCTAACAGGTAACTTTCCAATGAGGGCTACAACAACCATTCGAGTCCTATAACACAACTCATACATTTTCTTTTAAATCATAATCTAAGGCATCTTTTCAGAAAGAAGACTTGTAATATTTTAAAACTGTAAGAGAAGATCTGCTTTTTAGGCTATTTTTAATGATTATAAGCTGAGTCATTGATTTCTGTATGGTCATCCTTGGGGCTTTATAAGTCCCCCACCTTGGGATAAAATGCACAGCTGTGCTGACAGTACAAGTTGCATGAGGTCCTACTTTTTTATTTCTTTTTAAATAATTTTTAAGACAAGCATCTCAGAGGAAGACATGGGGAAGGAGTATGCTGTGGAGTACAAGATTAAAAACTGATTATAGCTGTTTATTTAATGCTTATTAGTAATTCAGCATGAGTAGAATGCCTGAAAACAGTTTATGAACTGAATGTTGGAACAAATAAAACCTGATAACCTGAAAGTTTTCATTGAAAAGACCAACTATTACACACTGCATATAAAATGTAGATGCAGGAAAAAATAGCATTCAGGTATGCAAAATAAAATTTGACTTCATTAATTTGTTTAGATTTTACTTAATTCATTTGTTTTAATTAGTTGAATACGTATTGTTACTAAGGCATGTAACAGGCAAACTATATTTACTTTAAAAACAATCCTTCTGAATCAGTGGATTCATAATGTACAGATGCATGTTTGAGTAATAATATTCATTTTTAACTGGAAAAATAATTACTCCAGCTTAGTATCTATGAGACAACAGAAGACATATCAGGCTTTTTTTGGCAGGAATTCTTAAGGAATCGGATCCCAAATTGCCAGCAAATACTTCCCAAGGGATGGACACAGCTTTCTGGCTAAGCAGAAAAGCATTCCCTGGCCCTTCTCTCTGGAGTGAGAAGAGTGGCTTTGCCATGTATAACAGGGGCGCACCAACAGCCAAAGAGGATGTGTCCAACCCCTGGTCCAGGGTAACGGAATGGACTACCCCAGGGAGACTCAAGGAAAAAGATGAGTGGACCAAAGCGACAGCGGAGTGACAGTGACCCACACGTGGCTGAAGCAACATATCAGTCTGCTGTAACAGAAGCTAATTAATGATCGTTCTTTTTGGGGCTGGAAGAACGTACAACCAAGGAACTGATAGGTTGTTCCAAAGGTAAACCAAAAAAGACGCCTGATTTCCAGAGAAACTAACAAGTACATTGTAGAAAGTATTTTTCCCAGTAAAAGCATGATAAAAAATCACTTTAAACACTTACCTCAGCCCTAAAAGCCAAAACTAAAACAGTTTCTCCACAGAAAATGTAGATTTATATATAAGTTTCAACAACTGTTTATCATAAAAGCAAAAGAGTAATAATAATAATAATAATGTTTAAAAGTGATCAAAAGTCATGACAGTCAATAAAAAAAAACTTTTTCTCACTAATATATATATATATATATATATATATATATATATATATATATATATATATATATAGTATACAAAGAAAATAATTTTTCTGTCCCAAAAAATAAAGTGGAAGTTTTTTTCTCTGAAGGGAACATATCTGCCCAACAACAGAGGAACAGAGTTAGCCAACTGTCGATCCACAAAAGTCTACAAATGACTGCTCTGTTGGGTGGCAGTAAAGCTCTGAAAGGCTTGACACCTGAATTTAACTTTTAGTCAGCTCACATGGAAGGTGCCCTAAAGTTGTGGTAGATGGACTTCCATTATTCCCTTGCCAGGATATAACTCATACAGCTTAGGTAACTGCAACAGTGATGAAATGAAGAGCATCTAGCTAGAATTTCTCATATATTCTGTACTCCACTTCTGATTCATCACATTCTGCAATGTGACAAAATAAGACACTGTATCACAAACGATAAAAGATTGCTGTCAGCAGGTTGCGAGAAACTTGGTAATATCATAAAACTGACTCTACAGAGCAGTGAGAAAACAAATGTACAAAGGAAATGTAGGTCAATGAAAGCCATCATTGACATTACTTTAGTGCCCCTGTCTGTTTCTGTCATCATCTTTGAGTATTGATGAGAAATGTAGGAAATCAAAAATAAGGAAGCAATGCTATTGTACTACAGATATGTTTTATTAATCCTGATGACAGCCTTCCAGTGCAACTCCTTATTAGAAGACACTGTGGGTGGTTGGGTTGACCAACTTCATTTTACACTGTTAGCCGTGGTATCTTCTACTTTTACAGATGGTTGATGTTGACTTCTTATGTCCTATCCCTGTGAAACACATCTATACCTTATGTCTGAGTCAAATACCTTAACCAATATTCCAACTCCCAGTTATTAGCTGTAAATGTGCTTTTTCATCTATTTCCTTTCTTTTTTTTCTTTTGTACTTATCTCATTAACATTTTTTTATATGTTGTTTACCTTTCTAGCGGTAGAAAAGATAATTCATTTGGAATGATCAGTTGACTTAAACATGGTTGAGTTATATTTTTTGTGTTGTGTTTTTATGTTTGGAATTTATCTGATTTTCTTTTACTGAATGATATTATACTTGGGCATAGTGGCATTGCTATGTGCTGTATCTTGGACTTTTGATAGAGATGTTTCTCTTCCTTCAGTGTTTTGTGATTATAGATATAGTAAAGTAAAGTAGTATCATTCACTACCACAATGAGTTTATCCACAGCCAGTCTGACTGCTCTTGTAAGGTATTTTTCCTAAATCCTCATTCATTTTTGTATAGGAAATATGAAACACTTTAAGTCTTTGAACAGACCGTCAGTGATGTGTGCATGACTCCGAGAGACATTGGCTGGGAAAAGATTGATGCTAATGATAATATGCATTATAAATATGCTCTTAATCAAGGTACATGCAAAAATAAACAGCGTTCCATAAAAACAGGTAACTTCCTAGTGTACTAACACATTACAATGGACAGCTCATTGAAAGTTGCAACATTTAAGAACATAGTATGATCCTGGTGTTCTTATATTTAGGTAAGAGGATGTAATAGTATACCTCTTGCAAAAATGCTTGAATTGTACAATGTGAAGTGGCAACAATTTTATTAAGTGCCGTTTTTGATGACTTGTCACCTAATGATTTGTTCAGACTCCCATGCTTTTAATTTGTAACATACTGCTGAAAAGTATATGGTTAGCTATGAAATGTACTTCAGTTATTACCAAGGAGGACCTTGCTAAGGGGGTAAAATATCTTTGCAATTGCACAAGCACCATAAAAAAAAATGTTACAGCTGTCAATATTTATGCAGCTCAGCAATTTCTTAATGCATTAAAACAGACTAAAATTCTGTTGACTCCATGATCTATGAATAGATAGTGGCATAACGTATATCATGTTTGTCACTCAAACTTAGTGTAACTATGGAAAACAAATTGTGTTTAATGAGTGTTGCTTGTTTGTGTTCTTTCTTTAATTAAAAAAAAAAAAAAAAAAACACAAGTCACAGTGAATTCAACCTCAAGAAACCAAGAGGTGGTTGAATGAAGAGACCCATGCAGAAAACTTGCAAAACCTGCACTGCCATGCATAATATCAGGATAATGCTCAAACCATCTGACCATGTCATTATGTTCCTGTTTATAAGAAAACATCCCTGTTTTTATCTTCATTAAAATATTCTTTAATCTGCTATCTCAGCATTCCCTTCTAGTTTTTGATGTAACATAAGATTTATTTATTTATTTATTTATTTATTTATTTATTTATTTGCAGTTTATTTTCCAGCATAGTCCATTGGGCTACAAGGAGCCCATTTTCAATGGAGTCCTGGGAAAAAAAGCTCCACAGAAATACAAATGCATAGTACAGAAAGGGCACAAATCCTTAATATATATTTCAATAGATGTTACATAATACAGAAACAAAAAATATTTTCATTAGGAAAATTGCATCAGGTTAATTCAGTAAGTAGTAGTTTATTTTTTTTATTTTTATTTTTTTAGGGAATTACAATGAGGTAATTTTTTAGTCATTGGTCGAATATGTCCCAAGGGATGTAAAACTTTAGGAGGTAGTGACAGGCAACAGAGTTTGGAAAGTTAGGAAGAAAGTGTGGTAGAATTAGGTTGGATGAGAGCAAGAGCATTTTCACTGTGAAGTAAGGTGCGAGTGCAGTGAGGTTTTAAACAAGGAGAGACTGCTGATGGTGTGGATGGGAGAAGGGAGAGAGTTCCAGAGGCGTGCAAGAGACAAGGACATCAATTGATTCCCAGCAGGATGTATTGTTTTATGCAATTTAATTAGGTTTTGGGAATTGTATCTTAGGAGTCTATCTGGTTTATGCATTCCAAAGGTATTTGCTAGGGAGAGGCAGATAGATGGGTTATGAATGAGTTTGTGTGCTTGGATGAGCTTGGTGTATGTGAAGAAGTTTGGTAATTCTGACCAACTTAGTTGGTGAAGGGAATTACAGTGGTGAGAAGAGGCTCTATGACCTGCCACAAATTTGGATATTTTAGTTATGTTTTGAGGGAAGATTGTAGGCTGGTTAGGATAGATGCACCATATAAAAGGGATGGGATAAGGTATGTATTAGCTAATGTAATCCTGGTGGTGGGAGAGATAAAGCAACTGTGGCAGTAAAGCATACCTAATTTTTTATGTTTTTTTTTTATATTTGTTTGTAGATGGTTATTAAATTTTAGTTGATCGTCAATGATAATTCCTAGTAATTTTGTGTCAGAGACTAGTTCTAGGGGGTATTATTATTGCTGGTAATTATGAAGGATAGTTTGTCTAGGGAATAAGTTTTGGATGCATTGAATAACATAAGTTTTGTTTTAGTTGCATTAAGGGCTAGATGGTTGTCGAGCATCCACTGTTCAGTGGAAGAGAAGGTGGCTTGTGTAAATTGTTAAGAGTTGTGATGGAAGGGGAGGAACAGATTATAGTAGAATCATCGGCATATTGGATGAGACTGGAGTTAAGAATGGCTTGGAAGAAATCATTTATGAATATGTTGAATAGTAGGGGGCCTAGAATGGAACCTTGGGGGATGCCTGCAGATGTATTAAGGAAGGGTGAGGTAGCTTTTTTCCATTTAACTGCTTGTTGCCTGTTTGTGAGATAGCTTGAGAACCACCCGATAGAGGAAGGGGATAGGTTAAGTTTAGAGAGTTTGGTAAGAAGGAGGATGTGGGAAATAGTGTCAAATGCCTTAGAGAGGTCAAGGAAAAGAGTGGATATGAAGTGGCCAGAGTCACAGGCTTTGGTGATTGTTTCTAGGAAGGAAAGGAGGGCAGTGGAGGTACTATGACCTGTTCTAAAGCCATGTTGTGGGGGGGGGGGAGTAAGAAGCTGATTATTGATGAGGTAGGGTAAGAGTTGTTGGTGTACATACTTTTCAAGTAGCTTAGAAACAGGGGATAGGATGGCGATAGGGTGAAAGTTTGAGATGTCATTATTATTGCCACCTTTATGGAGAGGAATAATAAAAGCCTTCTTCCAGCGCTGGGGGACCTGGCTTTCTGAGATAGACCAATTAATTAGTATGCTGATAGGGAGAGCAATGGCTTCTGTGGCTACTTTTAGGAAGTAGGAGGGAATTTCATCAAGGGCATTGGAACCAGGTTTTAATTTTAGGAGAAGTTTTTTATGGTGGATATAGATATGGGATTGGTAGAGAAAGGTGGAGGTTGTGGGCAAGGGATACTAGGAGAGGAAGGGATGGGAGCACACTGAGGAGAGGTTGTAGAGGTGTTGGTGAAGGATGATGTTAGCATGCTTATGGACTCTATGAAGAAAGAGTTAAATTGGGTGGTCAAGTCATGTTAGAGGCATCTGGATTGGGGCAAGGGTTTCCTTTTCTTCCTTGGTTAAGGAGAAATGAGATTCCTTTCCAAAATAGTTTGGGATTGGTGGTGTGGTTGGTTTGGAGAGTGGAGAAATAGGCTTTGCGGTCTATGGTAATAAGTTTTTTTACTTAATTTTGTAGTGTTTTATATTCATTTAAGGCGATAGTGGTTTTATTTTTATGGTAACGTATCCAGGCTTTGTCAAGGAGTCGCATAGTAGCTAAGGTGTTTTTGGTTAAACAGGGTACAGGGTTATTTTTATACGTTTTGCTTTTAGAGGGTCAAAGGAGTTGAGAAGGTTTTTGAGAGTAGAGATAAAGTAGGATGGAGCATTAGCTACGGAAAGAGTTTTTAATGGGTTCCAGTTTGTGCTTTTTCGTGCATTTGAGAAGGTTTCAGCATTGACGTTCTTTCGGCAACAAGTGGAAATAAAGGTGTAAGTTAGTTGTATAGAAGAGGGGAGACAGTGGGCAAAAGTGTGGAAATGGTCAGCGAGTGGGTCTGGGAGAAGACCACTATCAGTGATATAGTGAGGATGGGATACTAGAATCCAGTCTATTGTGGTTCCAGTGATGGAGTTCTTGGAAAGCCTGGCAGTGGAATTGATTAGTTGTGTAAAGTTATATAAGTTAATATTGAGTGAGTTGGGAGATTGGATTGTAGCCCAGTTTATGTTCATGTCCCCCAGGATTATGGTTTCATGAGTAATATTGGTAGAGACCCAATAGATAAGATATGATAAGATGTCATGGCATCACTGTCATGGTAGTGACATGGACAGTCAGAGAGACCATAACAAAGAAAAATATCCAGCAATTACTCCTACTATAAATACCACTGACATGACCTGGGGAGGGGGTACAACTAGAAATGTCTTTTGGTGGTAACAACACTGAAAAAGGCAGGAAACAGTAGGAAATACAATAGTCTGTGCTGATAGCCTATTTTTCTGTATGTACAAGTATGTTTAGGCAATCAATTAATGTTTAGACAATCAATCAATCAGTTCCTTTGCTTCTGCTACATCTTTAATGTACATTTATTTTATATAGTATTTTATATAGCATTAGTGGGACTTATATCTTTATCTATATCTATATTTATATCTATGTCTCTATCTATGTCTATATCTGTACCTATAGCTAGCGATAGAACTATATTTCCAGATGGTCATTAACCACTCCATTTCTTTTCTGGCTTTCTTTGCAACAGTATACAATCTTTCACACTCGGGATTTCAGTGTCAGTTGAGGTGTTAACTGAAACATGTGCACAAGTTTAGGAAGAAGGGAAAAAGTTAGTGGTCTCCTTTAATCGAGGAAGAAAAGGGATTACAGCTACTAAGCACTTTACACGTGAATTCTGCTTTTACCCAGGTTCTGCTGAGTTACTGGAAGGTGAGTAATATTTTGACAGCTGTTATGAATTGAAATAAATAAATAAATAAACAACCAAGCAAGTAAATAAATAAGCAGCTTGACTACACAGAAAGAAAACAATGGAAAACCCTGTGGGGGTGTGGTTTTTCCTACACTCCCTTAACATAAATATGCTATATCTATAGTCACAAAACACTGAAGGAAGAGAAACATCTCTGTCAAAAGTCCAATATACAGTACATAGCAATGCCACTATGCCCAAGTATAATATCATTCAGTAAAAGAAAATCAGATAAATTCCAAACACAAAAACATAACACAAAAAATATAACTCAACCACGTTTAAGTCAACTGATCATTCCAAATGAATTATCTTTTCTACTGCTAGAAAGGTAAACAACATATAAAAAAATGTTAATAAGATAAGTACAAAGGAAAAAAAAAGAAAGGAAATAGATGAAAAAGCACATTTACAGCTAATGATTGGGAGTTGGAATATTGGTTAAGGTATATGACTCAGACATAACGTAATTCTCACTTTTGGGAGTGAAATTGGCAAGGCTTAAAATGGCCTGTTAAGAAAGCTAGCCTAGTAATCAGATACAGACTTATAAAACCATGAGTCTAGGGAAATTGACAGTTTTAGAGTGCTTTCTGTAAATGTGAACAGTATTACAAATATAGTAGGAAGAGGGGGGATTGTGAAGTGGTGTTATACATATGATGTAAATGTAATTACATTAGAATACACTAGACATTTTACAAACGAAGAAAGATTACAAAAAAGAAACTATGGGAAAGAAAGATAATCTGGAATTTGGGAAACAAGAGATGTTCTGGAATAGCTGTATTCTGTAGAAATATAGTAAAGATAACTTTAGCAAAAATGGAAAAATTAACCATTGCAGATTTAAATTGGAAATAACAAGTATTTAGAATTATAACATTATATGCTTATACTAATTGTAAAGAAAAGGAAAGGTTATTTCATCAAATTTTATACTATGTAGTGATCAATTTAAATATTATAATGAAAGGATAGTTTGTTTGTGATTTAAGAGGCAAGGATACAAATTAAGGAAATGATGTAAGAAAAAATTAAAAAATTATAAGATGTGGTAAGTTAAAACTTTGGGACAAATATTCATGGACTTACAAAAGGGATATGTATAGAACTTTAACAGATTATTTTAGAATATCAGAAGTTTTAGTTATAGAAGAAGGTGAGGTAGTTGAAACGGGGTTTTCTGATCATCTTGCAATATGGCAAGAGATAAAGGAAAACAAGGAATATATAAAAATAACCAGCATAATAAAAAGGATAAACGTAAAAGCATGGCATGAAGAAGGGAAGAAATATATTACTGTGAGCACATTGTATAAATAATTGAGTAGTTGTCGATATTTTAGAGAAATTTTAAATTTTTTTTTTACAGTGGCAATATGATGTGAAAAAAGTAGAGAAAGAATAAATAAACATATAATGATGAGTAGGAAGATTTAGAACATAATGATAGAAAGTACTTTGACAAAGAAAAATAATTATATGAAATAAATCAAGATAAAATACAAGTGTTGTTAAAAGTAAAAATATTTTTACAAGGAAAAGTAAAGACGGATTAAGTTACTTAATCAGATTAGTAAAGGAAGATGGTCAAGTAATGATAGAAATAAATTGTAAAAATGAGAAATAGTAAGAACTCTTAAAAATATTCTGAATAATGCAGTATAATATGGACAGGAAATATTTAAAGAAAAAAGAAGGTAGTAAATAAACATGAAAAGTAAAAAAAAAGTAAGCAGAAAAAGAGAATAAAGAGTTGGAAAAAGAGATTTCTTTAAATGAACTAGATAATATAATAGAACAATTAAATATAGATTTGGTTGTGGGACCAGATGGGATAGGGTATGAAATGTATAAAAATTTAAAGGATTGGCAAAAACAAATTAAATATTTTTGAATGAATAGTTAAATGTATGTTTTATGTATAAAGAATTATTTGTGGAATACTTAAATTCATATAGAAGATGGAAGATAGAAGACAATTAAAAATGGAATATTGAATAATAATGATGATATGAACTTTATGAAAATAATACAAAAGCGATTTTAAATTAAAATGGAAAACATTATGGGAGACAGTTTATATAGTATTATTAATGACAGAGAAATGTTGTATGACACTATGAAAAAAAACATGATAAAATCATGATAGAAGACCTTTTATGAGGCATTTGATACAATTTGACATAAAATCTTATGGGTAGTATGAATGAATATAATATAATATAATTTATAAAGTTAAGAAATTATGTTATAATAATAAAGTAAAATATTTGTAAATGGTTGGTTAAGCCAAGAGACACATATGAAGAGTGGTGTGTGGCAGGGATATCCAAAGAGTTGTATATTATTTGTATTAGTTATGAATGTGATAGTATATAAAATAAATTACAAAATGAAGGAGGTTGTGTATATAATACCTGAAGAGTTAAGAATTCCAGTTCTGTAAACATATGCAGATGATATTATAATTGAAAAAAACAAAGTTTTGATAAAAGAAGTAATAATTAACAAAAATGAGTTTCTAGAAGGGTATGAATGGCTTTAAATAAAGATTAAAATAAAGGTTTAAGTGATGTGGTAAAGATAGGAGTATACATTTTACAATGAATGAAATTTCTTTGTTAAGTATAAATTTTGAGAATAAAGATATTAAGTAGAATGCAATGAAAAAAATAGAAGAAATAAAACATACCTGATTTTTTTCTGGATAAGATATACATTAATATTCAGAAAAAAGGCTTATTTGATAAATTAAGTATTGATGGGAAAAAAGCACACTTAGTAAGTGTATTTATTTTGCCAACAGTATTTGAAAATGAGTTATTGGAAATATATTTTGTATATAGGGTTCTAGATTAAACCAAGTAAGGAGAGGATTTATGTATGTAAATAAAAAGGAAGAAGGTTTAGGATTAATTAACCCAGTGGAATATGCTGCGTCATTAAATTTGTACAAAGTGTTAAAGTGGATAAATGAAAACGATGAGAGATTAGTAGAAAAATTGTATAAATATAAGTTTGATAAACTTTTGGGGTATGGCAAACAGAGAGAGAGAGAGAGAGAGAGAGAAAGAGTGTACAGATGATGAAAAAAATGTTGCCAAGAAAAATATTTTTTGTGGAAAATAAAAATTGATAATTTAGAAAAAGATAGAAAATGATGGTATACAAATGTAATGATAAAACATTAACCACGGGGAAATTTAACAGATGAAAAATAAATAAATTTACAAAAATGAAAAGCAAATGATGCAATCAGAAAGTTGAATGTCAAGATTATTTTTGTGGAGACTGGTAATAAATAAATTACCAGTAAAAGGAAATATGCCGTATAAAAATAAAAGTGACAGAATATGTTTTCTTAAAAAGAAGAAGAAAATTATGGAACATGTATTTTAGAAATGTAAAAGAGTAAAAAAGTTATGGGGAAAACTATGAGAAAAAGATTTTTTCAAAGATATAAATAGTGGACGCAATTAACATGGATATGATTAAATACAGATATTATAAGAATAGAAGTAAGGGATATGTTAAAATAGATTAAAAAGCTATTTCATGTTATATGGGTTATTTAGAATGAAAGGATAAATTAAATTACATGCAATGGCAAATGGATTTCAGCAACAATATTAGGTAAAATCAGAAGGTGGTTATGGAAAAAAGAGTGGGGATATAATAGGGCTGAAAATTTAGTATGATTGTAAAATAAATTATGAATATGTATAAACAGATTTGTATATCTATATATGTGTACATTTGTATATTTGTAATAGTTTGCAAAAAAGAGCTTTTTTTGTATATAAAGGACCCCTACTCTTTGTCACAGGTGCTGTGGGATATTTTACAATCACCCGAGCTACCACCAACTCAAGCAGATAGAGTCTCAGTTTAACATGTCATCCGAAGGATGATGCATTCAGTTCTGTGTCACTTACCTTATGCTGCAATACAGTGTCAGCAATCCATCTACCTCCTACAATTATCAGGATCATGCCTGATGAATTTAGTTGCTATTTGTGATACAGTTATACAGAGTAAGTGGTGTTTTTCTTTTTTTTTCAACTAATTACTCCATGGGGTATGTAGGCATCCCAGTATGAATACCTGAGGAGTTATTATTATTATTATTATTATTATTATTATTATTATTATTATATATTAATTTAAAGTCATTAGTTTTATTAGAAGTGCTAGTCTTTTCTAGCTGACTGACATGATGTGGTACCATGTAATTTCTCCAACTTCCAAAGGTATTTAGGGTGATGTAAGCTTTTCAAAGTGGCAAAACATAGGTTCAGAGGCTCTTATTAAGTTTATAGAACAAGGAGACCACTGAGAAGCTCAGCCATGTTATCTAGTACTGGTTGGATACTAGCAATGTCCCCATTAAGTAGATTTCCTGCAAACGTTTCTTGTGAAAGTTTGCTGTCACCCATTCATACCAGTTTAGGTGTGTTGCTGTGAAAGTCTTCTGCTGGATAGGTAAGTGCAGCCTATTTCAGAAGCAGGGAATGTGTTGAGTTGATATTTCATGGTGCTAGGATGGTAGTATAGACTTTGGTTCTTTAAAAAGGCTGCTTGCTTTACCACTGTTAAGAAGATAGTGTTGAAAACATGTTGGGACATTCAAAGCATAGCACTAAAAAGCCTAAATTAGTTAGAACTATCCCATCAACTGACAAATACACATCATCTTAGCATCTATAGAATTTTCCAGAATCCATCTGCTTGTCCAGCACTAAATAACATTCTATACAACTATGTTCCCAGTCAGTCATTACAATCCAGTAATCAAAATCTCCTGCCTGTCAAAAACACCTATAAAATCTGCTGGGCATTTTCTGTGCTGTTCCATCTTGTTAAGGTCTGGAAAACCTTATCTCTATCAATCAGGTCAGTACCCTACCTCCCATTCTTGAAAACCATTCTCCAAGCCTTCCTTGCCAAAATCTGTTTCTGTTCTTGTTCAACAGCAAGATAAACTATATCCCAAAATGTGATAAACTATATCCCTAAATGTGATAAACTATATCCCAAAATGTGATAAACTATATCCCAAAATGTGATAAACTATATCCCAAAATGTGATAAACTATATCCCTAAATGTGATAAACTATATCCCAAAATGTGATAAACTATATCCCAAAATGTGATAAACTATATCCCTCAATATGAACAATTACCTATTCATACCTTACACCTCCCTTCTCTCCCTTCTTCATTCAGTTCCTTACTTCTATCAAATTTTCTCCCCTGGCTTTCTCTCTAAATGTACCATAAGCCTGTTTTTCTCTCCCTTCATGTTGCAATTCCCATTTGTATTATACTAACTTGCCTTTAATTTCTCTATAAACTGCCTAAAATTTCTCTAACCATTAACTCACTGTCATATAACTTGTTTCTATTCATAACCAATGTTTTCATATAATGTCTAATTTGGTAAAATTATTTAAACTGCAGATGTTTTTGTTTTATTTTTGATGACTATAAAATTATTGTTTTTAAAATGTTTTTATAATAATTTTGAGGTTTCCTCCTTGGCCTTCAAATGAAAATGGGCTCCTATCCAGTCAGACTTCCCTGGTAACCAAATGTAAATAAATAAATAAAATAAATAAATGAAGTACCTAGAAAGAGTTGATAAAAGTGATACTGTAACTTCTTTGGACCTTGAGAAGATACTGTGATGGATAAATTGTGCAAGGTAACATGATTTTCTAACTACCACAGAGACATGGTGGTCAAAGGAGAGTCTATCAATACACTTATCCAAGTCTCTTGTGACTGTGCCAGATTTAAGTGGAATGTTATCCATATGGTCTGTAGTAATGATGCTAGATTTTTTCAAAGGAAACTAGACTGCATTTCCTGATGTTAAGGGTAAGATCATTACTAATGCAGTAAGTATTGTTTGATCCAGTCCATGATGTAGAATTTGACTACCAGAATGGGAATTGATAGCCACCCCTCATTTGCTACCATCAGACAACTTTATTCACCATAGTCCTTTGATATTGGCTTTTATGTCATGAAATATATAACAAAGAGGAAAGGGCTCAGGACAGAATACCGTGGGGGACACTGATGATATTTTTCTGTCGAGAGCAAATACCATGAACATTAAAGCTATGATTTCTATCAGTTAGCTGGTTATCAATCCAGCATAGACTGGGTTAATGTTGAGTTGGGAGAGTTTGTCAATAATGCCAGTATGAAAGATAGGGTCAAAGGTCTTTACAAGGTTCTGATATGCAGTGTGGACTATGTGTCCCTTACCCATGGCCTCAGCAACCCTTGCAAAGAAGAATGAAAAAATGAGGTTGACCAGGCACGATCTGCCTTTAACAAAACCAAAATGGTGTGTATCCAGGGATAAAAGCTCAACTATATCATTATTTATTAGTTCAGCTACAATGTGTTCCATAGTGTGCCTAATAGGCCTGTAATATGAAGGGAGAACTGAGGCAACACCTTTATGAAAGGACATGACAATATTTCATACCTCAGGGTCCTAATTAATGGAGAGACTTAGGTTGAACAGTTGATGGAGTCATTTTGCTAGGTGTGACTTTATGCTTTTCAGCAGACATTGTGAGATATTGTCAGGACCCAAGAAGGTAGTGTTTTTAATTTTGGAATGAATCAGAATGACTTGGCCCAAACTGATCTTAGTGGGGGAGGGAGGTAATGGATGTAACACAGGGGAGGGGTTGGAATTAAGTTGGAAGTGAATTTCTCCACAAAGATACAGCAATGAATTTAGGGTCAGAGGAGGTACTATTGGAGATATGGTCAGTGTAGAATTGTAGGTTACTACTAAACTTCTTAAAATAGCTGAAGAAGGCCTTATGTTTGTCTTTTGAATTAGTTGCAATCCTAAGTTCATAACTGGCCTTACAAAGTTTGAAATACTTTAGCAGTTTTAAATCTCTTTTACAATAATAAACTAGACATATTTTAGTGATAACAAAGACTTTTTTATTACAGAGTGTGTTGATGTGATAATATTAGCATATGGGTTTAGCTCTAAACTTTCTAGTATGCTTAACACCAGATTGGTATGGATCCCTCAATGTATGTATTGCAACAGGGAATACATTTCAGAGCAGTAAGCAACAACCTGAGTTACAAGGTTTTCTGCAGAGCTATACCATATAGTTATCAATAAAATCAATAAATATAAAACATTTATTTTTCAGCAACCGCTGAATGTCGAATAGTTACAAGGGGCCACCAAGAAGGCTTTTATAGAGAAGATCACAGCAAGATAGTCAGATGTGATGAGGAAGGGGTTACAGGGTGGTGCAATGTGGAAAAAAGATTGCAAGGAAAAAATCTTGAGGATTAACACCTCAGGGGGATGCAGGGACAATTTGTCCAACTGTGTTGGCACATACAGAGTCCATAAACCACTGGGCATATTTTTGTGTGTAGTAGATGTTTCCTAATTCATGTGGCAATAGTTGAAGTCACCCATAAGAATGTTATTTGGTTCAACTTTTACCTTTTCTAAGTGGTTAAGATATTCTGTATGCTCTGAAGTGGTCATAGATGTGTATCTACAACTGGCTATAATATGATACTTCATTTTATTGACTGTGACTAGAACTTCAACCACTTGGAGTTATCAATAAATACAGATATACCTCTACACTTGCCAGTGGATCGGAATACATGATAGGCATTTTACATTGGAATACTGGAAGTGCTAACACTTCAATGGAACCAGTTTTGTGTAATTACATAAATACTGTCATCTGTGAGTTTAAGCAAGGCCTTGGGTTCAGAGATTTTGTTGTTTAGGCTTCTAACATTCAAAAGTGCTCTCTTGATATTTTCTAGATTTAATTTTTTTTATACTGGGATGTCCATCAGGTAATCTCTGTCTAAAAAAGATACTATAGGGGTAGCAAAAATTTTAATCAGTGGCAAAATCCAAGAGCTGAAAGATGCAGCCCATCTTTGGCAAATCAGGTAGGCTTATTGACTATTTCATTCCAAGCAAAGACATACTGAAACCCCATAAAATGACACCAGTTTACAAGTCAATTATTACAGTCAAATGTATCCTTGAATGTTGGTTTCATTCTTGGTGATGGTAGAGTGCTGATCATTTCTTTGACATTTTCAAAAACATGATAAGAGAGCTCAACAATGTTTCTCTGCACCTCCTTCATGGTGAACCACCTATAATCACTCATCCACATATAACCAACTACAGGGTCATGACTTTATCTGGGGTGGTGCAGGGACTTAGTGGACTTAGTAAACGTTCTAGTCCTTGCACCAGAGCGTAGTTGTCACCAAACCCTTAGTCAGTTCGGTAAGTGCTGTGCCTTTTTGCCTTATGATGCAGTCACCAATGATTAAGATATTTCTGGCATATGATACAGGTTTATGAGAGATTAAGGCAGTAACAACAGGTGTAGGTGTAGATTGTGACTGATGTTAGTATTTGTGCTACATAGCAAAGATAACTTAGTAATATGTCTAGGAGGCCTAGGAAACTGAGGGCAAGCATTTCAGCTTATATAGGAGTATGGTTTTAATGATTGTGATGCCCATGCACTGGCCCAGCAATCAAGGAGCCTCAGTCCTCACCACTATCACCAGTAAGAGGCATCCATATAGGGAAAGGATAATAAATACACACACACACAGTAGAGTACAATTTCCCTTAAAAGCACACAGAGATCACAGTCAGTCTGGGGCTGGTTTCTCCCTTTCTCTCCAGGTCCCCAATAAGATTCCCTACTTTCACAGCTATAGGGTCCAGATCTCAGCCTAGTGGGCAAGCTAAAACCTCCAGCACCCTCCCTGTCCAACCAGTGCTTTGTGTCCTGCCCAAGTAGCTGACACACCCAAACTTTGAGATAAGAGTTTTACACAACCACACAGACACTCTTGGGGAAGGCTGGCACAGGTTCTCCAGCTGTGCCCCTTTTCTGCCTAGTCTAAATTGTAGTACCAGCTGCCACCACCCACTAATATCAGCTACTCAAACACCCTTCTGAAAGGGTGTCCAATTATTACTGTGCAATATTATTATCTGAATGGTAAGTGTGACTGAACAGTCAAGGCTTATTAGAGTGACTTGGTAAAGTATCACTATATACATGCAATGTACTCTGGAGCTTAAATTAACTCTACAAAACCAGCCACAGTTGAAAGGTTTAAAAATATTTCATAAATAATAAAAACAAAACTTACTTCTTACTACACAGTGCTAGTCAAGAGTTCAGAGATAACAGAGAAATACTTAAAATAATATCGTAGAAAAGTACTGACATCACAGAAAAACTAAATAGTCTAATCTTCCTATTTCCTAGCTATATCTAAGAGAAAACACAGTTCTAAATAACTTACATGTAGAAACAGGTAGTGCTGGTGATGTTGGATGTTCCCAAGACAAAATGCTCAGTCTCCGATTCTATCTCTTTAAATTGATAACACAGACCTGATTCACATGACATCATTCTTCATACTTCTCTGGTGTTCCCAGGCTAACAGAAACTACATTTACATTCTTTACACCTGGTCAGAAACCAGAGCAATAAAGGACATTTATACATGCAAATTCTAGCCATTAACTCTGGTCTTAAAACAACAGGCAGGATGCCTCCCTCTAGACATATCAGATCCAAATTTTTACATCAAATAATTGACTTATCAGCTTGGTTACAGCAGAGTGCACTGTTGTTATATTTTTACAGTTCAATATCCAATGCAGTCTTTTCACATTTAAGAGAACAAGCCTGTGGCTTATGTTAATATTTACAAATGACAGAATTATCTACAAAATTCTATTGTGCTAGGCTGGCAGTCTTCACCTATCTTCACAATGATGTAGTAATGTTCATAGGCTCATAGGTAGGTACTAGGCTATTGACCCTAGGGCCTATATAAGCCTAGCCAAAAAGCTACCCTGGCTTTTACCACCCAATAAAATTGTTTTCCTGTGCCCCTGTCAAGCAGAGACACAGAAGTGATCCATGGAGTGAATTTCCTATTTCTCATTCAATCATCAAGATTTTTCTTGAAGAGTGCTAATGAAGAGCTCTGTTTGACATAGATAGGTAGTCTGTTCCAGAGTATGGGAAGTCACTGGGACAGGAATCTATCCGTCCTGCATGTTCTGTTTATTGTGGTGACAAGGTTTAGGTCCCTAGAGCATGTAGCTCAGAGGGATTGGGATTTCTTTAAGTGGAGCATGTCCAACAGCTCTGGGTTTGGCATAGCTTTGTATGTTAGGCAGAGATCACCTCTGAGTAGGCGATATGCGATGGAGTAAAGCTGGAGTTTTTTGAGACGGTCTGAATAGGGCATCTGTTTGAGGCCAGTAATCCTCTTTGTGAGGTATTTCTGTGGCCTTTCCAGTTGTTGTAGATGTCTTGTGAGGTACATACCAAAAGGGGTGTTGTACTCTATAATGGGTGTAATGAGTAATGAGTTGAGGGAAACAATGACCTCTTTTTTTCTGGATGAGAAACCTTTTGTGATGAGGTGTGCCACATAGAAGGATTTCCTGACCATTGTGGTGAGTGATTATCAAAGGAGAGACTACTGTCCACCTGTGTCCCAAGGTCTCTTATCACACTTTCAGTGTTAAGTAGACTACCGCCTATGTGGTAGTTCATGGGTACAGAGTTTTTATCAAAGGGGATGACAATGCACTTGAGGCCATGGCTTTGACACCAGGCATCTGTCTCAGTGAGGCCCTTTTGTAGGATGGAAGTGGGCAGGATGCAGGGATCAGCATGTAATTTAGATAAATATTTGCACCTATCACAGGTGGAACTGGTGTGTTAAAGGAAATGCTCTGTCAGTAAATATGGTGCAGTTGCTACACTACCTCAGAAAACAAGGTGCAAGTAGCTGGGCTAAGAAGGAGGCAAAAGCAATTGGAACTCTGCCATGAAAAGTACTTGTTTTGTACTAGATGTTGTTAACCACACCAAATTAAGTGCTTTCATCTCAAAAACGTCTTCAGAAAATGAAGTAATAATTGTAAAACCTTAATTTATATAGACACACCCCCATGAATGAAATGAAACCATTTAAATCACATGACATATTAAAAGCCAAAAGTGTGAACATTTCACAAATATGTAAGAATGCAGGCGACAATAAAGTGAAAAATAATCTTTTGCACTAACCCACTTAATAAAGACATGATATAGTCATGGCCACTGTGTTATTAAAATACTATTATACAATGACTGGCCATTAACATTCCAAAAGAAGAATGCTGATTGGTCAGCTTAACTAGTGTGCTCATTGTAAATCAAGATTATATCAACAATAAAAGACAAGCCGATAAAGTATCATTGAGGGAACAGGTTTTTTTCTATTATTATGTGGTAGACATGCATTAGTCAAAGTGAAAGAAACTCTGAAACTGAAATGTGTGTCATTATTTAGAGACTTCGTTCCTCATAAAATTTGCTTTTCTTTTTCTGAAAAATCAATGAGGAATGAAGTCACTAAATGACAGGCATTTCAGTTTCAGACTTTCTTTTCTTCATACAAAGCATGCATATACAAATTTTTTTAATAAAAGATCAAGAGATATGTACAAGACCACAGAAAATACAAGAAAAATCAGATATGTTCTCCATATAAAACATGCCTAGTTTTCCTTGTATTTTTCCGGCTCTCTCATACCTCTAAACTCTCAGGAGGTTACACTTCTTTTTCTTTCAAAAAAAAAATAGTGATGGAGATTGTCCATTCTCCATTGCTTGCCTGCTAAACCAGTGATGTACTGAGTCATGCACATGCGCAGTACATCATCAAAGAGCACAATCAGGAAACAATGTGGAAGAACATCACAGCATCATTATCCATCAAAGAGCACAATCAGGAAACAATGTGGACAAACATCACAGTGTCGTTATTCATCAAAGAGCACAATCAATAAACAATGTGGACAAACATCACAGCATTGTTCTTCATCAAAGGGCACAATCAGGAAACAATGTGGACAAACATCACAGCATCGTTATTCATCAAAGAACACAATCAGGAAACAATGGGGATGAACATCACAGCATCATTATTCATCAAAGAGCACAATCAAGAAACAATGTGGATGAACCTCACAACATCATTATTCATCAAACAGCACAATCAGGAAACAATGTGGATGAACATCACAGCATCGTTATTCATCAAAGAGCACAATCAGGAAACAATGTGGATGAACATCACAGCATCGTTATTCATCAAAGAGCACAATCAGGAAACAATGTGGACGAACATCAAGGTATCGTTATTCATCAAAGAGCACAATCAGGAAACAATGTGGACGAACATCACAGCATCGTTATTCATCAAAGAGCACAATCAGGAAACAATGTGGACAAACATCACAGTGTCGTTATTCATCAAAGAGCCCAATCAGGAAACAATGTGGACAAACATCACAGCATCGTTCTTCATCAAAGAGCACAATCAGGAAACAATGTGGACAAACATCACAGCATCGTTATTCATCAAAGAACACAATCAGGAAACAATGTGGATGAACATCACAGCATCGTTATTCATCAAAGAGCACAATCAGGAAACAATGAGGATGAACCTCACAGAATCGTTATTCATCAAAGAGCACAATCAGGAAACAATGTGGATGAACATCACAGCATTGTTATTCATCAAAGAGCACAATCAGGAAACAATGTGGACAAACATCACAGTGTTGTTAATCATCAAAGAGCACAATCAGGAAACAATGTGGACAAACATCACAGCATCGTTATTCATCAAAGAGCACAATCAGGAAACAATGTGGATGAACATCACAGCATCGTTATTCATCAAAGAGCACAATCAGGAAACAATGTGAACGAACATCACAGTGTCGTTATTCATCAAAGAGCACAATCAGGAAACAATGTGGACAAACATCACAGCATCATTATTCATCAAAGAGCACAATCAGGAAACAATGTGGACGAACATCACAGCATCGTTATTCATCAAAGAGCACAATCAGGAAACAATGTGGAAAAACATCATAGCATCATTATTCATCAAAGAGCACAATCAGGAAACAATGTAGATGAACATCACAGCATCGTTATTCATCAAAGAGCACAATCAGGAAACAATGTGGACAAACATCACAGCATCGTTATTCATCAAAGAGCACAATCAGGAAACAATGTGGATGAACATCACAGCATCGTTATTCATCAAAGAGCACAATCAGGAAACAATGTGGACGAACATCACAGCATCGTTATTCATCAAAGAGCACAATCAGGAAACAATGTGGATGAATATCACAGCATCGTTATTCATCAAAGAGCACAATTAGTAAACAATGTGGACGAACATCACAGCATCGTTATTCATTACAGAACACAATCAGGAAACAATGTGGACGAACATCACAGCATCATTATACAAAGACACTATTTAAGAAATGTAAGTCATTTTTTTAAAATAAAAATCATTGTGTAATAGCAATAACCGACTCCTGAGTGTGGTATATTAAATATTTACCCATGGTTAGCTTTGTTTAATCACTCAGGCTTTGCCATCTTGATTGAACCACACCAACTACAGATAAATCCTCAATATACCACAACCATGTTGTCGTTTATTGCTATAATATTTTCAAAGTCTAGCTGCCTTTAAACACAAAAAGCAAAAAAAAAAGCTTCATTCTTTAGTCATTTGGTTAACACTGATTGCTTCAGATTCTGAAGAAGTCTTTTAAGATAAAAGTGCTTATCTGAAGCGGTTTATAAAATCTGATACAGAAACTTTGTTTCCCTTTAATTATAACTACTAGTGCCTAGCTCTCACATCAGTTCACAGGAACCTGACTTCAAAATCATATGACTCACTAAGAGCCTCAGGTCTGTTCTCTCCTAACCAGATCCATTAATTCTGTAACACACCCCAATCAAACAAGAATAATACGAGGAAACAATGTAAGGAGAATAAACCAAGAAATGTACCTTTCCCACAAGGTAGTCTGTTCTATGGCAGTATGTTCTTTAAGTGAGTTATGTCTTGAAAGCAGTAAGACCTTCTGTAGTACTTAATGTTTATGACCACCAGAAGGAGAGAAGTGACAAATAACT
>NC_056749.1:818349925-818354925 GCF_019279795.1 Protopterus annectens | reverse complement strand
ATGCTGTATTTTCAAAGGCCAAATGAGCCAATATTTTACTTTTTAATGTAACAAATAAGAGTTTCTGTGTATTGTGTATGTCAAATATCTTCATAAAATGTAAAGAGGAAATTTTGCTAAACATTCACTTTAACAAATGTCTTTGTTACTAAATGTCTGTTTTGCAGAAATAGGTAAGTGGGTTTGTATTGGGGTGGTGTTGGGGATGCAGCTATTTTGCAGGAAAGGGAGAGATTTTGTATATGTATTTGCCTGTGTGTTTGTGTGATTGCATGTATGTGTGTGGACTAGTATGTGTTTGAGAGTGTTTATGGATTAGGATTAGTGTTAGGATTAGATAAGGGATTGATGTAGTAGGTCTATATTATGTTGTCAAAAGGGCTGCTCATTGAACGCCCTTTCATCGACATGTAAACACCGAACTATCAAAACTTCAAATGGCCACATAAGCAAATTTCTTCCCAGGGGAAACAATTGCTTGGACAGCAACTAAGAAAACAAACTGTAACACCCTACAAAGTGGGGGGATTTACACCTCACACCCCCTCCAGCTAAATATACCAACTCCAAGATCGCACTACAGTGGAGGAAAGGGCAAATTCCCGATGACAGCCAAGTGATTTTTTTTGCCCTGGAAAAAAATTTGCTTATGTGGCTGTTCAAAGTTTTGGTAGTTCGGTGTTTATGTGTCGATTAAAGGGCATTCAATGGCTTGTCAAGCTAATAGGTCTATAGTTCCTGGGGTCAGTGGAAGCACCAACTTTGTGCAAGGGAATGATGGTGGCACAAAGCAGACCCTAATACAATTCAAGTGCAACTTGGACAATTGGATGGGAAACCGTAAATTCACCCCTGGTTTGGCACCTATGTCTCTAATGCAAACAGGTAACCTGTCAATGGTTCATCTCCCAGACCCATGCTTACACTTATCAAGGGTATCAGAACTCATCAGAGATTTGGGATGCATGGCTAGGCTTAAAAAAACCCTTGTGGTCATTAGCCTAGTAAATACCTATGAACCTATGAACAGCCCTTTCAGCAACGTAAATGGAACCCGATGAAATGTGTGCAAGTGTGTGTGTGTGTGTGTGTGTGTGTGTGTGTGTGTGTGTGTGTGTGTGTGTGTGTGTGTGTGTGTGTGTGTGTGCATTTGCATGTGGGTCTGTGTATGTGTATGTTTCTCAGTGTTTGTGGGTATTGTTAGATAAGGGGTTGATGTAACGTGTGTGTGTGTGTGTGTGTGTGTGTGTGTGTGTGTGTGTGTGTGTGTGTGTGTGTGTGTGTGTCTGTGTGCATGTGTTTGCATGTAGGTCTGTGAATGTGTGTGTTTCTGAGTGTTTGTGGGTATTGTTAGATAAGGGGTTGATGTAGTGTGCGTGTGTGTGTGTGTGTGTGTGTGTGTGTGTGTGTGTGTGTGTGTGTGTGTGTGTGTGTGAGCGTGTGTGTGTGCATTTGCATGTGGGTCTGTGTATGTGTCTGTTTCGAAGTGTTTGTGGATTAGGGTTAGAGTTAGGGTTAGATAAGGGTTGAAGTAGAGTGTGTGTGTGTGTGTGTGTGTGTGTGTGTGTGTGTGTGTGTGTGTGTGTGTGTGTGTGTGTGTGTGTGTGTGTGTGTGTGTGTGTGTGACCTGTCTTGTATAGCGGTAATGTTAAAGAAAGGATTATTCTGCTGTAATGTGAAGCTAGGATTAGAGGCAGGGGCAAGGTTAGTGTTATGGATGCAGGATGGCTACTTTCTCTTTCTCCAACTCTCGCTCTCTCTCAATATATGTACACATGTATGTATATGCATATATTTTATTCTTATAAAATTTTCTGTGAATACTACTTAAATAAATATCTATAAGACATGTTTGTGTTGGTTTCCATCTTCAAAGGGAAATGAATATTATCTTAAATTGTAATTAAAAAATAATTTTAATGTATTTTTTATGATGCAAAAAAAAAGAATGAAATATTTACTTTTACCCAGAAATGCACATTTTTATGTCATGAAGTCACAATAACTATATACTTTTCATACACTTTGAAGACAATTGGGAGCTACATTTTTATTATAAGTTTAGTATTTTATAAATGCTGCAATTTGTCATTTTTAAATGCCCGTTATTATCTCAGTTTCACTATGCTTCCAAATTGGTATATCTCTATGTTGCTTCCATATTTAATTTTCAGGGCAGGGCATCATGACATTCATCTTGTCTAACTCCACTAACTTCAAGGAGAAAATAAAATTTCAAATTCGTAATTGTCTCCTCTTTTGTGTTTGTGTAACATTTAAATCAACAGAGCATATCACTTTTGACATAAATTACTACTGGTATTTTTCTTTTAATGTAAACACAATAATGCTCTAATTCAGATAAATACTTTCTGTCATCCAGAACAAATTGCAAAAGTTTATCTTTGAGCCAATTGACAAAAAAAAAATATATATATATATATATATATATATATATATATATATATATATATATATAAATGTGTGGGCAAATGCAGAAACCTAGGGAAAACTTGTACATACTACTCCTATACATTATGGAAGTAGAACACAGAAAACATCAGTCATTATTGGCTGCAATCTTCAAGGATATGTTGGACAACCACAACTATACAGTAACATGTCATTGCCATTCAAAAACATGCACACTGATTAGACAGCCCAACCAATGTGCCCATTGTAAATTCAGTATATATCAACTGAAAAAAAGGTCAGCCACTGAAGTACCATTAAGCGGCCAGACTTTTCTAGTGGGATATGCATAGAGGACAGAGCAGAATACAAGAAAAATCAGGTATGATCTGTAAAAGTAAAGAAACAGAAATGTGCCTGGTATTCCTTATGTGTCTGCACTGTCCCTCTTAAAGTCTCAGTGCACTCTCGTACCTCTCAGCTATCCAGATTTTTGCCAGAGGGTTTTCTTCGTTTCCTTATAAAAATGTAGTTTTTTGGCAAACCACTACAGATTGAAGACATTAAATAATGACAGATATTTTTGGTTTATACTTCATATCCTTCAGAAAAATGCATGTCAGCAAAACGTTTCCTATTCCAGTAACTTTTTAAGTTTATAACAGCAATAAAATTTGTCTCTAATTTTGAACCATTGCTCCCCCTCCCCTATTATGTTGGGCTTTGTCTAGGTTTCTTCAGTTAAGAGTCCATGATGACAGGGGGAGGGGGAAAACAACAATGGATATTCTCTTTTCTCTGCTGTTTTTCCTGAACAGCACTATTGTACTGTGCAAGTGTGGAAAAGTAAATCCCATGCACAAGCACAGTACATTATGAAATGCAGAAGAACATGGAGGAACACCACAGTTCTCTTATACAAAGACATTATTTAAGAAAGGTAATCCATTTCTTTCTAAATAATGGCATTGTATAATAGCAGTAACTCATGACTGGGTGTGGGTATCACAGAATTTAATCACGATTGCCTTGATTTAATCAGAAGGGTGAAACCGTGTCAACCATGGGTTAATCATGGGCTACCCAGACCCAGTTGTGGGTTATTGCAAAAATGCCAAGTGGAGCACCATATAAGTTATAATGCTGCATAAATTAGACAAGCTGTGAAACTCAGGTAAGATGCATGTATATGTGATATGTACATGTCATTAAACCTGCACTGTGATGGAACTTTGTCAGAAATTACTTATATCGAGGAAGGTTATCAGCAAGTATGTGTGACAATATATGACCATGAGTAGAAGTAAGGATAACAACACCTATGAAATGGTCATATACAAGGAGAATGTAGCACAGTTCTTCTGTGTAGTAAGTTAGCTGGTCTAATAGCAAGTCTTTCATATACTACTTCAATGTATATCAGAAAAGATTGGAAAGGATGCCTACTTAAGTCACAATCACATGGCATGTGTATTAGCTAATGCTGCCACAAAACAATTTGTGCAGCAGTTGTTATAAACTACACTGTAAAATTTAAGGTTGCACTAAACTATTCAGATAGTCTGTACCTTTACTCAATGAAAACACTGAGCTCCCTTCTGCTATTATGAAATTTACTTTGCATACGAAGTAGACATCTAGTTTAACAATGAAAGATATACACAAATAACAAAGCGTACTTCAGCTTATAGCATCAGATCTGTAAGGATAGGAAAATCAGAGTCTCTCATACAAAAGAAAAAGTCCCAATCTTTACAGTGTCTTTTCTGCCTGTGTCAGCAGTTTAGAGAATTTTCCAGAATAATAAGTCTTTCTTTTGAAGCTGTTCTGCTGACAGTTTGTTTTCCATATTTCAAACATTCTGTTCCTGAAGGATAACTCCTCAGCCTTGCTGTTATCTTGCATGTCCTGTTGACGAGACACAGCTGCATACAAGAGTTCGTCTTGACCTGCTTGTAGATAATAAATTTCACAAACTGCAGAGTTTATAAAAGATAAAATATTTTACTTCTGACTCCTAATAACAATGAATGCCAACCTATATGTTTTTGCCAAGTGCACTCTACAAACTGAAATGCAGAATATTTATTTTGCATTTTCAGAATAAAATTCACTGAAATCAATTTTTAACCTGTTTGTTACTCTCACATGCACCTCTGAACTTTGAGTGACAACACTATTGGAAAAAGAGAAAGGAATTGATCATTGTGCAAAAGAAAACAATATTGCTGGATCACAATGCTCAGCATACCTCACAGACAATTGGAAGAGCACATCCGGGTAACATTAAACTGTTGAATCTGTGTACACAGACCTATATCACTATTGTTGAGCTCTGCACATTGACTGTAACTTTCTTTGCATGAAAGTCAGAAGAGAAATGCATCTGAAGGGAAATGCTTGCTAACAATCATGCAATGGAAGATACAAACATCGTATTGTTAAACTGGGCATTCGTATGAGAAAGTACAGTACTTAGGGGATCAGAATCAGCTGCCCATAAGTAACCAATGCCCACATATCACCAACATTTTTCCTGTACTCACTGCTCGACTGGCTATGAATATCTGACTATCGAAACTTACAGG
>NC_056749.1:818174925-818344925 GCF_019279795.1 Protopterus annectens | reverse complement strand
TTAGAGTCTTTGTCACACAAGTGACCTCTGACATCTGAAAGTGCATTATGCTTACTATCACACAATGAATGAACATAAAAAAGGGCATTTTATGTATTACCCATGTGTGTGATGTGATTGTGTTTTACATCATTATGATTGTATGTGACAGCAAATATTGAAGAAAGGGCCACACAGAGTTTACAGGAGTGGCTGTTTTTCCAAGCATTTTCCAGGATGCTCTACACTTGATTATTATACAGATAGACCACAGAAGCAGTGTGCATACAAGTATTGCAAGCTACTTTGCTGTGCTACTCATATTCAACTACTTTGCTGCATTTATTTGCACATGTACCATTTCACCTTTAGCATGGGCTAGCCAGCTGGTTTTGTTTGTGTCTTTTGGCGTTTCCCGGTTAGGGGTCGCCACAGCGGAACTCCGGTCCGCTAATGATTGGCAGTTGATTTTTACATACTGGCTTGCCAGGCCTGATGCACAACCTTTAATGAAGGTACGCCCATTCATGCATGTCTCCACACAGAAGACGCTCTAACTGAGAATCGAACCAGGCAGCGTTTTACTGTGAGGCGATGGGCTAGCCAACCGATAATGTTAAAAATGGCTCAAGATGGTTGTCACTGTTGCAGTGACACCCCAACTCTTGCAAAAATGGGAAAAAGGAGTTGTGGGTGGCTAGGCAGATGTACACAGAAGTCTGTTATTAATATTATTGCTCTAACCAGTCTAGGAGACACATGGGTAACATTATCAGGGTTGTCACTCACAGTCAACACAGAAAAATAGTGTGTGTGTGTGTGTGTGTGTGTGTGTGTGTGTGTGTGTGTGTGTGTGTGTGTGTGTGTGTGTGTGTGTGTGTGTGTGTGTGTGTGTGTGTGTGTGTGTGTGTGTGTGTGTGTGTAGAAGCTGTAGGACACATCAAAATTGTAAAACAAAATGATAGCATGTGTTAGGGTACTTAAGGTTATGCGGATATGATATTCATTTTATGGGTTCAAATTCTGTACCTGTTGCACTGTTATTCAGTGCATAATTTATTGCCAGGTGGAACCATTTAGGCAATTATGTTTCTGCATTCAGTGATTCTCAATATGCTAGATGGAGTGCACTAATGCCAGTCTCATTTGCATAACTGACAATTAATTATTTATGCATGCAGAAACACATTGTTTCAGCTGTTGCCATAAGATGGGAAATGTCATTCCCTAAAGGCACTGATGATGAGCACCAATGTTGTTTTTCTTTTGGCTTTTCCCAGTTAGGGGTCACCACAGCAGAACTCCGATCTGCTAATGATTGGCAGTAGATTTTTACGGTGCTGAGGTGCCAGCTCGACGCCCAACCTTCAACGAAGGCATGCCCATTCTACGCATGTCTTTCGAATGCCACTCAACTGTGGGGAGGACATGCAGACTACACTCAGAAGGCAGTCCAGCTGAGAACTGAATGGGAGAACCTCTTGCTGTGAGGCAACAACACTACCACTGCACCACCGTGGCTTATGATGAGCACCAATGTATAATGCTAAACGTCACGCAAAGGATGAAGCAAAGAAAAAAATAATTAATAAAATTCACTGTAATGATTTCTGAGCTGTGTGTATTTCTATAATTGAAATGTGTACAGTAATGACCCTTGCCTTCACTTAGACAACAGCTTCACAAAATTTGAACATTGGACCTATGACAATGAAGGAACACTGACATCAGGAATGTGTTGCATCACATAAGCAGTTAAAGAAAAAACATTAACTCAAGCACATGTGTTGAGCATTGTATTTCTGAATGTGCAGCTATGTTGTTATATAGCCATGGTACCAGACTGTTGTTATTTTTCCTTACACAGTACATTTGTGTAACTGGGTGATTACTGGAGACATGAGGATGATAATCAATGTGAGGGCAGAAAAACTTTCTGCAAGACAGCGTTACTGATACAATTTGTTGTGCATTAGTTTAGTACCTTTCTTCTAGGAATGTCTTAAAGATTGGCATGAATATAAACAGTTATTTTTACATTTTATATTTTATATATGCTTTAGGTTTCAGCCATAGTGTTAGCTATCTTCATCATATGTCAGTTCACATACATTTTGGAATATGTGGCCAAATATGTGCATCAACCTTCAGTCCTACTTCAGCATGAGCATAACTTAAACTGGTTTGTATGCCTTACTTGTTTGACACACCCTCTCAAAGTGAAATTCTTGTTAGCAGGTATCCTTAATGAATCATTGTGCTAATCCCCATTCTTGTGCTGCGTGGGTGTGTGCACGTCATTCCTTAATGAATCATTGTGTTAATCCCCATTCTTGTGCTGCGTGGGTGTGTGCACATCATTCCTTAATGAATCATTGTGTTAATCCCCATTCTAGTGCTGCATGGGTGTGTGCACGTCATGCCTTAATGAATCATTGTGTTAATCCCCATTCTTGTGCTGCATGGGTGTGTGCACGTCGTGCCTTAATGAATCATTGTGTTAATCCACATTCTTGTGCTGCTTAGGTGTGTGCGAATCATTCCATAATGAATCATTTTGTTAATCCCCATTCTTGTGCTGCTTGGGTGTGTGCACGTCGTGCCTTAATGAATCATTGTGTTAATCCCCATTCTTGTACTGCTTGGGTGTGTGCACGTTGTGCCTTAATGAATCATTGTGTTAATCCCCATTCTTGTTCTGCTTGTGTGTGTGCACGTCATTCCTTAATGAATCATTGTGTTAATCCCCATTCTTGTGCTGCTTGGGTGTGTGCACGTTATTCCTTAATGAATCATTGTGTTAATCCCCATTCTTGTGCTGCTTGGGTGTGTGCACGTTATTCCTTAATGAATCATTGTGTTAATCCCCATTCTTGTGCTGCGTGAGTGTGTGCACGTCGTGCCTTAATGAATCATTGTGTTAATCCCCATTCTTGTGCTGCGTGGGTGTGTGCATGTCATTCCATAATGAATCATTGTGTTAATCCCCATTCTTGTGCTGCTTGTGTGTGTGCACGTCGTGCCTTAATGAATCATTGTGTTAATCCCCATTCTTGTGCTGCTTGGGTGTGTGCACATCATTCCTTAATGAATCATTGTGTTAATCCCCATTCGTGTACTGCTTGGGTGTGTGCACATCATTCCTTAATGAATCATTGTGTTAATCCCCATTCTTGTGTTGCATGGGTGTGTGCACGTCGTGCCTTAATGAATCATTGTGTTAATCCCCATTCTTGTACTGCTTGGGTGTGTGCACGTTGTGCCTTAATGAATCATTGTGTTAATCCCCATTCTTGTTCTGCTTGGGTGTGTGCACGTTGTGCCTTAATGAATCATTGTGTTAATCCCCATTCTTGTGCTGCGTGGGTGTGTGCACGTCATGCCTTAATGAATCATTGTGTTAATCCCCATTCTTGTACTGCTTGGGTGTGTGCACGTTGTGCCTTAATGAATCATTGTGTTAATCCCCATTCTTGTACTGCTTGGGTGTGTGCACGTTGTGCCTTAATGAATCATTGTGTTAATCCCCATTCTTGTACTGCTTGGGTGTCTGCACGTTGTGCCTTAATGAATCATTGTGTTAATCCCCATTCTTGTGTTGCATGGGTGTGTGCACGTCGTGCCTTAATGAATCATTGTGTTAATCCCCATTCTTGTACTGCTTGGGTGTGTGCACGTTGTGCCTTAATGAATCATTGTGTTAATCCCCATTCTTGTACTGCTTGGGTGTGTGCACGTTGTGCCTTAATGAATCATTGTGTTAATCCCCATTCTTGTACTGCTTGGGTGTGTGCACGTTGTGCCTTAATGAATCATTGTGTTAATCCCCATTCTTGTGCTGCGTGGGTGTGTGCACGTCATTCCTTAATGAATCATTGTGTTAATCCCCATTCTTGTACTGCTTGGGTGTATGCACGTTGTGCCTTAATGAATCATTGTGTTAATCCCCATTCTTGTGCTGCTTAGGTGTGTGTGAATCATTCCATAATGAATCATTTTGTTAATCCCCATTCTTGTGCTGCGTGGGTGTATGCACGTCATTCCTTAATGAATCATTGTGTTAATCCCCATTCTTGTGCTGCATGGGTGTGTGCACGTCGTGCCTTAATGAATCATTGTGTTAATCCACATTCTTGTGCTGCTTAGGTGTGTGCGAATCATTCCATAATGAATCATTTTGTTAATCCCCATTCTTGTGCTGCTTGGGTGTGTGCACCTCGTGCCTTAATGAATCAATGTGTTAATCCCCATTCTTGTGCTGCTTGGGTGTGTGCACTTCATTGTGTAGCAACCACAGTGATGTTTATCGCCACAGCACATTGTGCAAATTGAGTGTTTCAGAAAGGGTAATGATTTGTGAGCAAATTAACATAGCTCACACTCCCAGAGGGTTTATCAACACCTTATAAGTGGAACATAGCCTTTGGGAATTCCATCACGCTAGGAGAGAGTGTCTTGTTTCCTAGGTGCTACAAAACAAAGTGCCATCAACAGTTTTGGTAGAGGAATACTTAGGATGAGTGTTTGAGTTATTTCAGGGTATGAACTTTCCACAGAGCTACTCATTTTTACTTTATGTTGATAAATATTTGCAATGAGTGGTATCTAACTGCAATTTCTTCAATATATTATGTTCAATTAATATGAAATGCACTTCATGAGAGTCTGGCAGTGTACACATTTATGTGTGCAGATGTCTTTAGCATTATTTTAACATGATAAAAATATAGAATGTCATTAAGTGAGTTCTGTATGCTTCTCTTATATTCCCCCATATTGTTTCTCTACTTTTAATGTTTTCTCTGCAAGTAGGTGAACATTTCTGCATCTCCTATTATGTGTTGCCTTCTGTTATTTATTTATTTTTTGAGAGGATGCATATGGGCTGTTATAGTGCTGTTTGTACTGGTATACTTTACATAGGTTCATAGGTGTATACTAGGCTAATGACCACTTGGACCTTTATAAGCCTAGCTGTGCAACCCAAATGTGCCTCGCAAGTTATATATTTTAGAAATTTACATAGAGGTGATTATTGGTTATGACATGATTTATGGACTGGCAGTGTCCATCAGAAACATGGATGCCAGATCAGGGGTGAATGTTTGATTTCCTATCCAGTGGTCCAAGTTATGCTTAAATAGGGTTAAGGCGGGACTTTGTTTTACATGGGTGGGGAGCCTTTTCTACAGAAAGAGAATTTTCTGAGATACATATCTGTCTCTTCAACATGTTCTATATACATTGCAAACAAAATTTAGGTCTTTAGATCTAGTCATTCGGATGCTGCTTGTTTTGTGGATGTGCAAAATGTTTATCAGAGCAGGGTCCAGGGATGCTTTATATACCAGGCAAAGATCACCTCTCAGTAGTCAGTAGAACACTGAGTATAGATATAAGCTTTGAGATCTACACTGAACATTGTGTTTGCAAATGTTCTTATTGCTGCATGTGTCTGATCAGGTGCAAACTGAAGGGGCCCTTATACTCAATGATGGGTCTAATGAAGACTAATTATACTAGTAAGATGACTTCCCTACACCTAGATGCCATGCACTTTCTTAAAAGTTCAGCAACATAGAAGAATTTCCTTACTACCTTGGATACATGTTAGTCAAAGACCAGCTTGCTTTCTACATGTGTTTCCAGATCCCTGACTAGTGAGTCAACTCCTAGGGGTTCTTTATTGATGATGTAGTTTCCTGGGGTGGCTGACTTTCCATAAGGTACTATAAAGCATTTATTTGCATTCAGCTTTAAGCCATGGGTTTAGCACCAGTTATTTGTCTGTGTTAGACCCTCTTGTAAGTTGTGAGTGCTCCAAGTTTACAATCATCTACAAACTCAGTCTGCCAGAGGCCTTTGACATTAGCCTTGACTTCTGAGAAGTAGATGCCAAAAAGGAGTGGGTCCAGCACAGAGCCTTGAGGGACTCCACTAGTGACTCTCAGGAGGTGGTCTCACCAATCCTAAGTTCCTGGGTCCTATCTGTGAGACATCTGGCTATCCAGCATGCTGTATAGGGGTTTATGTCTAATTCTATAAGTTTGTTAACAATGCCAGAGTGGGGCACTGAATCAAATGCCTTAGCCAGGCCAAGGTAGGCCGTATGCACCATTTTACCCTCATCCTTTGCCTTTGTGACCTTCTCAAAGAAGTCTGCCAGGTTCAGTAGCAATGACCTTCCTTTGACAAAGTCAAACTGGGATGGGTCCAGTGGCTGAAGGTCTCCTACATCTTTGTTGATAATTTCCACAATAATTATTTCCATGGCTTTGCATATAAGACTAGTCAAATTTATGGGGCTGCTAGTCAAACGTATGGGGTTGCAGTTTCTGTTGATGATCCACCCTTATGAAGAGGGATGACTGCTACAGCTTTCTGTTTTCATAGCAGAGCTTGTTTTAAGACTGTAGCTAAATAGTTACTCCAGTGACCCTGGAAAGTCATATTTTAGACTATTCAGGAGGCATCCTTGGATATTATTGGGGCCCACTGAGGCTGTGATGTTGGCCTTAGCAGAAGCAGCTAGACACACTCTTTATTTATAGTTGAAGAGGTTGCAGTTGAAGGTGTTTCTTTGGAGGTGGTTGGGGCTGAGTCGGGGGGGGGGGGTAAATTTGGAACTGAATTTGTTAGTCAGCAAATTTGCTGTATATTATGTGGCTCGGTAAATGCGGTACCATTAACCACCAGTTTGGCAGATTATTGTGTGCTGTCTTTGAGGTTTCTGACATAGCTGAAGAAGGCCTTATGGTTGTCTTTTGCCTGGGAGGCTATCTTGAAGTCAAAGTTGGATTTATTGAATTTAATTAGCTTTTGTAGTAGTGTACTTTAAGTGTGATTATTTAAAAATTAAACATGTTTAATGTAATATTTGGGAAATAACTGTGTTGTTTGGACTGTTTCTCATACTATGCTACTGACTGACTGTATACAGATATATTTTATTCAATAAGTATAACAGTCTGTGATATTTTCTTTTTAGTGATAGATTGATAACATACCTTTGCTACTGCTCCTGAGAATGTCCATCACTGGGGTTGCCTATGTCTGATGTTTTCAGTATCCAGCCAGTTTATGGGTAAACAAAGTCTATAGTTTGTTTCATACCTCTCACCTGTCCAGATTTGCATGGAATGTCCACATTTTTAACTCATATTTTTGGTCAGTACCTCATAATTTGTTTTCTGGCAAATCACTGATGACTGAAGTCAGAAAATAATGACAGGCATTTGGGTTTCAGACTTCATACCCTTCAGAAAATTCATGCTAATACACAACCTGTTTTTCTATGAACTATCTACATTTATAAGGACAAAATTTAAAATCCATCCCTATCTTTGGGCCTTTGTCCCCCCATTATTTATATCATTGTCTTCATTTCCTGCTCTAAAAGGTGGAACGGTATGGTTTGTTTGTATGCAGCAATGTTACTGTTTGTATCTGCTGAGCTCTTGTGTTAATTAAGTGGTGAGTGTATGATCATGTTGCTGCCTCTCAGCCAGTGACATGGCATATTGTGTCCACCTCCAGCTGGCATGGTCATTCCCTGCTGCTGGCTCCTCATCTGTATCAGTTGCAGCTGCCTGTGGTGCTGGGAACAGTGGTCCTTGTACTGGGGCATCCTGCTGCAACTATTTTCTGAGTATAATATGATGTAAGATGACAGATGCAGTCAGTACTTTGGCAGAAGTGGCAGGGTCTTATTGCAGTGCACATCTAGATGTATTTAGACAGTTGAACTGTAACTTGAGCAGCCCAAATACACACTCTGTGATGTTTCTAATCTATGCATGTGCAGGGTTGCAACCTTGCACAGTGGGGTTAAGTGGGTTTCTCATGAGCCAAGATTCTAGGGCATATTCAGTATCCCCAACTAGATGTCCTTGTGGGAAGTTACCCCTTGCAAATCTGCACACGCATTGCAAATGATACCTTGTGCATTACAGACTACTGGCAGTTGATGGAGTGAAACAATTTTCTATTTATGTTCTGCGTTCTCTGTTCACCAGGTGGGATATTTATTTTGATGTGGGTGTAGTCTATGGTCCACAGTACTTCAGAGAAATGGGCTATAGTGTAGAAGTCATGGATGGTATTCACTTCTTCCTCTGGAGTGAGTAGAAATCAGATATACTCCCTCACATGTTGAAGCAAGACACTGAGGAACTGGTGGAGTATTCTGGAGGCAGTAGCTTGTGACCCCCACCCCCGTCCCAACACACCATGTTCCATGTAGGTTGTCAAAAGGTCCCTGTAGCTAAGATACATAAAGACAATCATATCTGTGTATCCATTGCCATGGTTTCTCCATGATTCCATTGTACCTCAGATGGTCTGGCAGTTGTGTACTATTTCATATATGGAATCCCTGTCCACCTTGTAGCAATCAACTATTTCTGTTTCATGTAGCCTATGTTCAGTCTGAAAACTCTACACCATCATGGTGACATCTGGCAATAGCACCTTCTGTGAGAGCCTGTTGCAGATATAGGTTTGCTATGCCTGCAGTAACCCCTACATTTTTAAAGTATTTCTATTGCTGTATTCCAACTTGTTAAATTTCAGTGGTAAAGTGAGCATATTGTGTTGGTGTGATTTATTTACATTTCTAAATCTATATACCATGTTTTTTTCCTTTGTTAGCATACAGCATGGCTCATCAGACTATCATTATCATATTCTGCTACTAACCATTGTTTTTCAGCCAGTCACGACATGTACTGCTGTTTCTTGAATCACAAACTCTCCCTTTATCACACACAAAACCTTAGTATAATGAGCAGGCATTAATAAATCCCGGTCATTGTCACTGTAAAAGTGTTGAGGGCAAGCATAAATCCAGTAACAAAACTTCCATGGTGATTCTTGAGTCTCTTCAGCACTCCCATTATCAGACTCTAAAATATGAATAGTCCCAAAATTCTGCTCTCTCTCAGGAGTAAGAAGTCCAACCTGGCAAAAGGATGGCTCTGTGATCAATGCTAAGGAGCAGATCAGATGGTCTAAATGTAGCTTGTCTGTATGGATAATAGAAAAGAAGCTGCAGTACTGTGATATGGAATTAGGGTAAATAGTGGTACAGTCTATTTACAATTGTACATGCTTGAGAAATTCTAAACAGGACTTCCCTACAGAGTCACAATTCATCTCTTATAAAATTAGTATCTTAAAGTATTTTTAATAGTAAGAAAAATAAACTAAAATTAGAATTAACTTTTCCTTTGTTGATTGTCTGTGCTTCCATAAAGGAAGAAACATGAAGATGTCTTGAGGCAGATATCCAACTAGGGTTCATTTGATAAAGACAGCAGCCAGAAGTCAGAGAAATTAGGAAATAGGCTGTCTATAACTCATGTCAAAAAGTAAATATGTAGTAACAATTATGACTAAGTAAAACTTTCAGTAGAACCACAATGCATTTTATTGGGTATTGTATTGGCTAAGGATGCTGCTTCAGGTAGCATTATTATTCCCACATAAAAATATGTATTTGCAGACAGAAGCAAGAGCAATGTTAAAGAATGATATCCAGGCAGTTCCAATAGTAGTAGGAGCAATGAGTCTAATAAAAAAAGAATCTACAGTTGTTCTTGGATATGGTACCATCATCATCATCATCTTCTTTCGGCTGTTCCCATTAGGGGGTCGCCACAGCGGATCTTCTGTTTCCATTTCTTCCTGTCCTCTGCATCATGCTCTTTCACACCAACCGCCTGCATGTCCTCTCTCACCACATCCATAAATGTTATCTTAGGCCTTCCTCTTTTCCTGTTACCTGGCAGCTCCATCCTTAGCATCCTTTTCCCAATATACCAAGCATCCCTCCTCAGCACATCTCCAAACCAATGCGATCTCGCCTCTCTTGCTTTGTCTCCAAACTGTCCAACCTGAGCTGACCCTGTATATACTGATTCCTAATTCTTCCCATCCTAGTCACACCCAGTGCAAATCTTAACATCTTTAACTCTGCCACATCCAGCTCTGACCCCTGCCTTTTTGTTAATGCCACTGTCTCCAACTCATATAACATAGCTGGTCTCACTACCCTCTTGTAGACCTTCCCTTTCACTCTTACTGGTACCTGTCTGTCACAAATCACTCCTGACACTCTTCTCCACCCATTCCACCCTGCCTGTAGTCTCTTCTTCACCTCTCTTCCACACTCACCATTACTCTGAACTGCTGATCCCAAGTACTTAAACTCATCCACCTTTACCAACTCTACTCCCTGCATCCTCACCATTCCTCTACCCTCCCTCACAATTACACACATATATTCTGTTTTAGCCCTGCTGACCTTCATTCCTCTCCTCTCTAAAGCATACCTCCACCTCTCCAGGGTCTCCACAACCTGGTCCCTACTCTCACTACATATCACAATGTCATCTGCAAACATCATAGTCCATGGGGCCTCCTGTCTGATCTCATCTGTCAACCTGTCCATCACTACTACAAATAAGAAAGGGCTCAGAGCTGATCCTTGATGTAATCTCACCACCACCTTAAATGTATCTGTCACTCCCACCACAGTTCTCACCAATGTCACACTACCCTCGTACATATCCTGTACCACTCTTATATACTTCTCTGCCACTCCCGACTTCCTCATACAATACCACAACGCCTCTCTAGGCACCCTGTCATATGCTTTCTCTAAGTCCACAAAGACACAATGCAACTCCTTCTGACCTTCTCTGTATTTCTCCAACAACATACAAGTAAATCCTTATGAACTACAGAAGGAGTCAATTCTGGACACATCTCAGGTGCTGGTGAGAGCACTTTTGGCTAACATCAAAGAATGAAACAATACTAATTTCAAGAACTTTAATTATGCCCTGATTTCTGACTATTCCCTTTGTGGTATAAGAAACCCAAAGACTTCTCTGGGGATTCAATAAGCTCTGTGTAGGCTTAGAGTGAAGTCCACATGGTGTTTATGTGTTTGCATGATGAGTAGCAGTGCTAATTGCATATGCATGCCACACATTGCACTTAAACGGATGCATAATTGCATATGCATGCCACACATTGCACTTAAACGGATGCATAATTGCATATGCATGCCACACACTGCACTTAAACGGATGCATAATTGCATATGCATGCCACACATTGCACTTAAATGGATGCATAATTGCAAATGCATGCCACACATTGCACTTAAACGGATGCATAATTGCATATGCAAGCCACACATTGCACTTAAACGGATGCATAATTGCATATGCATGCCACACATTGCACTTAAACAGATGCATAATTGCATATGCATGCCACACATTCCACTTAAATGGATGCATAATTTCATATGCATGCCACACATTGCACTTAAACGGATGCATAATTGCATATTCATGCCACACATTGCACTTAAACGGATGCATAATTGCAAATGCATGCCACACATTGCACTTAAATGGATGCATAATTGCATATGCAAGCCACACATTGCACTTAAACGGATGCATAATTGCATATGCATGCCACACATTGCACTTAAATAGATGCATAATTGCATATGCATGCCACACATTGCACTTAAATGGATGCATAATTTCATATGCATGCCACACATTGCACTTAAATGGATGCATAATTGCATATGCATGTCACACATTGCACTTAAATGGATGCATAATTGCATATGCATGCCACACATTGCACTTAAATGGATGCATAATTGCATATGCATGCCACACATTGCACGTAAATGGATGCATGTGAGGTTTCATGGCCAGCAACAGGGTTACTGGCTAAGAAACCATGTAAAGCAGCATGAACACATTTAAACATGCAGACATCTTTATCTACGGGAAAACTAGTTCTCTGAGATTGTGTGGACAACCACAATGATTACCAGGGTTTAATTTAAGGCAATGAGTGCATTACTAACACATTATAGAAAAGTGCACTCAGTGCAAAGTACAGTACAAATATGTTTTTTCCATACTGAAATAAAGGTCTGGGGTGATGATCGTCAAGAGTACATAGACTGCATTACAAAGACAGTTGTCTGGGAAGTGTGTGTATTAAAAAGAGCCACAGACATGAATAGTAGGAATAAAGACAGGGAACAGGGCAAGTGAAACATGGTAATGCACACTAGATAAGGGCATGTCAATGTACGCTCACCCCAAAGACAAGACAGTTGTAGCATGAACAGTAATCACATATGTACATAATACAGTATGTACTGCTAATTACAGATAATGTGTGGGTATATTCATATCATCACACACTTCACTGCATTTTATGTGACTCTCAAACAAGGTCACATATCAGTAGAGATGATTGTGATATAATCAACCTGGCATGATCACTGGAGAGTACATTTAGCAAGGACAGTATATACAACAGGTGTTATGTGCATACTGTGAAGCTGTGCCAAAACAGATGCTTGAATATGAATGTAATGTCAACATAGGTCTCAACAAATTGGGACACACAGCAACAGGCTCATCGACAATGGTAAACAAAAGGCCACACAATCATGGACAATATCAAATTATACCATGACCCCCCATTAATATTCCAAAACATGCACGCTGATTGGCCAGCGTGCATGTTGTAAATCGACTTATACTAATGGAAAAAAGTACGGTCACCCGGACTTTTTCCATTAGTATAAGTCTCTTTTAAAACAATGTCTTGCTATGTTAAAAGAGTTTAACATAGTGACACAGGTTTAAAAAAAGCAACGGAGATCTCCGTTGCTTTTTTTAAAGCTGTCTCGCTATGTTAAACTCCTTCAACATAGTGACACAGTGTGTAAAAAGCAACAGATATCTTGCTTTCTCCGTTGCTTTTTTTTAAACCTGTCTCGCTATGTTAAATGGGTTTAACATAGCGAGACAGCTTTAAAATAAGCAACGGACATCTCCGTTGCTTATTTTTAAACTGTCTCGCTATATTAAACCCATTTAACATAGCAAAACAGTAAAAAGCAATGGAGATCTTGCTTTCTTCGCTGCTTTTGGCCACAGCTCTGATGTACTCCATAGGCATGTGCAGTACATCAGAACTGCCGCGGATACCAGACAGCTGTGGAAGGGCAGCAAAGAGGCATTATACAATGCCATTATTTAAGAAAAGTAATTATTTCTTTTCTTAAATAATGTCATAGTATAATAGCAATAACCCACTTCCGGGTGTGGGTAATGCGGGATTTACCCACGGTTGTCTTTGTTTGGTCCCGAGGGCAAACCACGCCAACCGTGGGTAAATCCCGCATTACCCACACCCAGGCGTGGGTTATTGCTATAATAATACCACGGTTAATCTGTGTCATTGACATAAAAATGTGATTGTGAGTTATTAACATGTTCTGCATGAACACACATGTACCACTGTAATAATTTGTCAGTAATCTATAAGGGAAATCAAACATAACTTCCTCAAAAATAAACACTTTTGGGAGGTGTTAAGAGGGACACTGTTGAAGATGTGACCAGGAGGAAACTAGGATAGTAGCATTTTTCTTCTGCTCTGCTACTACATATATTTCTGACAGGAAATTTTATTTCTAAATAATCCTAAACAACTCAAGTTAATTACGATAAACTCTGGTGTCCTAAAGGATTATATCAAAAAATGTTCTTAAAATTCAACTATTTTCCTGTCAAAATCTGTGAGAGAAAATGTCTTCACTCTATCCTGCAGCACCATGAGTTATGCAAAGGCAACATCTGAAGACTAGTTCATAAAGAGCTTCAGTCATTACTGACTAATATTCCGGCATTCTCTTTGAAATTACATAGATCGGACACCAAAATGGATGACTTTAATAAAATTGGTCCAAACAAATGGAACAAATTAATGAAGCTCTGCAGTTACAGAGAAACCAGATTTCTGACATTGAAGACTCCATGAATGATATGGAAGGAAGACTAAGTCAAGGGGAGAACAATACTGAATACCTGTTAAAGCAGAACAACTCTTTACTAGCCAAACTAGATGACCTCGAAAACAGGTCCAGTAAGAACAACATTCGTATTTTTGGATTGCCAGAAGGAACAAAAGGTAACAATATAGTTAATTTCTTGTCTTCCTGGCTCCCTAAAAATTTAGATTTGCCAAAAGCTCTCTCTTTTGGTAGAGAGAGAGTACACAGATCTCTGGTTAATTCTATATCAAAGTCCAGTACTTCCTCGAGGTCTGTTATGGTTACATTTATTTCATCTCATGATAAAGAACTGGTACTCAAAACTGCCTGTGCTAAGTTACCACTTAAAGCAGAATAAAATATTATTTATTTTGATAATGACTATTCAGTAACAGTGTTGTCTAAAAAGGAAACAATTCCTTCCACTTATAAGAAAAGTTAAGATAAAGCAGATAAAAGTACAATTACTGTTTCCAGCCAGGCTGAAGATTTTCCTTTCTAATGGGGTTAAATTCTTTAAGGATCTTGTCTTTGCATTATTATATTTACAAACTAACAAACCTTTTGAACAAACAGAGGATATGGACAGGCCATCAAGTTCATAAATGGTTAACTTAGCTTATTAGGCTGGAATATTCTTTTTCCCAAGCCTCCGAGGATTCTGCAGTATTGTTTACAGATTGATAATTCCTGTTTCTTTCAGAGTTTATTTCAGTATTTCTTGCACTGTGCTGCACTTTGCACCATGTATGTATACGTATATTTACTTTTTGTCTTGTTCTTAATAGTTGCGTGCATGTCATTTATGTAATTCATACTTGGAGAGTCGCTGAAACAGGAGTCAAATTTCTTATATGCATGCATACTTGGCCAATAAATGTGATTCTGATTATTAATACAAATGGAGGCAAAGGGAAATTATGAGAAAAAGAAGAAAATGAGAAAATAAAGAGCTTTCCTTTTCCCTTTTCCTTATTTACAAAGCAAATAAGATGTCAAGGACTGATTTTTTCCCATTTTTTGTAAACAAGCTTAGTTTTACTTCTTTACATATCTTTACCAGAAAAGCATGAAATGACAACATGCTCTTCTATAACATAAATAGTAATCAGAAAATCAGCAAGCAGTTCCCTAATGTAAGGTACTTGAATTCCTTGTTTTTCTGTCTTATGCTTGTCTAATTTACAGATAATTAAGAATCATTTTAATAAGTCATGACAAAATATTATTAGTTTCCCTTAAATGAAGCATGCAGCATTTATACTAGTATATGATCTGAGGGGTTGCATACAGAATTTCTTATTCGGGAACTAATGCATACTTTATATTTGACGCAGAAAGTGGCTGCAGTATAACACATAGCTGAATTTAAAGTTGTCTAATTCATACAAACTGCAGTTACTAACTAAAGGGAAACTGAGTGAAATCTCATACTTTGTTATAAAAATGAAAAGACATTAACAGTGTTAAATTAAAACTGCTACTTAAGTGGTATACTAAAATAAATAACAGATAAACATCTTCACCTAAGTGTGGAAGCAACTCACTGTAATGATTAACTACAGTAACATTAGAATAGCTGTTTCACTAAAACTAATAGTAAAACCTAAAAGCTGCCTGTCTTCCTAGTGCATAGATTTAGATAATATGTTACTGTTCTGTTTAATAGAATGATTTATGATGTGCTGGATTGGGGAGGGATGATTGCAGTTGCTATGGATGTGTGTTTTGTGTTATTTAACAGTGGAGAGATGTGAAGTTTTAAATGGCTTTGAAATAGTCTCTATAAATAGACAAGATGTTCAGTTTCAACATGAAAGATGTGTGAGTTGTTGTGATTGATGGGATGTCCCTATGCAAGGTGCTTCTGTCGTAGTTAGATATGATGCCCTCTCTCCATAGCTTGAATATTTTTACTTCATTTAGAACACATGAAGCTTTCTCTGGTAAACATCTAGAGTTCAGTTGGAATTCCCGCCTAAACAAGAGAACAGAGCAGTTCATGTTCAGAGACTCTGATTGACAGGCAGCTTTAGAAGGTTAATTTGAATAAAAGGTGGAACCTTTTAAATATGCATTACCTCAAATTTCACTGTAACTGTAGATAAACATAAACGGCATTGAAGAAGGGAAACAAGAATGTTACATATACTGTGAAATACCTTTGAATACATTTATAAATAAATATATTTGAAAGCAAGCATTTGAAGTTCGATAGTTGTCAATGAATGGTAAAATGAATACATATATAATCTTTTGAGCTTCATTATTAGAGGCTTGACATACATGATATAAATATGTTGTCGATACACTCAAAAGTCTCGTACATAAAGCAAAAGAAGCAACAAACTTTATACTTGACATAAATGACATAGGCGGCTTTAATTTGCAGTAATAAACCACAGAATATAAACAAATAATCAAATATTGTTTAAACGTTGTAGAACAACTATTCATTTACTTTAATATAATCTTACAAACAGGGAATAGACGGCTCTGAAAGTACATTGGTCTTATGTTGGGACACATCACAGAACATTTTAAATTGTTGTGCAGCAGTCTTTCATATTTCATACTATCAGCTGATGAATTTCAAAACTATGCATAGATAAGGAATGATAATAAGAGATGTAATCTGTTATTGGGGCAACACTTCTAATGAGCGCTTGGAATCTTAGCATGTGCTTGTAATGATCTCACAGCTGCTATGATTCAGTAATTTGGTTTGCTAAATATAATTATCCACATCTAGGATGGGAGCATTTTCGTTTTTTCCTTTCAACTAAGAAATGAAGGAAAAAACTCAAGCTCCATTTGTTTAAAATGAGTACGCTCAAGTTTTTTATATTAACATTCCCTTATGTACTTCTTTTGCCCTATAACTTATTGTGATATACTTCACTATTGAAAATAATAAATGTGAATTCTGAATGTGAATTCTAACTGTCTGAAAATGAAAACTAAAAATAAAAGTGAGAATAAAATTAAAAATGAAATAAAATGGAGTTTTGTGGTAAAACTTCATTGTGTTTAGAATTCCCTACACTATATTTTGTTGTGTATCTGATATAATAGTTATAGGGCAAAAGAAGTACATAAGGGAATGTTAATGTAAAAAACTTGAGCGTACTCATTTTAAACAAATGGAGCTATATTACTTTAAGGGCAGCAGTAAGATTCTGGTGCCAAAAACAGTTATTTAAACATCTGAGTACCTAAGTGTTTTTGTTCTGAAGAAGCCAACATATTGGTGAAAGCGCTTAACCTTTTTTTACAAGTTGGAAGTCCTTACATTTTTTTTATTATTTGGACTTTTTACTGTTTGACTACGGTGAGTTTGTATTGCAATAAACGTTTTATCTGGAGTCTGCACTGTGTTTCCTCTGTGTTTTTTTCGTCTGTTTTATGTACAATAGGATTATGGCACCCATTCATACACATCCATGGAAACCCCATTTCAGTGACTCAGAAAATGATGTTATACTACAGTCATTCAGGTGCCATGGTGCCTTTCTGCTTGAGAGAGGATGTGTGGATATGGCTGACAGAATGCTGTTTGGAACCAGATAGTCAGTGATGTGAATGCCATGGGGGGGTACACCAGGTCTTATGATCAGATAGGTCATAGGGCCACTGATATGATTTCATAAGCCTGGAGGAGAGCAGCTGCAGTTGCCCATGAACAGCTGACTATGAGGGAGGCCTGTTACCAAGCCCCCACTGACACCAAATGAAGAGTTTCTGTCTGCTGTCAGAGATCCAGAGGGCTCAGTAGAAACTGCACACCATGTGACTGATGTTGGTGCTGATGTTTGTAAAAGGACAAATATGTGTCAGGTGGATGTTCCAAGTAATCGTAGACTTGTAAAGTTGTAAGATTTGGTTGTATAGTAAAATATAGAAAAAATAATATTTCATGTTTTTTTTTATATATATTTTTGGATGAACCTATTGATAAATTAAGAGACTTGACACATTTTTGTTCATTATACATGGATTTGGGTGGACATGTCAGCCAATTTTCAGTTAAAATTATTGTTAATGGACATATAGGCAAAAATTGTGTATTCACTATCCCCTGTGTTATTGCAGTTGTGATGATAGTGTCCTTACCTTGCTTCATTTCTTTCCGGACCATTCTCCCTACCAAGTGTAGAGTCATTTGCACATGGTAAGCCAAACATTTTTCTTTGATTATAGATGACTATTTGTCAGATATATGCATTTCTCTGAATGTGAGAGGTGGGTGTAGTGAGTGTCTGTATTGCTGTACCATCTGTGATAGTGTGACCAGTGTTAGTTTGTTATCATACAAATTGTTTTAAATATTTAGAGTAGGTATTAATTTAGTTCCTGTGTTTGTTGCTTATTAGCTTATTATCACAGGTGATCTTGACAGTGGAAGTGTATGACTCTTACCACCTGATTTCAGAGTATTGGGAGAGTCTGATTATGATGATGGTGGCCAAACAGATGCACAGTTGGGGGATGCAGATGTTGAATCTGACACTGAGGTTAACATTCAGCCATCTCCTGTATTTCCATCAGACACAGCCAGTAGGCCCATGCATACCTATTCCACTGAGCCCTCTGATATTAGAAAGGTGGAGTGTGACACACTCGATCAGGGTAGTTCTGATATTAGAAAGGTGGAGTGTGACACACTCAATCAGGGTAGTTCTGATATTAGAAAGGTGGAGTGTGACACACTCGATCAGGGTAGTTCTGATATTAGAAAGGTGGAGTGTGACACACTCGATCAGGGTAGTTCTGATATTAGAAAGGTGGAGTGTGACACACTCGATCAGGGTAGTTCTGATATTAGAAAGGTGGAGTGTGACACATTCGATCAGGGTAGTTCTGATATTAGAAAGGTGGAGTGTGACACACTCGATCAGGGTAGTTCTGATATTAGAAAGGTGGAGTGTGACACACTCGATCAGGGTAGTTCTGATATTAGAAAGGTGGAGTGTGACACATTCGATCAGGGTAGTGTGGTTACTGCAGCTGCAGTGCCATTTGACTCCATTTGTAGCCAAAGTGTTGGCAAGGTTCCATGCAGGAAAGTTGTTAAGGGTGCTCAGAGGAGGCCTACTGTCCACCCCCCATCAGATCCTGGTGTGCCTTTACATGCCACTCGATGTATGTTTCGGGCCATCATGGAGGAGCAGGCAAGATCCAGTAGGGCCTCTGAGGGCCATGCTTAGGGCTGTAGATGTGGCACAGGCTGAAATGTGTGACTGCTTCCACTGTGTGGCCAAGTCAATGGATAGGATGAATGACATGATGGAACAGGCACCGTCTGTGATGGAACATCTGCTGGGTGGTGGACAGCATTAATGTAGACGTAGGTCAGCATCATCATCTAATGTTAGCCAATGTGGCCGTGACTGATCATGCTCCTGTAGTGGCACTACTTCCACTGCTGCATCAGTGATTGAGGTGTCCATACCCAGATGTGGTCAGCCATGGGATCATGATCCTGGGTGTACTCATGAGGAGAGCTGTTCAGGTAGCAACAGCTCATCTTGACTATTTGTCAGTCTTGCGCTTCCCCACCCGAACAACACCCTACACCAGTGATGATAACTGTGCCATATCCTTGATTCTATCTTTTAGATTCAGGGATACATAAAGTCTTTTGTCTGATGCACAGGGTGCATAAGTGACTGAGTTCTTATTGTATATATGTTTGTGATGATCTTTTGACAATTGTACTGCTTTCTTACAGGTTTTTATAATGTGTGTATGTTTGATGCATGACGCCTATTAGTTGATAGAGAACACATCTAATTACCTAAGTCACTGCTGTCACATATTGATGTCATTGCAGTAGAAATCACCACCTCCTATTTAGTTACATTAGCAAGTAATATATACATATATGTGTGTGTGTGTGTGTGTGTGTGTGTGTGTGTGTGTGTGTGTGTGTGTTTCTGCAATTTCCATTTTTTATATTTAATTTCCTCCTACCCCTTTGTAAAGATCCCACTTCCTATTCATTTATCTCTGTTATAATATTCACTTTTTTTAAGTATAGCTAGTTTAGATTTTGATTTCCTTTTTCTAGTAATTGCTTTTTTGGCAGCCACCAGAATTAAACTTAACAAGACCTTACTATGTCTAGGCAATTTACATCTGTATCTCAGCTCAAAAAAATATATTCCTTAGTTACATTCATTTGCTCTTTCAATATTCTTGACAGAGTACTCTGAAAGGAATTTCTAGTCTGCCAACTCATTATACTGTGAGGACATATACTCCCAGGTACATCCATTTCTCTTCCCGATTACACCTCCAACATTTTCCATCTCCCCAAGGAGAAATTCTTTGGATTCTGCTTGGGGTATAAAAATATATGCAAACACTTCCAGGTAAAAATGAAATTAGACAGTATGATGATCCAGAAGGTAAAACAATAAAGCATAAAACCAAAGCTGCAACAGGAAACTGAAGTTTAATCCACAAGCCACAAACAGTTCACATAAACGCCTCCAAATACACAGTACGTTTTCGTTTCTCCTGTTTGTGGCTTGTGGATTAAACTTCTGTTTCCTGTTGCAGCTTCGATTCTATGCTTTATTATTTTACCTTCTGGGTCATTAAACTGTCTAATTTCAAGGTTGTTTATCGTGTTGGTGACCGGGTTACCTTATTCACTTTCAGGTAAAAAGGTTTTATGAACTCAGTAAAAACACTTTCACCAGATATATCTCAGACTTCAGTGCTACAGGTTTGGGGGGAAATGATGAATTGGAATTGCATGGTTATCATCCAGGTTTACTGTTAATAGAAGGGTTGTAAAGGTCACAGGTGAGTTATAATGCCATAAAGGCCAGGTGTACTAATCTCACTGTATTGGAATGTTCATATGCTGAAGTCAACCCGGTTTCCCCTGCACAATACAATATATTGTTTCAGTCTTGATCTTATGACAAACATGGCAGTCCTACAGCAATCCTTTTTAAGGCTACCTTATTTAACAGTTGCACTACTAAGCAACAGAAAAGAATCAATTTGAGTAAGATTTTAAATAACAACATTGAACTATAACTTTGATTTGGGCCCTAGTGATTAAACTAGCCTTTTGTCTTTTATGGTATGCCTCTCTGCTCATTGGTTGCCCTTACTTCCACCTCTTTATGCTAATCAGTTTTTAGAGGCTCCCTGTTGAAATGTTGGTACTCTGGATGCAGAGTGCTGACACTAAAAATAAAAACAGAATAGTGAATCTCCATCACCCATCTTCTTTAAACTTCTTTATTTGCAGGGGAGTGCTAGTCCTCTATACTACCTGATGTGGTGGGCAATCCCCCCACATCCACCAAACTTCCATATACTAACAACAAGACTGTCATACCTTGAAGCAAAGGGAATATTGAAAGAAATTGTCATATACTGAACTAAGTATATACAATTCTGTTTTGTCAGCCATTTGGTCTCTGTGTTTCAGGACTCACTGTAGTGGGTCGCAACATTTCAAATGGTTATTATTTTTAGATTTTAGTCAGACTGGACATCTTAGTGGTTAAAGACTTTCACATTGTTATGATATTGCTAATTATAGCTTATGCACCTTATTTTAGTAATGTTTTTGGGGAAAACAGCTTGCATTTTAATTTGCTAACATTTAAAAAAAAGACCATCACAGGACTGCTCAAATCGCCTTTCTTGTGTCAAAAGTGAAGCTGAAATTAGTTGGTCTAAGTCTTCATTCTTTTTGATTTCTGCAGGCTATGTTCAACCATTCAATCACACAAGGATGGACAGGGTTCAGACTCATGGGGAGGGGATCTTAATGGGAGGGGGTGGATATCAGGATTCTGTTCTGAGCCCGTTTCTGTTCATGTTAGTGGTGGACTACATGAGCAAACAATTTGGGGGGACAAATTGACAAAACTGTGGTATTTAGACAATGTGGTACAACAAGCAGACCATGAACAGGGACTTTAACAAATGATATGAGACTGGAATGCAAAACTAAAGGCACGTGGGATGATACTGAACACAGATAAGACAGTTGTAATGGCAGCACATAGGGAGATCAGAACAAGCTGAATGTTGAGATAGAAGGGAAAACAGTGGAGGAGGTGAACAGCTCCAAGGGACAGAGAGATGTGATTGTCAAGAAGGGGAATCTGAATGAAGTAATTAAAGCTGGAGTTGGATGTGATGAAGCACATAGTGCTGTGGATAATGGATGATAGAAGAATGCAAACAAGCTAAGAGTAAGGTGTACAAGGTGGTGGTACAACCATGGTTATATATGGCCTGGAAATCTGGACAGGGAATACACAGCAGCTGAGTAATCTTGATATGATGCAGGATAAGTACATGAGATGGGTAGGAGATGCACCTTGTGGAACAGATGATACAATTAGGACATCCGAACAGAAACCACAGTATCCTTAACTGTAGAGAAGATCGAGAACAGATTACAGTGGTTTAGTCATATGTGCAAGGAAAGCAGAAAATGATTCGTTAAAGAGATTGGGGAGAAATAGAAGAAGGGCAAGCAGAGATGAAGATGCCAACAGATGGGACGGATTGTATATGGTAAGACCTGAAGCAGTCGGTCATGAATGTTGAAGAAGGAAGGACAGAGTCTCTGAATTGAGAGATATTATTAGAGTTGAAATTACACCACATCCATACCTCTCAACCTCTTAACATAAGAAATATGGGCAAAACCTAAAATAATGAGGGGACAAAGGCCCAAAAATAAGGACAGATTTTAAGTATTGCTCTTATAAATTTAGAAAGCTGCCAGAATAACAGGATTTTTGTTCACATACATTTTCTAAAGGATATGATGTCTGAAACTCAAATATATGTCATTATTTAGGTTCATAGGTTCATAGGTGGGTACTAGGCTATCTGCCCAAAAGCCTTTATAATCCTAGCCAGAATGTGTTGGCTTTTGCCGCCCCCTTAGATTAGTTCCCTTTGCCTCTGTCCTGCAGACCCAATGAAATGATCCCTGAGGTAAACTTTCTGTTTCCCATCCACTCATCAAGGTTTCTTTTGAAGAGTGTTAGCGAGGAGCTCTGCCTAATGTAGATTGGGATCTTGTTCCAAAGCATGGGAAGTCTCTGGAACAGGAATCTATCCCCCCAGCACATCCTATTTATTGTGGTGGTGAGGTTTGGATCCCTAGAGTGTGTGGCTTGAGGGGATAAGGTTTTTTTTAGGTGGAGCATGTCCATCAATTCTGGGTTGGACATGGCCTTTTATATCAGGTAGAGATCACCTCTGTGAAGGCGGTATGCAACCGAGTACAACTGGAGTTTCTTCAGTCGAGCTGCATAGGGCATCTGTTTGAGGCCATTGATCCTCTTGGTGAGGAACTTCTGTGGTCTTTTCAGCTGTTGGGGGGCTACCACCTATGTGGTAGTTTGTGGGTACTTTGTTTTTTCCAAAGGGGATGACTATGCACTTTTTGACATTTAGCTTGAGGCCATGATTTTGACACCAGGTATCCATCTCAGTGAAACCCTTTTGAAGGATGTCTGTGTCAGCTGGAGAGTCAATTATAGCCCCTAATTTGCAGCCATAGTCCTCCTGTGCATGCCTGTGCCTCTGAGAAGTATATGCCAAACAGGAGGGGTCCTAGGACTGAGCCCTGGGGAATGCCACTTGTAACCGGTTTAGAGTCGGACCTAGCTTCCACAACTCTCACCATGTGGGTTCTGTCCATGAGCCATTTGGCAACCCATCTTGTGACATAGGGGTTTATGTTCAGGCTGGTGAGCTTGTCTATAATACCAGAATGGGGAATGGTGTTGAATGCCTTAGCGAGGTCTAGGTAGGCTGTGTGCACCATCTTTCCCTCGTCTATAGCCTTGCTAACTGTCTCAAAGAAGTACATCAGGTATAGGAAGCATGATCTTCCCTTAACAAAGCCAAACTGGGTAGGGTCCAGTGTTTGGAGGTTCCCAATGTCTCTGTTAATGAGTTCCCATGATGATGCACTCCATAGCCTTGCAGACCATTCTATTCAGGCTTATAGGGTGATGGTTCCCGGGGTCTGTTGTGGCTCCACCTTTGTGGAGTGGAATAACCGTTGCTGTGTGCCACTCTGTGGGTATGTAGCCTGTGGAGAGGCTGAGTTTGAAATGTGTGTTTAGGTGAGGGGTTAGTTTGTCTTTGAGCTCGTGTAGAACACAGCATGGGACACTGTCCAGTCCCATTGATGCTGTGTTTTAGGCTTTGGAGAGGGCTGTTTTAACCTGAGTGTTTGTGATTTCAGGGACTCTACATTCTTCTGGTATGGTTATGGGCCCTTTTGGGGGTGAGAGGGGTATGAAGTTTGCAGTGAACCGGTCTACCAGGATGTTGGCAATATTGGTCGGTTCAGTGTATTTTGTGACATTCTTCACTAACTCTGAGCAGATCTGAGCATTGCCACTTAGATTCCTGACATAGCTAAAGAATGCCTTGTGGTTATCTTTTGAGTCCTTGGCAATTTTTCTTTCAAAGCTCACCTTGGATTATTTTATGAGGGATCATAGTTTCTTGCTGATACTGATCAGGGATGTCTTCCCTTCTTGGGATTTTACTCTTATCTGGACTAGTTTCCTCCTTCTATTGTATAGCTTGTTTATGGCAGGAGTCCACCAGACTGGTTTCCTTTTCTTGGAGGAGTGAGTCTTGGTTTTGCTTGGGATGGCATGATCCATGCATTCTTATAGCTGCCTGTTGAATGCATTAGTAAAGGATTTTTCAGCTTGGAAAGTGTTATCCTTCAGCATGAGGGTTTTGAAACTTTCCACCTTGGTCTTAAGTAACGTGACGTTTGCTTTTGAAAAGTTTTCATGGTGGCTTTCTTGTCCGGGGGTGGGAGCAGAATATGGATATCCAAAGTGATTTGTTTATGGTCAGATCTAACCAGTGAGTGGTTGACCTCTGGTGTGGAACACCAGTTGCCCATGTTGGTGATGACCAGGTCCAATATGTTGTCACCTCTGGTGGGAGTGTTGACCAGTTGAACCAGGGCATTTGAGTATATAAATTCTAGGAAAATTTGGGCAAGGGAGTTAGTACTTGAGTAGTTCTCCCAGTTAATGTTTGAGTAATTGAAATCACCCAATATTAGGGTGTTTGGTAGGACCTTTATATTTCCCAGTGTTTCCAGAAATGCAGAATGGGGGTCCTGGGACATGGTGGGTGATCTGTAGCAAGCTACAATTTGAATTGCAGTTTTGGCCATTGTTAGTTGCACATGGATGATCTCTGAAGCACCGTGCTGTGCCACTAACCTGGAGGTGTGGGTATCTTTGATAAATATGGATACTCCCCCGCCTTTTGTATTTTGGTTTAGGTTCTGTGGCCAAAATGTATGGTATGAGCAGTAGCCTGGTAGTGCTGGGGTGCTCTCTGAAGCCTTAAACCAGGTTTCTGTTACTGCACATATATCGATTTTCTCCATACTGAGGAGTGCCTCGAGTGCATTCATTTTGAGGTTTAGACTTCTGGCATTGAATAGCATTACCCTCAGTTTTTTGTCATAATTTATAGTCATTATTTTGTGACTTCAAATCTCCGTTATTTGCTAGAAAGCTACACATTTTATGAGGAACATCCCAAATATTTGAGGCAAAAATCTGGACATTCTGCAGAAATCTCCACAGTTGAGAGGTATTTCCCCACCCCATGCAGAAATGGGAAAAAAAGGCTGGTAATAATGGAGAAAATTTGAAGTATATCCAGCCTATCTGTCTGTCTGTCTGTTTCTGGAGTACGATGAAGTACATTTGATGCATGGTTTGCACTTACAAAACAGTTTTGACCTTGGATAAGAAAGCTGAGTAAACTGCATATTCATCTCAGTAGGCATTAGGGTAATGTTTCCAATTGTCTTTTATAGATATAAAAAATAGCAACAGGCCCATACTGATATCCCTGGAACTAGTGCAATCCTACCTGCTGCAAAACATATAGCATCTTCCCATTTTTTTCTGTAAATAACAAATGTCTTGTAAGCACTGTACATTTGCAACAACATTAACCACTAAACTGACTGGTACTGTCAAAGGCTTAAGAAATTCAGAAATAGTTTCCACGTAACCTACACAGAGCATTATACATTAATTCAGTGATTACCTTTAAGGATGTCTCTGTCCACGACTTGGTCTGAACTGAATTTCAGGGAGCAGATTTCAAGGGCCTTATTCATTAGGAACAGAGAAGATGTAAGCTGCTTACATTGAGAGGAAGAGGAATTATTTATACCTTTTTTCAGACAGCTTCTTCACAAAATTTAGTTACATTTGCCTCTTTGCATATAGCTAGCGTATAAAGCTTTCATAAATTATTTTTTTTATATATTGGGTTCCTCACAAGACTTGTACATTCTATCCCACTTTTAGACATTATGGATTGGTGGTTTTCATCTTGTAACCTATACTGATTTTATAGTACAGCATCTTTATATAATGTATTCCTACTTATTTTCTCTTAAAACAGCAAAAAAGGGTAGCCCCTCCCCATTGTGGGGTTTGGAGGTGAGGGGGACCTTATCGATTTAGATGGAAAGGGTCAAAAGTTCAGGCTACTCACTGAATGTTTCTGCTGTTTCTAACACTGGCATGGAGTAGACTGAGGTTTGGCTCATCCCTGCATGGATCTTTGGTGATCTTTCCAAAACACTATATTGTCACTGCAGAACAATTGTAGTAGTTTGTCATTATTGTAAAGTTATCTGTATGCACTGATATTGGCCCATGTTGCTTGTACCTGCCTCACTGGGCTAGTAGAATCTCTGCTCAGTATGGCTGATTTTGTATCACTTTTCTACAGTAGTATATGCTTAGTTTAAACTTGCATATTTTCAGAGGTTAACGTTATATACAATGTCTCAAAGTGTGGTGCTAAAGAATCATAAGGCCTTTCTATCTTTTAGGTATAGAACAATGGGTAACTACTCTGCACTACTTAATGCTCTGAAATATGTGTCCAGATTGAAATACTGCATGCAACAGGCAATTAAGTATTGTGCTCTCTCTGTGAACTCCACCCAGATGTCTGTATCACTATAGATATATGCTTACTTACTGCATCTGACTTACTGCCATCAATCGGGTTTCTACTTGATGTTGGACCTGCTTTTTGTCCTAGTTAAGAGCACCAAGAAAGATTAAGATAGTCGTCTGCCTGTCTTACCACATGCTGTAGAGCCCTAATTTAAATAAACACAAAGCTGCCCATTAAAATTATAAACAAGCAATAGCTGTAGAGCTTGAGTTTTGCTTTTGGTGCCATTTTCCTTCTGATGAAAAGATGATGAGGTGACATAGGTCTGGGATGGAGAGCAGAAAATGGTAACTGGCACAGAGCAGGCTCCCACTGGATAAAGTTGTGGCCATGTTTTACCAATGGAGTCAGAAATCCTACTGAAACATGCATAATGTACTGAATTAGGGTGCTTGTTTCAGTCAATGACAGTGTTATCAGCCTTGGGCATTGATGGTCAAGAATTATCAATAAAAGAAAAAGGATATGACAGAAAATTAACAGCACTGAGGAAAGGGCGTGGTAATAGTTGACATGGAGCACTGAATCAATTATATACCAGTTACAGACTGTCCCAGACACCAGTGTGCATTAGTTAGAGAGCCAGTTTTGGATATGGCAGCAGTCTATCATCAGATGCTCAAAGAACTTCACACATGGGCACCTATGGGTAATTTAAAAGTTCACAAATTCAGCTATGGACATGTCTGTTGGATATGGAATAAAACTTATAGACATCGGCAAATACACATTTGGAAACAGGAAAGCAGAGGAGTCACTTACCTTTGGCATGAACGACAGAAGCAGGAACTATAACGCACCAATGTGAACTCCATCCCCTGGTGTAACCTAGTAGTGAACCGCTGGTTATAGTAAATAAAACATTATTTATGTCAAGGAAAATGAGAAGATCGAAAAGAAAGAAAATTGCTGTAAAATAGGTTAACTAGTCTCTTTATCTGAGGAGCTGTTCAACAGAAAAGGAGTCTGGTGCTAACTGCACATCTAATCACTGTTACAGATGTCCTTTTGCTAGGATCGAACCTCGGTCCTAAGCATCTTGTCACACTTATTGGTGCTCACTGGGCATGGAGTTCTGCACATCTCACTACTCTTACTGATGTTTGTATTAGGCCTGAACTGTAAATCTGAGTTGAAGGTATTTTCACAAAGAAAATTCTGCTAGACCCCTTTCTCATACAAATTAATGAAAGGGTCTAAGGATCTGTCAAACAGAGTATCTCCCAAATGTTACAGCCCTTACTCTTCCCTGAAATGATCAGTAATAGCTATCATTTTATTGATATGATCAGTAATAGCTATCATTTTATTGATATGATCAGTAATAGCTATCATTTTATTGATATTTATGCATTGTTTCACGTGGAGGAGACTGTACATCGTGTAACAGAAGGAAATCCCACGGCTTGCCTATACTTGAACTTGGATGAAATATGTACCTTTAAAGACACACCACTTCACCTGTGGTTTGGGGAGAACTAAGTGTTGCGACATTATGGTAAAAGGAGATGTTCAACATAGGAAATGGTAACTCTGTCTGGGCCCAATAAGGCTTAGAGTACTTCAAGGGTCTTTAAAAAGCATAGATTGGGTAAAGGTATCTGCACAGAGAAATTAAGTTTGAAACGAAATTTCAGAACATTGGCTGCTGCTAAATATTGAAAAGGTCTGCAGCAATGTAAATAAAAAACAATAAAACCTCCAACCCACTCATCTTGTTCAGCAACTAAGATTCTTTCTGAAGTGATGTACACCCTAAGATATGAAAAATATTTTAATACCCTTGTTTAATAGGGCAGCCTTCTTTCCAAAACAAAGCAGCAGAGGAAAACAATTTTCCGGAGATGAAATAGTTAAAAAAATCATTTCATACACGTTAAAAGCTTAAGTCAGAAACTTCTGCATTTCAGGTCAATTAAATTCCAAGACACTTTGGGTACATTACCTTTAGTGGCTCATTAAATTAGTGCAACTATAAAAGGTTATAGTTCTGTTTTATCAGACTCTGTCATAAGTTAGGTCATCCAGTGAAAGACATAAGTGGTCTGACGTAGAATTGCTAGCTTCTCCTTGAGATATGAGTAGAAGAGGAGACAGGCTGTTCCTTTCAGGCATTTTATTCTCAGAATAAAAACAAAAAACAGAAGTTGGGAGCTGATTCTGTCTACACTGATTTATTTAATCACAGATTTAGAGCTTTCATCCAGGTATAGTCAACCTCATCAGAATAACATGCCAAAAATTTAAAACAATTTATTAACTTCTGGATTTTTTTGTTTTGTTTTTATTCTTGTTATTTATTTATTTATTTATTTTTTGTGTTCCTCAAATTCTTGGCATTTTGTTCTGAGATTATCTCTGTTTCTGAGACAAAGTTATTATTCTGGAGTCCTTTTAAATGACAAAATCAGGCTGTTCAGGTGAAAAGTAGCACACAGTTGGTAAATTGTTATCTATTCCCTTTCTGTGTCTCTCTTTCTTAAATAGGGGCATATAGTTTGTTATTGTTTAGACAGTTACAGTTGATGTATATTATAAGACCGACATAATTACCCGGCGATGTGTACCTTGGCTCTAGATGATTGCCACTGTTGAAGTGACACCCCAACCCCATGTGCAAAAAACAGGAAAAGGGATTGTGGCTGGTGGGATGGATTGATATATATCAGGTTATTCTCAGAAATTTCAATGTGAACCAAATTCCTCACAGGTATTTATAGTTTTGGTTTTAACTGTCTGAAAGTCAGTAAAGGCTGGAGTTGATTGATCTGTCCTATACTTTCAGTGGTCAGTGCTGTTCCATAAATCAACAGTCTGTTACCCTTCACTTAAGTGAACTGGACTTGAGCTACACAAAACACGCTCAGTAGTAAGAATCACTTGTCTGGCAAATAGCTTAGAAGTGGGCAATGTTCCTTTACTTTCTTTCTTTACATGGAATTGCAGTAATTTAAAAAATAGTTGCTCAATCTTTCCTATGAGAATTTGCCCAGTATATTAAATATGGGTATAGAAATGCCAAAAGTGAATCCTAGACATACAGCACAGTTTCTAGATATCATCAACCCACCCCTTTTCCATGAAGGCTTTATCTACAGGATTTTGTTGCTGACTATTTAAGGTGTGGAGTGGAACATTGTTCAAAAACAGTTGCATCTCAGTGTTTGCCCTATCATAATTTAAAAAAAGGAGAAAACGTATTAGAACTGATAGAAGCCAAATGTTTTGTGGCAAACTGCTTTGTAGAACAGATTTACATTACATTTACATTTACATTTGTTTACTGATATAGTCTGACTGAACACAGGTCCATTTACAGTGGAGGCCCAGGGAGAAAAGCTCCACAATTAGATTAACATCAGCATGGTAATACAATCATATAACAGTGATAATTGTGGTAAGTACAGACATAACAAGTCTCATACAATCCAGTCTAAACAATAAACACTACATCAGCAGAAAGTGAGTAAATTTACAAAGATAGAGAGTCTCATACATCAAAGCTTTAACATTGATTAGTGAGATAGGATAAAAGAATAAAAAATCATATGATTAGACATGACATATTATACAATTTCAGGTTGACATTAAGATACCTAACTGTAGCATATATACAATAGAGATAGCAGGAAGGAAGGTGTAAAGTGTGCTGAGATTGTGAGATTCATGTGATGCATGGACATAGCCATATATTCATAAGATATGATTTGAGAGCATTTTTCAAAATGTGTGTTAGTGGGGGGTGGAGGTCAGAGAAGGGGGGAGGTTATGCCAGGATCTAGGTATGGCATGAGAAGGAAGAGCTTTCCCTGAGTTGTTAGCTTTAGAGATGCAGAGGAGGGGATTCTCAGTAGATCAATGAGGACGATTTGTTCTGTATGGCAAGAGTAACTGGCTTAGTGCTGGGGTTTTTCAAGATGTCTAACAATATTAAAGGCAATGACTAGCTGGTGATAATTGAGTAGCTGGGGAAGTTCTAACCATCATAGTTCCCTTAGAGATTGACAGTGATGGGTTCTGAAAATGCAGTTGTTAGTAAACTTGGCAATGTAATTGTAACGTGATTCAAGTCTGGTGAGATCAAGTTTTCTGACTTGGGTAAGAATTGGCACAGCATACATTAGAATGGAGAGTAGATGGGTTTGGGCTACAGTGATCCGTGCCTGTTCTGAAAGGAATTGTTCATGCCTATATAGGGTTCCCATTTTTTTGTGGACCTTTTTTATGGTTTGTGAGATATGGACATCGAAGAGTAGGTTATTGTCAATTTCTACACCGAGGAGTTTGGTATGGTCAGAGGGAGATATGATGGTGCCATTTTTGGAAGAGATTGAAAAGGATAGGGGGGCAGGTATAGATTTGCTGGGAGTGAAAAGAAGCAATTTTGTCTTATTGGGGTTTAGGATTAGTTGGATATCAGTAATCCAACTTTCTACAGAACTGAAGGATTCTTGTGTGAGTTGTCAAGTGGAAAGCGATGGAGCAGACAAGATAAGAGTCAAATTGTCAGCATACTATATAAGGGAGGCATGCTGGGTGGAGGTGTGTAAATTGCTGGTAAATATGGAGAAGAGTAGTGGGCCTAAAATTAAGCCTTGTGGTACGCCTATAATAGTTGGGAGTAAAGGAGATTGTATGCCTTGCCATTGAACTGATTGCTGCCTATGTGACAGATAGCTTTTAAACCAGACAATAGTGTAAGGGGTGAAGGATAGGGAGGCCAGGGAGGCCAGAAGTTTGGAGTGTGACACCATATCAAATGCTTTTGAGAATTCTAAAAATATTGCAGAAACAAAATTATTGTTATTTCTGTGAAGACTGACGTGGTTGCTGAAAGAGAGGAGAGACACGCTATTGAAGCCACAGCACCTCACTTTTATTTTGCATCCTTTTCTGATTACCATTATGAAATAATGTTTCCATACTCATCGGTGTATGCCAAGTTTATACTTGACACTGTATGTTGCTATCCCTCATTTTTATTCAGGATTCTGTTAGATTAACAAGTCTCTAGCCGGTTTATAATTTGGATTACATTTAATATTCTTTATGGCGTCCTCCTTCCACATAGAATCCAGTTTTACAATAACGGCCCCATTTCACATTTAACCTAATCTAGTCTAAAATAACATAACAGCAGCAGAGTGGACAGACTCTTATGTTCAAAATGTTTTCAACACCCCCCAGCTGCCAATAGGCATAGTTACCAGGTGTTTACAAAAGATAGAGCAATCAACCTGACAGATGCTACACATTTCAACAGAAATAGGTTTAGCTTTTATGTTAAAAAATAATTGTTCTCTTATGTTGGTGAATTTAAGTCTGATGAGTATATGATCCAAGAATGTGGAGAATTTTACCTAAAGCTGCATAGGATTCTGGATAGCTATCTATCAGCTTCTTAACAACATCATGCTGCAGCACAGGGTTTGAAGACCTCACTACCCCTTTCGTTACTGTGTGTCACTGGACAAGTCACTTGCTTAGATAGCACTCCTCAGATGTCCCCTCAAATAAACAGTTGTAACTTGTAGTTTTATCCACTTAAATAAGTGAAATAAAATTACATTTTGCAGCTGTTTTCAACAGATTAGACACTTATCCAGTATACGCAAGAATGTTAGATGGCATCATATGAATGTACTTTCTGTATATTGATTAATAACTCCACTAGCTATCACAAAAGTTTTCCTCTTTAATATTCTGGTTAAAAGAAAAGAAGACTTTGAACCACAAATATTTTTCTGAAAAATGATAAGTTCTGTCAAAGAAACTGACTAGAGTAATATTGAAGAATACATATATACATACATACATAGACATATATACATATATACATATACACATATATACATATACATATATACATGTATACATATACATATATACATGTATACATATACATATATACATGTATACATATACATATATACATGTATACATATATACATATATACAAACATACATACATACATACATATATACATATATACATACATACATACATATATACATATATACATACATACATACATATACATATATACATATACACATATATACATATATACATATATACATACATACATATATACGGATTCACTTTATAACCTCGAAATGCTGAAATATTGAATTTCAGTATCTCGAGACTATAAAACCGAATCCACAAAACACCGACAAACAAAAAACGCAAAACCACATAACCGAAAACACCGCACACACTACACTTAACATACAACACAACACCCACATCACAACATAAACAAAAAAACAACACACATACACAACTCACACACACATAAGCAGGGGGGAAAGCCCCCTGCACCCCTATAGGGGCTGCGCCCACACCCCTACTTATATATACTAACTCTGAGATTGCACAAACACAACACAAAAGCTCACTCACACACGCACATTCTCCAATCCCTCACGCACACTCTAACTCCCCCTCAAAACTCTTACAAAACACTCACTTACCTGACATAACACCTACATCCACACACGGCACCGCACACCACCAAAACACAAACCCGGACATTACGTAGCATAACTTCATAACCGCGAATTTGATATATTTTCGAGATATATTCAAATTCACGATTATGAAAGTTCGATATTTGTAACATTCGACTTTATAGCTTCGAGATACTGAAATTCGACATTTCAGTATTTCGATGTTAGAAAGTGAACCCATATATACATATAAACATATATACATATATACATACATACATATATACATATATATACATACATACATATATACATATATATACATACATACATATATACATATATATACATACATACATATATACATATATACATACATACATATATACATATATACATATATACATATATACATATATATATATATATATAAAGGTGAGAGTCACTATATGATGCATTCAGCTTTTAGTAAAGGGTCTCTGAATAAACTGTTAGACCCTCATCATGCTCACATGGAAATGCCAGAGTAACGTAACCTTTTGGCATCCTGTCTTTAGCTAAATCCAAGGTGCTCTTGCTGCCTTCTCTCCGAGCTTCTGAGGCTTGTTGCATGGTGGAACTAAATCAAATCTGTGCTTCCCCTCTTTGTCAGGGTGTCTACCATACAGATTTGTGTTTAGACTTCATGTTCCTTATTTTAAGAATATGTATGACTTTGCTAGTTTTTCTTTTCCCTGCTACTTACATTCAAGGAGATAAATCTAGTAGCTAATATGCATGCTTTAATAGAGCTGCAGCTTCCTTCTTCCTACTGAATGTGTAGTACTAATTCAAATTAGTCACTTTCTAAAGATAGACAATAAGGACAGTTACTTCAACGGCTAAAGGGCGTCTCTTTAATGGTGGTAAAAATACAACTAACAAATCAAAAGATCAATTTATCGCACAGCTAAATTAATTTGGAAGGTGCAGCCATTAAGACAATGTGGGGAAATTAATGAAAAATTAACTGTATAATAAGGATAAATTCCTCCATTTTGAGATCATCGATCTTCCATAAAGATATAGAGCTTTATTAACATTTTCTAAACTTAAAAAAAAAATCAGCTGTTAAAAACAATACTGTAATCCTTCAGTTTTGATGGTACACACACACACACACACACACACACACACACACACACACACACACACACACACACACACACATACATACACACTCTGCATTTGCAAATACAGAGACACACAGGCACACACAAAAACATGTGTGTATAGCACTTGCGAGCACACACACACACACACACACACACACACACACACACACACACACACACACACACACACACATACACATGCGCGCACGCACACACACACATGCAAACACATGCACACATATGCACACACACACATACACACACATGCATTTGTGTATGTATATATATATATATATATATATATATATATATATATACATATATATATATATATATATATATATATATATATATATATATATATGGATATGTATATATTGATATGTATATATTGATATATATATATATGTGTATATATATATATATATATATATATATACATATATATGTGTGTATATATATATATATATATACATATACATATATATATATATATATATATATATATATATATATATATATATATATATATATATATATATATATATATATATATATATATATATATCTAAAGAGAGAGTGAGAGAGGGGGACATGGGGGCAGATGTACTGCAACAGGTGCCTGGTGACCAAGGCATGGACTGAACACCAGTGTTGATACTGCATACCCCATTCCAAAACATGTTACCCACTAACTACCACATAGGTGGTTGCCTGCCTACCATTGGAGGTGTCAGAAGGGAACATGGGACACAGGTGTAAAATAGCCTCCCCTTTGATATCCACAGTGGCACACTAGTCTTGTAATCCCTGTACATGGTACGTGTCATCACAAAAGGTGTGTCAGCTAGGGAAATGTAAGTCAGTGTGCCCCTCTACACCTCCCAATGTCCTATGCAGTATGTACCTCCCATGAGAACTACAGCAAGTGGAAAGGCCACAGACATACCTAACAAAGACTGATAATGCCCTCAAACACATTCCCTATGCAGACTGACTCACAAAACCACAACTAGAGTGCCTTGCATACTTCCTACACAGAGGTTACCACTGCTGGACATACAGAGTTATGTCACACCCATACCAGTTGGCCAACCACCATGGCAACACCTCATAATCCATCCAGCCGACATGACCTAGGGCCCTAATCCTTGTCACTGCACTAAACAGAACATGCTGGAGGTACAGGTTTCTATACACAAATATGCCATACCCTGGACTAAACCACCCAGCATTAACAAACTAGGCTTATTAGTAGATGTCATACATACCCCTGATGAATGTTATGGAGATAGGTAATATGCCCTGTGAGTCACCTCTGTGTAACCATTTCACAGGAGCAAGTAAAATCACATTACATGTGTCCCAAAGGGCAGGGTAGCATATGGCTAGGCTGCCCTAGGCCCAGGGCCAATAGCATAGTACCTACCTATGACACAATGCTCACACACGTACTCAGTGCAATACCAGCTATGTGAGGTTGAATAAGTGTGACACTGACTGTATGCAAGGTCTGTAAAGGTGTGATAGCTTAGCGTGTTTGTGTCTGTCATGGTAGTTTGTGTCGTAGGTGTGAGGCCAGAGAAAGATGTGTCAGTTATCGGGATGCAAACATAGTAGATTGGCATATGTTGTGCTTTAGTTCCCTGTGTACGACTGCGGTGTCCCATCGTAGGCAGAAGCAGTACATGTATGCTCAGTAAGTGGTACTGCTGTTGAATCCAGCTCACATATGAACTGTTGTACTACCTGAAGTTGTAGGCCTAAACACTACAGTATGGTGTATGTTCACATTCCCTGGTAACACTGTCTGGTGTGTTTCCTGTAGTCTGCACAGATTACATACCTCATGCATAGGTATCTGTAAGTAGGAGCACACAGTACTATAAGGTACACAGTTAATGCTCATCTGTGTCGTCATACATTTGTGTGTTGTATGTATGTGTAATGTGTGTGTAATGATGTCTGTACCATGGCTGCACTCACATGTGTGTTACAGTGTATGTGTGTGTACCTGGCAGCATGTATACTCTGTGACAGCAGTATGCTGGCTATATTAACAACTGTGCACATATGTCAGGTAGGGGTATGTCATCACAGACTAGGGTGGATTACCATTTAAACTGTAAATGTGCATTGCATTCATTGCATGGGATGACAATATTCTTCATTCATTAGCTTGATACATACCCCCCAGTGTGAGGTTGTGCATTGTATCCCAAACAGTGTGCCAAGTGCTGGTGTATACTAGTTTGTTGTATGGAGTGTGGCAGGCACTGTCAGACAGTTGTGGGCTGAGCACTGATATGTGGTATCAAACATGTGTATCCCCTGATAGACAGACAGATGCTATATATGGCAGTTAAGTGATATCAGTACATTAGAATATTGTGTGCCACATGACTTGCTCACATATTTTTCTTTTCCTTCCAGGGTGATGGTGCATCAGCGTAACCCACCTTATACAGCAGCAGAGGATCAGGAGATCCACCAGAGCCTGGTGCAGAATTTCTCTGTGCTGTTTTCCAGGACCAGCCAGAACCAGCATGAGAGGGCTGCACTGTGGCAAGATCCCGTCCGTTGGGTAAATGGCATAGACATGTATAACCGGACATATGAGCAGGTACGCCATCACTGCAGTGATTTAATTATTCATGTCCGGCAGCGTGCATCTGATATCCACAGACAACAGCTTGCCACAGGTGGTGGGGTACATATCCACCCCTCCCTCACCAGTGTGGAGGAGCACCTCCTAAGTGTTGTGGCCAACAACAACAACATCCACAAACATGTGTCATCATGGAGGCTGGAGCCACCCAGCATGTTGAAATAGAGTGTGCAGGTAACATGCCATATCTGTAGTTGACTGTTCTCTGTACTGGTAGTTTATGTGTGTGTGAGATATGTACTGTGTGTGTAGCTGTTAACCTGCCTATTCTTCTGCAAGATTGATATTCTTAGCATAATCTGTACACCTGTGAAAGCCACCTGTTGTACTACTGTACTTTATCATACTCACAGTATCAATGGCACAGTTGTGGCCACTGGCAATCACTGTCATATTTTTGTAGGTCCCTCTGGAGTGACAGCAAGGCAGCCAATCCATGCTGCTGAGTGTGTAATAACAATACTACTGCTAATGACATGCGCATGTCATATGGAGGTGTAGGGTGTGCACATGTAACACCTATACATAATGCATGCTGTGCATGTTTGCTGTGAGACTATGCATATCCCATTATTCTCAGTAGCTGCCTCACACACATGCAATACACAGAGCATGACACACATGTGTGGCAACACAGTACTGGACATTGTATAGGCATACCTGATACACATGTACACAACACACACATGGTTGGCATAGACGCTACACCTTAGCCTGCTACACGTCCAATTATGACACCTGCTGTATGCCCACCCTTCAGTATCCCTCTTATCATCTACGCAGCACACATAATATACCTGTGGGGCAGAGGCCTACCATGTCTTTGTGCAACAGTCTTGAACAAATAATACATTCATGTTAGGCAATGCTCACTATTGGCCACCTTACACACCCATGTAACAAGTGGCTGTGTAATTGGGGATGTAGTCATGTTACTGCACTTTAGGTACAGCATGCTAGCTCCCTGTCTGGCACACATTATTATTGTTGACTGACCACAAGAAGCATGTTGATCATGGCTCATGTTACTACACCACATCCAGTTCCACTGACCACAAAAGTACACATAGCAGTTATTGCGTAGTACCGTCATGTGTTGTGTGTGTGTGAAAATATATGCACCCACAGCTTGTAACACTTGCACAACATTGTTATGTCCTTGTACACATTGTGTCCTAGGGTGGAGACAATCACTGAACAACTGCACACAACCATCAAGTACACATATACTCTTATTAACAAGGGCTGTCTACACTTGCACTGCATGTTCCTGTGCAACGCATAATCTGCATGCTGACATGTGTGCAGTGATGTTTTTCCTTGTGATACTGTCACCCACCCTCAAACAGTATTGTGTATGTGTTGGATTGCAGGTGTGTCTGTGTTTCTATCTGCTGTACTGAGGAGTGTGACTGTGTGCCTGTGTGCATGTGTGCCTGTGTGCTTGTGTGCATTTGTGCATGTGTGCCTGTATGCCTGTGTGCTTGAGTGCATGTGTGCATGTGTGCCTGTGCATGTGCGCCTGTGCACCTGTGTGCATGTGTGCCTGTGTGCCTGTGTGCATGTGCGCCTGTGCGCCTGTGTGCATGTGTGCATGTGTGCATGTGCGCATGTGCACATGTGTGCATGCGCGCCTGTGAGCCTGTGTGCATGTGCGCCTGTGTGCATGTGTGCATGTGCGCCTGTGTGCATGTGTGCCTGTATGCATGTGTGCCTGTGTGCATGTGCGCCTGTGCGCCTGTGTGCATGTGTGCATGTGTGCATGTGCGCATGTGCACATGTGTGCATGCGCGCCTGTGAGCCTGTGTGCATGTGCGCCTGTGTGCATGTGTGCATGTGCGCCTGTGTGCATGTGTGCCTGTATGCATGTGTGCATGTGTGCATGTGCGCCTGTTTGCATGTGTGCATGTGTGCATGTGTGCATGTGTGCTAACATCATATACACATTTGTAAACTGTGTTTCCTATCTTCCTCTCACAGGTTCTGATGTTGCTCTGGTGGAGTGCAGCAGGAAACCTGAAGCCACTGCTGGGGATAGTGATAATGATGATACATGTGTAATAGCACAGGGAGGTGTGACAGGGTCTGTCATTGGTCAGCCAATCAACACTACACAGCAGTCAACCCCATCAATGCACACAGTCATCCTGCCGATACATCCATTGTCACCAATGTCCTTAGTTGAGGGACAGCATACAGTGGGCATTGACCAGGGTAGTGTGGTGTCATTGGCACATGCATCCCCTCACAGCAGCCATGGCCAGATTCCTGACATGGTACCACACAGGCAGATGTTCAGGGGTTCTTGTGGGAGCATCCGTGGTCGTACTGCCCCTGTCAGACGTGCCCACAGAGATCTTTCAACCTCAGCTATGTTCCGGGCTGTAATGCAGGCACAGGCACGTATGGAACGGTACACCAGGCAGGGTCTGAGGGAGCTTAGAGCACATCGCACCGCTATGAATGACACTATGCGTGACATTGCGGCTGCCATCCATAATATCAACGAGGTCATTGATAGATGTTGGGGGGACACATTAGATCTCTTCCACAACTACATGTCCAGGAGCCAGGACAGTGCAGGACGGTTGAGGTGTCGACGTGGACGTATGCCAGCAACATCAACAGCTGGCAGTCATTGCAGATTACAACAAACCCGCAGCTGCTCCCATAGTGCCAGTACCAGCCCCAGCAATACTGGGTCTGTGCTGTCATTACACCATCCTAGAAGACCATGTGCACGTGGCTCTGGACAGTCCAATCAGGGACTTGTGTCCAGTCAACAACCAACTGCCTCTGATGACAGTACCCAGTCTGGCTTAGTACCTGATACTGTCCGTAGCACCCCTGCCAGGCACAGGTACAGTGTCCGTGGCCAGAGACAGTGATCTGCATGACCTGGTAGGTACAGTCTGTCCACAAGCACCTGTATATGGCAGCCACGTGGTGGAACTGTGTGCAAGCATACAAACACACATAATGCTAACACCTAGGGCTAACACATACACACACACATCGCATCAACATTGCCCCATGTTGTACTGTTGTCCCTCACTAACACACACACACATACATGTTGATTGGATGTGTCAATGGCAGACTCTAGCAAACCAAGTACACACCCTGTGCATATGATGAAACTGTGCCACCTCCTGCCATCTGTAACATTGATGCAGGAACAGGATATCATGGTGCTGATGCACAGGGTGACTACATAGCACTGTAGTAATAATATCATGTTGTTAACAGTACAGTGCAATGATATCATTGTGGGTATATTCGAGCATGCATGATGCATTAACTATGATTGTCATTGTAGTTTTGTATACACCAGTGTTAATTCCCAAAGTGTACTGTCTGCACATGTGCCACATGGCTGTTGTGTGTACCTGTGCCTGCATGTGCTGGGGTGTGGACAGTACATGTGTGATGTTTGCAGCACAGATTTGCAGGTGTACATTTGTGAACATGGTTAGCATGGAACATGACATGGTTTGACAGTATGCTGTGGGTGATACGGTTTCCATATGTCAATGGTCTGCATTCTGGTACTATGCACAGCCTACATAGCCTGACATTCCATGGTCATTACATGGTGTCTCCTCAATTGATACACAGATGTAGGAACCTGGTGTCAGTGATATCCCTGCAGTACTACACAATACCAGTAGCCATTCTTACTGAGCCCCAAACATTCCTGGGAACAATACTCTTTGGCATATAGCAGTCTCACGTACATGCCAACACACTACGGATATGTCAATCCACGACTGCAAATGCATACAGTGGCCTACAATGCATTCTACACATGACACACCTAACCACCACAAGGGTATCATACAGACAGATACCTGTTGTCCAAGCCATGCTGTATTGCTGTAAAGCAACTGTAGCATTGTCATCGGCATGTAGTTAACATAGTATTCCAACAGTACCATGTAGGTGGTAGCACCCATCATATAGAACGGGTAATGGTGTGTACATGTGGACAAGTGTTATCTTGTCTATCCTGTGATATTCACATTTCCAAAGGTATTCTGCAGTCCCTCGGTGTATCATCTAAGCAAGACAGTGTCTGTATGCATATCGGCAACAGTTGCCATACACCTACACTGGATGTTCATCATTCACAGACTTTGCTGTGTTTTAACATGTCTGACATATACTCCAGACATGAACCCTCACCCACATTAATCTATCAAAGCTTTCATGGGTGTGTGTCACATAGTTGGCCTAGGACACAGGTCACTGCAGTAGCCTACATTGTCACCAACATACATGTATGGCCTAAGGTCTGGTAAGCTGCGGCACATGCTGTCAGAGGTAACAACTGTAATCATATGAGGCAGGCTTCACACATAGGAACTATTAAAGCTCACAGGTACATATCTGTATGCGGCACACACATACCTGATGTGTGAATTAAAATTACTGTTATAATAATATGTCATACAATAATAAAAGCAAAACACACAACACATTTACAAACACGCACATTATTTGTAGGATTCAAACCCCTATCTAACTATGTTATGATACTTGAGAAAGACGCATTAGCACAGCGTGTTTTTCGCATTACTGGATGATTTCCCTTCTCCTGCTGTATTTATAGGATGCTGACATCATCAGTCTTTCCAAAGAGGAATCTACGTCTTTTAGTGTGTTATTCCAGTCTTCAAAAAGGCCATTTCTTTCACAGAGAATTGCATATATACACATCCCCCTGCCTCTCCACACACACACAGCGTTTGCAGGATTCAAACCCCTACCTAACTATGTTATGATACTTGAGAGAGATGCATTAGCACAGCACGCTATTCACATTACTGGATGCTTTCCCTTCTTCTGCTGTATTTATAGGGTGCTGACATCATCAGTCTTTCCAAAGAGGAATGTACATCTTGTAGTATGTTATCCCAGTCTTCAAAAAGGCCATTCCTTTCACAGAGAATTGCATACATGCACACACCCCTGCCACCCCACACACACAGCGTTTGCAGGATTCAAACCCCTACCTAACTATGTTATGATACTTGAGAGAGACACATTAGCACTGCGCGCTATTCGCATTACTGGATGATTTCCCTTCTCCTGCTGTATTTATATGGTGCTGACATCATCAGTCTTTCCAAAGAGGAATGTACATCTTTTACTATCCCTCAGTATGGGGGATAACAATATCTGTGCATTAACAGACACCTAGTCCAGGGTCACATATGCACACTGGTACTGCCAGGTTATGTTCTATACCATGCTTCGTGACCACAGGACTTGTAACACACAACACAAGTAGGGGGTGTATCCATATACATCACAGATACACACACCTCTGGGATGGTACCACTGCACTAAGCATGACAGGCCATACATATACAACTACCATTGTGCAAAACTGCCTTTTAGTTTGGTGTGTAGTTCAGACCACCCCCCCCCCCCCATACCCAGGAACCGCACCCGGCTTTCCTGGGAATAGTGTAGGATATGAAGATCTTCACACACACAATTATAGTGGTTGACTTCAGGTACACAAATATTGACTGGGGATACTACTCAGGCCCTCAACAACATCACCCTACAGCCACTACAATTTGTGGATCCATGTGCTATGGCACAACCAGTCACCACACCCACAAGGGGGAATACATATTGGACCTGATCATCACCAACATGGGGACTCTATGTTCCACACCAGAGGTAGAACCCTCATTGTTAAGATCAGACCATAAACAACTTTCCCTGGACATCCATATCCTGTTCCCACCCTCAGCCAAGGAAATCACTGTAAAGAATTTCTCAAAAGCAGACTTTGCGCTTGTGAAGACTGGGGTGGAATACTTCAAAGGCCCTGTGCTGGAGGATAATACAGCCCAATCTGCAGAATCCTTTACAAACACACTGAATGAGCACCTGCAGGTATGCATTGATCATGCTATCTCAAATAAAACCATGACTCCTCCAAAACAGGAGACCTGTCTGGTTGACCCTGGCCATATATAAGCTGTACAACAGAAGGAGGAAGCTACTACATAACAGAACAATATCCCACAGAGGGAGGACTTCTCTAAACAGTATTGGCAAGACACTTCAATCCCTCATATAATCATCACTTGCATGTTTTGACAGTGAAATTGACCAGACACTACAGATAATCACAAGGCCTTCTTTAGTTATGTCAGGAATATGTGTGGAAACAACACAGATATGCTCTGAATTGTTGCATAACAGCACAAAATATGCCAAGCCTATGGACATAACCTACACCCTGGCAGACAGAGTCTGCACAAATGCCCCCCCTTACCCCCCAAGGGTACAGATGCCCATCCCAAATGAATGTAACCTCCCTGACATCACAAATGCACAGGTAAAAGGTGCCCTCTCCACAGCAAATAACACAGCATATGTATGGGACCGGATGGTGTCCCAGGCTGTGTCCTATATGAGCTCTGAGTAGAACTGAACTCTCACATTAAGTCACTGTTCTAACTTAGCCTTACTACAGGATATGTACCCTGAGAATGGCATACAGATACAGTGCTCCCACTCCACAAAGGTGGTGCCACAACGGACCACAGGAACTATCATCCCATAAGCCTGACTAGTGTGGTAGAAAAAGCTATGGAGCGTATTATCATGGAAGTCATAATCAAAAACATTGTGAGCCTCCAGACAGTGGATCATACACAATTCGGCTTTGTTAAGGGCAGATCTTGCCTCTTACACATAGTTCATATCTTTGAAATGGTTACTGAAGCCATGGATGAGGGCAAGGTAGTTCACACAGTCTACCTGTACCTTGCAGAAGCCTGCAACACAATACCCCACTCAGGCATCATACATATGCTTACCAGCTTAAATATTAACCCCTATATCACTAGATGTGTTGCTATCTACCTCAGGAATGGAACCCACATGGTCAGAATTGCAAGTGCCATGTCCAATTCCAGACCAGTTATGACTGGTGTCTCACTGGGCTCAGTTGTGGGACCTGTCCTGTTCGGTATATACTTCTCTGAGGTTCAGACTAACATGGGGAGATTATGTCTAACAAACGTCACAGATGACTGCTAACCAGGGGCCATAAGCAACACTGCAGCTGACACATGCTTCCTCCATAAGGGTCTCACAGAGATGGATGCTTGTTGCCAGAGCCATGGCCTCGTGCTAAATGCTAAGATATGCATAGTCATCCCCTTTGGGGAAAACAAGGTGCACACAAATCACCACATAAGTGGTAATCCATTAAGTACAGAAGATGTATTTACAGATTTGGGGACCAACATAGATCGTAACCTCTCCTTTGCTAATCACATTGACAGAGTCATTGTAAAGACCTTTATATAGCCCTCCTTATCACATGGGGGTTTGCATGTAGATCATGGGAGGTTATTGTGGCCCTCTACTAGTCACTCATCAGGCCCATGTTTGACTACAATGGCCCTTTTGGGGTGTACCTTACCCAACACCTGCAGCAACTACAGTGTCCACAACAGTACCTCCCCAAGAGGATCATGGGCTACACACACGTGTCCTATGCAGCTCAACTAACGGATCTCCAGCTCTACTCAGTTGCTTAACACCTACTCAGAGGAAATCTATGCCTGACGTACACAGCCATGTCAAACCCAGAAGTAATGGACATGCTCCATCTCATAACATCCAAGACCCTTAGAGCTACACACTCCAGGGACTTAAACCTCAGCACAAAACTAAATAGGACATGCTGCAGGGACAGATTCATTACCCAGAGGCTCCCCTCACTCTGGAATTGAATCCCAATTAAAGTTAGACATAGCCCGTCACCAACCCTCTTCCAGCAAAATCCAGCTGCATGGATGGGAAATTGCATATTCACCCCTGGGATCTCCACTATGTCTCTGCTTGACAGAGGCACAGCAAACTAGCCTTAAAGGGTGCCTTCTGTGACCTACTTTACAGAGGCACAGTAGGCTACTCTACTGGGGAGGCGGACGCCAAATACACTCAGCCTAGGCTTATGAATTCCCTAGGGCAGACAGCCTAACATCGACCTCTGCACCTATGTTTATGTTGGGGATGCACAATATTTGTTGCTGATACTGTTTGCAGGTCTTTATTGCCATAGCTTTCCCAGTTTCTATGAACAACTTGTGTATCTGCGTAACATGTTTGATCAAGAAAGGGTTCCAGTATATTAATATATGTATCTGTTGTCATTTAACTGTGTGCACAGGGCAGATTGCTGGATCGTGGGAGGTTCCTGGCTTAACACATGCAACTGCCAGATATGTGTGGCCGACTGCTATACTCAGAGATGGCCTAAGTGTTTGAGCATGCCCATTTCAGGCTTTCCATGGTTTGTTGCCTGACACATGTCTCATTTATCCAAGTGTGTGAGCATGCCCAGTGTGACCTTTCCATATGTTGTGATCTGAAGTCCACTACATTTGTAGCTGTGTGTGAACATGACCAATATTGACATTTATACTGTGTGTGTGTTGGAAGTCATGTTGTGTTCTTACTGCCAGACTCCTTTGTGTCATAACTCAACAGGGATTGTGCTGTGCCTGCAGGGCTTCCATGGGATAGTTTGCAAAGACTTGTCAACATTCTTTCATACTGGCTGAATACTGCAATACTGTCATGGTGTACTGGTTCAGTACTTTCACTATGGTGCACAGTATCATGGGTTTGAGTCCCATCACTGCTTTAAATGTTCATACTGAGCAGACCAGACTGGTTAAGGGCCAGTTGGGCAACTATGAGCATGTTGCATTTTGTTCAGCTATGGCCTACTTAAACCAGGCTTGTCCAACATTGCTGTGTATTCACCAACTTGGGTGGACATTGCCAAACATTACTCCACATTGACCACAGTTGTACTAGTTGGTGTGTGTGATTCTGTTCATAGGTTCATACTAGGCTATCTGCCCTAGGGCATTTATAATCCTAGCCAGAGTGTGTTTGGCTTTCAACACACATTTTAAGTGGAGTTTGCCATGACATTTTTCAAGGTTAGTATACTTTGCCTCTGTCTAACAGTGACATAGAAGCGATACCCAGGGTAAACCTACAATCTCCCATCCACTCATCCAGATTCCTCTTGAAGAGAGTCAATGAGGGACTCTAGCTAACCTGGAGTGGGAGTTTACTCAAGAGTGGAGGGAGCCTCTGGGTTATGAATCTGTCACTCTAGCATGTCCTATTTATTTCAGTCCTGAGGTTCAGGCCTATTGAGCGCGTAGCTTGATGGGATTCTGATTTTCCAAGGTGCAGCATGTCCATTGATTCCAGGTTGGACATGGCTTTATACATCAGACACAGATCACCTCTGGGCAGGCGGTATGCTATTGAGTGGAGCTGCAGTTTCTTTAACCGGGCAGCAATTGGCATGTGTTTGAACACTTTGATCCTCCTGGTGAGGTACTTTTGTGGTCTTTCCAGCTGCTGCAGGTGTCTGATAAGGTACATCCCACAAGGGGCATTGTACTAAATTATGGGCCCGATGAGGGATGAGTAAAGAGGCATGATGACCTCCCCTGATCTAGATGTGAATACCTTCATGATTAGGTGGGCTATATGAAATGTTTTTCTAAACACTTTGGCCATGTGGTTGTCAAATGAGTGATTGCTATCAACTTGGGTCCCCAGGTCCCTTATCACTTCTTCCATACTTAATGGGTTACCACCTATGTGGTAATTTGTGGGCACTTAGTTTTTGCCAAAGGGGATGACTATACACTTTTTTGCGTTTAGCTTGAGGACACGGCTGTGGCACCAGTTGTCTGTTTCTATGAGGCCCTTTTGTAGGATGCTTGTGTCAGCTGGAGGGTCGATTATGGTGCCCAGTTTGCAGTCATCTGCAAACTTGTTCAGCCACAGTCCTTCTGTGTTGGCCTGTGCCTCTGAGAAATATATACCAAACAAGGGAGGTCCCAGGACTGAGCCTTGTGGGATGCCACTTGTAGCTGGTTTGGGGTCTGACATGGCTCCAGCATTTCTCACCATGTGAGTTCTGTCCTTGAGCCAGTTGGCAACCCATCTAGTGACATAGGGGTTTATATTGAAGCTGGTGAGCTTATCTATAATGACCAAGTGGGGTTCATAGGTTCATAGGTTGGTACTAGACTATCAACCCTAGGGCCTATGCAAGCCTAGCCATAACCATTCCCTGGCTATTTCTTCCCACATTATTTACTTTCCTGGGCCCCTGTCTAGCAGGGCGACTGACGTGAACCCTGGGGTGAATTTCCTTTCTCCCATCCAATCGTCAAGGTTCCTCTTGAAGAGGTCCAAAGAGGCACTCTGCTTGACATGTATGGGCAATCTATTCCAGAGTCTGGGGAGTCTCTGGGTCAGGAACCTATCCCTCCAGCATGTTTTGTTTATTGTGATGACAAGGTTTAGATCCCTGGAGTGTGTAGCTCTGAGGGATTGGGATTTCTTTAAGTGTAGCATGTCCAACAGCTCTGGGTTTGACATGGCCTTGTATGTTAAGCAGAGATCGCCTCTGAGTAGACGATATGCGACAGAGTATAGCTGGAGTTTTTTAAGGCGGTCAGCATAGGACATCTGCTTTAGGCCTGTGATTCTTTTAGTGAGGTATTTCTGAGGCCTTTCCAGTTGTTGCAGATGTCTTGAGAGGTACATACCAAATGGGGCGTTGTATTCTATAATGGGTCTAATGAGGGATGAGTATAGTGGGACAATGACCTCCTTTTTTCTGGATGAAAAGCACTTCGTGATGAGGTGTGCCACATAGAAGGATTTCCTGACTGTTGCAGCGATGTGGTTATCGAAGGTGAGACCACTGTCCACCTGTGTCCCTAAGTCTCTTATCACACTTTCTGTGTTTAGTGTACTGCCACCTATATGGTAATTCATGGATACATGTTTTTTCCCAAAGGGGATAACAATACATTTCTTGGCATTGAGCTTGAGCCCATGGCTCTGGCACCAAGCATGTATTTCTGTAAGGCCCTTTTGTAGCGTATCCACATCATTTGGGGATTCAATAATGGCTCCCAGTTTGCAGTCATCTGCAAACTTTGTTAGCCCGAATCCCTTCGTGTTGACCTGTACTTCAGAGAAGTAGATGCCAAACAAGAGCGGCCCCAGGACTGAACCCTGAGGTACTCCACTTGTCACTTGTCTGGAGCTGGATTTGGAGTCGGTTACTTTTACAGTGTGGGTTCTATCAGTAAGCCATTTAGCAACCCATTGGGTGACATAGGGATTAATGCCCAACTTAGTAAGTTTATCTATGATTCCAGAGTGGGGGATGGTGTCAAAGGCCTTGGCAAGGTCTAGATAGGCTGTGTGGACCACCTTACCCTTTTCTATGGCTCTGGAGACCGATTCAAAGAAGTCAATCAGGTTCAGGAGACAAGATCGGCCCTTCACAAACCCAAACTGGGTGGGGTCCAGTGTTTGAAGGTTGCCAATGTCTTTGTTTATAAGTTCCATGATAATACGCTCCATGGCCTTGCAGATAAGGCTTGTCAGACTGATGGGACGGTAGTTTCTGGGATCCAAGGTGGATCCCCCCTTGTGGATTGGGATAACTGTAGCTCTGCGCCACTCAGTGGGCATGAAACCTGAGGTGAGGCTATGATTAAACATGACACTTAGGTGAGGTGCCAGTTCATATTGTAGTTCATGCAGTACACAGCCCGGGATGTCATCTGGTCCCATGGATGCTGTATTCTTGGCTTTAGAGAGTGCGTTTTGTACCTGTGTGGCCATTATTACTGGAATTTGGCAATCTTCCTGTGTTGAGATGGGCCATTTAGGGGGTGAGAGGGGGTGAAGTTGGCACTGAATCGATCTGCCAGGATATTGGCAATATCCTTCGGATCAGTATATTTAATGCCATTCTGTTTTAGCTCAGAGCAGATCTGAGCATTGCCATTTAGATTCTTGACATAGTTATAGAATGCTTTGTGGTTGTCTTTGGAATCTTTGGCAATTTTATTTTCGTAACTAGCTTTGGAGGATTTTATGAGGCATCTCAGTTTCTTACTGAGGCTAGTAAGGGAGTTTGTGCATCCTGGGATTTTCCTCTTTTCTGCAAAAGTTTCTTCCTTTTGTTGTAAAGTTTGTTTATGGCAGGGGACCACCAGATTGGCTTCCTTTTTTTTGGATGAGAGCATTTTGGTTCTATTTGGGATGGCACGATTCATGCATGAGTGGATGTGCTCGTACAGTGCCTTAGTGTAGGATTCAGCAGTTGAACTTTCAGTTCCCATCTGCATGGGTGTCATGAAGTTTGTCACTTCTGACTTGAGTAGCATAAAGTTGGCTTTGGAGAATTTTTTTATGGTGGTTTCTTTACTGGGGGGTGGGTGTGGGATGTGGATGTTAAGGGTGATTAGCTTATGGAAACCAAGATATGAAGAACAAACCAAGAAGCAGTAATCCACGACCAAAAAGGTTACCAAATAATCCTGTTCTTTATTTACGAAAAACGGAACACTCCAAAAGCAATAAAATCAAGCGCTTTCGCCTGACCAATGTCAAGGTCTTGATAAAGCCTGACATTGGTCAGGCGAAAGCGCTTGATTTTATTGCTTTTGGAGTGTTCCGTTTTTCGTAAATAAAGAACAGGATTATTTGGTAACCTTTTTGGTCGTGGATTACTGCTTCGTGATTAGCTTATGGTCAGACCTGACTAATGAGGGGGTGACCATAGGTATGGAGCATTGATTTCCCATGTTGGTAATGACCAGGTCTAGGATATTGGAGCCCCTGGTGGGACTATGGATTAGCTGATCCAGGGCATTAGAATTTATGAATTCCAAGAACCGTTGCGCAAAGGTGTTGGGACATGAGTAGTTTTCCCAGTTAATGGCAGGGTAGTTAAAATCACCCAGTATTAGGGTGTTTGGTTCTATCTTAATATTTTCCAGTATGTTTAGAAAGGTGTAGTGAGAATCTTGGGGTATGGTGGGGGATCTGTAGCAAGCTACAATTTGGATTGCAGTCTTACCTAGTGTTAGTTGCACTTGGAGAATTTCAGACACATTGTGTTGGCCAACTAGCCTGGTGGTGTGAATATCCTTGGTGAATATTGACACTCCTCCACCTTTAGTGTTTTGGTCCTGGTTTGGTGGCTGAAAAGTGTGGTAAGAGTTGCAGCCTGGTATTGCAGGGGTGCTCTCTGGAGCCTTGAACCAGGTCTCAGTTACTGCACAGATATCGATGTTCTCCATTTTTAGGAGTGCCTCGAGAGAGTGCATTTTGAGGTTTAGACTTCTAGCATTGAGTAGCATTACCTTCAGATTTTGCATGCTTGTACCTGTTACGGTGGTGGTTTTGTCCTTTGAAGTTTGCCTAAAAAAGGCACTATAGGGGTGGCAAGAGCCTTAGCCAATAACCTGAATCCCAGTATTGTATGGAAGGCTTTTGCGAGGTCCAGGTAGGCTGTATGGACCACCTTCCCCTCGTCAATGGCCTTGGTGACTGTTTCAAATGACTCAACCAGGTTTAAGAGGCAGGATCTGCCCTTAACAAAGCCAAACTGGGTAGGATCCAGTGTCTGTAGGTCCCCAATATCTTTATTTCTGAGGTCCATGATGATCTTTTCCATAGCTTTGCAGACCAAGCTAGTCAGGCTTCTGGGCCAATAGTCTGCAGTATCCATTGAGGCACCACCTTTGTGGAGAGGGACCACTGTTGCTGTACACTGCTCTTTGGGTACATATCCTGTGGTAAGGCTGAGATTGAACAATGGTTTTATGTTTGTTTTCAGTTCTTCTTGGGGTTCATGTTGGACACAGCCCAGGACACTGTCTGGTCCCATTGATGCTGTGTGATTTGCTTTGGAGAAGCTGGCTGTTACCTGGGCATCTGAGATGTCAGGGGGCCAGCACTCTGCTGGGATAGATATTTGCCCTTTTGGTGGGGACGGGGGGAGTTTGCACTGAACCTGTCAGCTCGGATGCTGGCAATGTCTGTGGGTTTGGTGTATTGTTTGTCATTTTGGACTAATTCCGACCATATCTGGGAATTCCAACCCAGATTCCTACCATAACTAAAGAAAGCCTTGTGATTATCCTTAGTGTCCTGTGCAATTTTTATTTCAATGACGGCCTTAGATGATTTTATGTGTGGCCGTAGTTTTTCAATAATACTGATCAGAGATGCCTTCCCTTTTTGGGATTTTGCACTGTCATATAGTAGCTTCCTCCTTGTATTGTATGTTTTTTATGGCTGGGGTCCACCAGACAGGATGCCTGCCTTTGGAGGATTGGATCTTGGTTTTATTTGGGATTGCATGATCCATGCATTCCTGAAGGTATTCATAGAATGTGTTTATAAAGGGTTCTGAGGTCTGGGCCGTATTTTCCACAGGCATAGGGGCTGTGAAGGATTCCACCTCGGTTTTGAGGAGTGTGACATTTGCTTTAGTGAAATTTTTCACTGTGGTTTTCTGGCCATGTGCTGGGGCCGGGATGTGAATATCCAGTGAGATTACTCTATGGTCTGATCTTACCAGTGAGGGATACACTTCTGGTCTTGGGCATAGAGTCCCCATGTTGGTGATGATCAGGTCCAGTATGTTTTCCCCTCTTGTGGGAGTGGTAGCAAGTTGTTCCATAGCATTTGAGTTTATAAATTCTAGGAACCTTTGGGCCAGGGTGTTGCAGCTAGGGTAATGCTCACAGTCTATGTTTGGGTAGTTGAAATCACCCAATATAATGGTGTTTGGGGAGACCTTCATATTTTCATGTGTTCTCCAGTCAGCCAAGTGTGGTTCCAAGTGTGGCTATGAACTGGAAGGCGGTTTTACCCACTGTTAGTTGCACATGGATAGTCTCTGATGCTTTATGCTGTGCCACCAACCTGGGGGTGTGGGTATTTTTGACAAATATTGATACTCACCCTCCTTTTGTAGTTTGTTCCATGTTTTGCAGCTGTAAAGCATGGTATGAGGTGTAACCTGTTAGTGCTAGGGTGCTCTTGGGAGCCTTGAACCAGGTTTCTGTTACTGCACAGATATCAACATTCTCCATGCTGAGGAGAGTTTGGAGTGTGTGCATCTTGCAGTTTAGACTTCTGGCATTGAGTAGCATTACTTCTAGTTTCTTATCCCTTGTGATACCTATGGAGGTGGGTTTGTCTTTTGAGCCTTACCTAAAAAGGCACTATGGGGGTGACAAGAGCCTTTGGCAATATCCAAAAGGCCACAGGTGACAGATGAAATCCATCCCTAGCGAAGCATCATGTCTTGTTGAGCATGTCATCCCAGGCTGACAGGCATTGGATCCCCTTTCACTGACACCAATACTTAAGCCAATTGTTGTAATTGATCATCTTGTCTTCATATTGTGGCATCATGTTTGGTGAGGGTAGGATGATACTCAAGGTCATCAAGTTTGCATATACTACATGGTGGTAAATGCTGTTTAGCACTACCTTACATTGCTTAACACATGGCCATCATGCCTCAGGTGGTGCTGCAGGGCTGCCTATGTCGGATGCACATACTACACTCCCTGCACATGTTTGAAAGCAGGTTGTGTCAACTTAGGCATCCCTTTCACTATATATGGGAGTCAGAGAGAGGTATAATTTTCAGGGTTCCTACTGAGCCAGTGTATGTACTATGCGTTGCCTCTTTGCCAAGGCCAAGGCATACTGGGCACACCTCCTTCTGCCTACTGGGGCAGGCTCAGGTTGTTCCTCCTCCGAGTCACACTCTGCCTGTGATGGCCTTGGCAATGGTGGGGGGCTGTTTGGCCCAGGACTATGCTGGTCCTGCTGCAGCTGTTTTTGCAGAATCATATTATGTAGCATAGCACATACCATGACAATTTTGGTACATATAGTTGGTGAGTATTGCAAGGCTCCACCAGATGTGTCCAGGCACTGGAACCGTGACTTGAGCAACCCAAACACACTCTCAATTACATTTTGTGTTTGTGCATGTGCCTCATTATGGCATTCCTGTTCAGGTGTGTGTGCGTTTCTGATGGCTGTCATCAGCCACGGCTCCAGTGCATAGCCAGCATCCCCCACTAAGTGACCATGTGGGATGTCCCCATTGGCAAATGTCTGATACAGCTGCGTCAGATGCCAGATATGGGAATCATGGTAGCTTCCAGGGCAGCCAGCACACACATTCATTATTATGCCCTGGGCATCACACACAACCTGGTAGTTGATGGAGGGGAAGCCATTGCGGTTAATGTAGGCCCTACACCGCTCATCGGCTGGTGCTTTGATGCGTATATGCGTGCAGTCTATTGCACCCACTACCTCAGGGTATTCTGCTATTTGCAGGAAGAGATGCATATTGCTGGCCAATACCTCATGGGAACTGGGGAAATATACATGATCACCGGCATGTGCTGACATGGAATCCAGGAACTGGTGCAGTACCCTGGATGCTGATGCCTGTGATATCCCCATCATATCACCAGTTGGTCTCTGGAAGGTACCTGTTGCTAGTATTCTTAGGCCAACACATACCTTGGTTTCCACTGGGATGGGTTCCCCTCTGTTGGTTCTGTATGTGAGGCGTGGCCTGCATAGCTCAACAATTTGCTGCAGGAGGTCTCTGCCCACTCTATAGTGCTCCACTATCTCCAGCTCATGTATCCCCTGGTAGGTGACCCTGGGCCTGTACACTCTTCTCCGTCTCCTCACTGTGGGTTGTCTGGCTGTACTTGCATTGTCACCACCCTCAGCATGTTGCATATGTCGCCTTATAACAGCAATGGCAGCCCCTAGCATTTTTTGTCTGAGTGAAGTTTTTCAGTTTTCACTTCTAGTAGCTTACTCCAGTGTTGCAGTGTCTCTTGAAAGAAACAAACTGCACTGTTGTTTGCAGAGTTTTAAGTGCTGGGCTGGGCTAGTGTTCTGCCTGTGTAATTGCCTGATTCTGATTGTTTTCACCTGCTAGCTCTACTAGTATTCCCTGGTAGTTTCCTACTATTTGTTGTGCTTCCTTTTTCCGTTCTGTTTCCTCAGGGGAAACGGCACGCATACAAGCGCAAACACGCTCACAGCAGCTCACACGTGCGCACACATGCTTAGATGGACTAAAACTTGCTTATTCAGGTTAAAACTCGCGCACACCAGTGCAAACGCGCTTACAGGCCTTTAAACAGCCTTATACATGCTTACTCCGGCTTACACGTGCGCACTCATGCTTTCATGCGCGCTCTCTGTCTTACTCGGGTTTACAGGCGCGCACACGCGTGCATACCCGCTCAGCAAGAATCTTTGGTGTTATCCACAGTATACACTTTCCATTTCTTGGCTTTCCCTGGCCTACCTGTTGACACACCTCTTTCCATGATGTCTAACTGACAGGTGACACATGCCACTCTGCTCCTATGAGCTTCACTACTTTCATACATACACTCTTTGTGATGTCACCTATCTCCTACTCTGTTACTCCCCATATCCTACCCCTACACTCCACTGACTGTGCTCATTTGCTATGTAAAAGTGCGATTCACTATCCTAACACTCATTTCCGTAGGATTGCCTACTAATGCTTGGTTAGATGTCTTAGACTGGGCTTCTCCCCTTAGCAACCCCTACTCGGGTGCCATGTTGTCTTCAGCCTGCTATTCCCTTACATTGTAATTTAACAGTTTTTATAGATTCCACGTTTGTGGCTTTTATTTTCTTATTTTATGATTTTTTTAGCACACCCTGTTTGCGCGGCGCCGCGCTATGCTTAAACATCGGAAATCGCCGAAAAAAAAAATATATATATTTATTTTAATTTTGCATCTGGGAACTTTTCCAATGGCCGTATATTTGGCCATTCACATGCTTCCTCAACCATATGCAACCTTTATTTGGAGTTGACAAGGCTCCATTGTGCTATTTGCAGAACGGTACTCAGTTGTCAACTGAGTACATTTCTGCAGCTAACACGGCTCCTACTTGGACAGGTTTGTGCTTCCTGGATCTCAAATTTACCTCATCTGCATGCCTTTCGGCTGCAAGTGAGGTAATTTGCATATCCCAGCCCTGTCCGTGTAGGAGATGTTTTAGGAGCTCTCTTACATGCCCCTACAAGCTGTTCCTGGATCGCTCGTTGGACATGATGCCTGCATGGAGTCTTACTCTACTCGTACACTCCGTGCAAGCCATCATGAATCCGGCAGACTGTGTTTTCAAATCCAACTTTTCTTCTAGCAAATATTTCCTTATCCTTGTTAAAATTGCAGATAATTGTGTTTACCTGCACATGACTTGCATTGGGCTCTATATATTTTGTTCAAAGGGTAAGAAGCATGTTTTCCATTTGACTCTCTCACCTACTGAGTTTTGTCTCTGGTGTCATTTGTGGCTATATCTCGGTGTACCTTTTGAACTCTGCACTGCCACATAAAGCATTGCCTTAGACCATTTATCACTCTCTACTCATAATATTTAAAAAGGTGCAGACCTTATTGCCTAATTTGGCATCTCTATATTCTTGTTAGATCTCTGGAAGTTAATGCTTATGTTTATACGACTCCCTTCAGGGGTCCTTGTAATTAGTTTTAAGTTAAATGGAATATGTTTAGCTCGCTACAGTAATTTTGAGATTTGTAACAAGTCCTGAAATTATGAAAAAATATGAAAACATAACGGAATAAATAATGCTTAAAAATCACTGCTTTCTTTTAAATTTGATTTTTACATGGGGGCAAGCTGCCCTGCACCCCCAGAATGTTGCCCAAGAAAAATAGACATACATTGTCCAGATCTCACCAAACTGTACATAAAAATAATATGAATATTCTCTTGTCATGCATATCTAAGAAGGAATTATATTGTCCTACCACAAACTGAAATTCTTGCAGTTGGACATTTATCTGTGTATTGATGCAATGCTGTTTTATACTTTGATCTTTAGATGACAGCAGAGACAACGTTATGTAATACAATACTCTGCGGTAAGCTGCAGTAGTATGTACTTTATTTCTTCATGCCTATTACAAATTTTCAAAAGCTTCTTTGGATATTGTTAGTGTTTTTTTCATGTCAGTACTTTTTTTTTATCATGTTTTTTTTTTTTTTTTTTGTGATGAGAAAAGAATTTTGAAATTTTGCATCTTAATTATGCAGTTATCACTTAACTGGATGTTGAACTGTCAAACAGTAACATATTTCACATTTCATGATTTAAATAGGATCATTTTACAGAAAATTAACAGATGAAGTCTATTGCTTAAAGGCAATATCAGTCTTTCTCTAAGTGCCTGGCCTCCATTATTTATTTATTTATTTATTCATTTGACATTTGCTGTCCAGGTTAGTCCAGCTGGGCCAGAGCACTTTTTCAGTGGAGACCCGGGGAGAAAAGCTCCACACACATCTAATTAACTAATTAAGTACATACACATAATACATAACTAAATAAACAATAGTTTCTAGGAGTACAGTTATGATGGGTTAAACAGTATTGACACATAGATTCAATAGGCTAATAAGTACTACTGGTAGAAGACAGCTAAAACAAAAAAAAAAACTTATTTTCATCATCTTTACTTCAGCTAAATGACAGCAGAGGGTAGGACTAGCAAGAGTGTTGTAGTGCAAATATAGGTCAAAGAGAAGGGTAGTGAGATGATCTATGAAGGGAAGAGAGGTGGGAAGCAAGGCAGCAGGGAGGAATGAGGTCAGTCAGGGGTTGATTACACTGGCATAGCCATGTATTGATGAGATTTTTTTTGCTGTGTTCCTGAAATGGTGTTTAGGGCTTAATTTTTTGAATGTCCAGGGTAAGTTTATTCCAGCTCTTGGCTGGGGAATAACTGTAGAGGATCTTGCCAGTGTTGAGTTTTGTCTTGTATATTCAGAGGAGAAGTTGTTCTGAGCTCCGAAGTGTTCTAAGTGAGAAGTAGAAGGAGATAATAGAGGTAATGCTGAGACAGAAAGCGGGCTGGTGCAATATAGAATTAATTATTTGGAGCTGAGAGAGTAGAAGATTGTGTGGAAGTGCTAACCTGTTTAGTTTCCTAAGCTCTATGCAGTGGTGAGAATGGTAGAGGTGCTCGGCAGCAAATTTGGCCACCTTGTTGTAAGTGGACACTAGTTTAAAGAGGAGTGTGGTTTGTAAGTTGGTGAGGATTTGAGAGCCATAGAGAAGGGTTGGGAGTAGATAGGCATGAGATAGGGCTGTCTTTGCTTTACTGGAAAGGAAGTTTTTATTCCTATAGAGGAGTCCAGGTTTTGGTTGGTTTTCTTAATGTTACTGTGAACATGTAGGTCAAATTTCATCTGGTCATCGATATTGACCCCAAGAAGTTTGGTGTGTGTTTCAACTGTGATAGGTGTGTTGTTAAGGAAAGAGATAGAGAAAGAGGGTTTAATGTGAGTCATTGGTTTTGGAATGAAGAGCAATAGTTTAGTCTTCTTTGGGTTTAGGATTAGGTGGTTCTGGTTGAGCCAGTTTTCGATAAACAAAAAGGAGTTTTGAGTTGTTGTATGTAGTTCAGAGAGGGTATTAGCTATGGTGATGACTGTGGAGTCATCAGCATATTGTACTAGTGTTGCTAGCGGTGCGGAGGTAGATAGCTGATTAGTGAAAATATTAAATAGTATTTGGCCCAGTATAGAACCTTGGAGAACCCCCAGATTTATGGGAAGTTCAGGGGAGATAGCAGAAAGCTATTTAACTGATTGGAAGTGATTACTGAAGTAGCTGAAGAACTAGGAGATAGTTGAGGTGGATAGGTTTAGTTCAGAGAGTTTATTTAAGAGGAGGGGGTAGAGATGGTGTCAAAAGCCTTTGAGAGGTCAAGAAAGAGGCAAGAGACTAGTGTACTGTGATCTCTAACTTGTGAGATGGTCTTAATGAAGGAAATGAGAGCAGTCAAGGTGCTATGACCTGGACTAAAGCCATGTTGGGGGCGGGTGAATATGTTCTATTGCATGAGGTGTTGTAGGATTTGTTTGTGTACACGTTTCCAAGATCTAAAAAAGGCGAAAAAATTGCAATGGGCCTAAAGTTGGAGAGTTCAGTACAGTTGCTTCCTTTATGAATGGGTAGGGTGTAGAAAGTTTTGCAGATATCAGGAACTTTAGCTTCAGAAATGGACCGATTTATGCCAACATCGTCGGTAAAACTTGGAATTCACTTCCATCTAACCTTACCCTCAAACCTTCTTAAAGTCTCTTCAAAAAAGAAAGGCCTCAAACAGTATTTTAAAGAGCACTGACTTTGTCCCTGTACTAACCCTGATTAATCACTACTTATTCAATGCCTTATTTAAATTAATATTATGCGCATCTCTTGCTCGTAATAGCTTGCTGCAACCTGTTGCTTTTGTATAGTATTACACTTTGTATATTGTGAGTACCTACTAAAGGGCTTTGTAAATATGTTTTATTCATATCTGTTATGTTCTATCTATGTTATCTGGAACTTTTCTCCACGGGCCTCCACTGAAAATGGACATATATCCAGTTGGACTATCCCAGTCAACAAATGTAAAATAAATAAATAATAAATAAAATAAATAAATGAGAACAGAGATGGGAAGGGCTAGGGGGTTGGCTGCTTTCTGGAGAAAGAGTGGAGATAGACCATCCACTGAGGGGGAGCAAGGCTTACGTTTAAGAAGCAGAGATTTAATGTAATTGGTGGATACAGTTTTTAGGGAGAAGATTGAGGAAGAGTTAGAGGGTTTAAGAGGGTCGGTGGGTGGAGTAGAGTTGATGGAGTTAGGATGGTTAGTTAATTTGCTGATGATGTCTATAAAGTAGGAGTGAAAGTTAGTGGCAGTTTGTACAGGTGTGCTAGTAGGGCTGGGTTGGAGTGAAGAAGGGTTACCTGGATGAAGGATTTGGTTAACTGTATGCCAGAATTTCTTTGTGTTATTTAGGTGTGACTCAGGAGGGTTTGTGTAGTAGTTTCCCTTATCAGTGGTGATGGCTTTCTTTGCTAAGTTGCGTAGATGTCTGCACTGTTGGAAGTGGAAGGGGGGTTTAGTTTTAGTCCAGAGCTTCCAGATTTTATACATCTAAGCCATTAGTGAGTGGGTGGGGTTGGTTATCCAGGGGGATGTAATAGCTTTAATTCTAATGTTGCGTATGGGGGCTAGGAAGTTGAGTATGTTATATTAGATTAACCATTTTTTCTATCAGACTGTCTGCTGTGATGGTTTGTGATTGAGTGTTCTTGGCATTGTGAAGTTATGCAGCAGGAAAATGTATTGTTTCAGTAAAGCACACTGTTTGGATTTTGGTAAATATGTGGTTTCCCATTCATTCATTCAAGTTAGATTTCAGTTTATTAAGGAATGTGCTTTACTTTACAGCAAATTAGTTTTTTTTCAGATGTGGGGAATTCTTTTGGATATTTCTGTCACATAAAGAAGTCCAATTAGAACTGCAGTATAGATTTGCATCCCTTGATCTTGTATTGGCATTACTACCAGTTTTGTTGGGATGTAATAGGACTGGTTGAGCTACACTTCAGTAAGCCAGCCAGGCATAGCTCATCTTGCAAGTGTTTGTAGGAGACAGAGGAGGTTTTTAGGATTTCTCTGGTTAATGCAGGGGACTCATAACCAAAAATGTTTATTATTTGTTTATTTATTTATTTTGGAACAAGCAATTACTGAATTTTTCAAATTAGCTAAAGTATTTCAGCAAGTACATATTGATGGATGCATTATGTTCTTGCCCGTTTTTAATTTTTACAAGATTTTTGGGTTTGTAATACCATGATTGGAATGGACCCCATTCCTATGTCGAAGTACAATTAAAGTTCATGAAATTAGTATTGTTTCACTCTTTGATGCTAGCCAAAAGTACTCTTCACAGCACCTGCAATGTGTCCAGTAATGACTCCTTCTGCAATTCGCATGGTGTTACATGAATTGGCAACATATCTAAATACGATTGTAAATTATTTTTTATAAGACCAGTTGCTCCTACTACTATTGGAACTGTCTGGGTATCTTTCTTCCACATGGCTCTCATTTCTGCCTGCAGATCAAGGTATTTTATGACTTTGTGTCTCTCTGTACGCAAGAAACTGTAGTCACTAGGTGTGGTGATTTCAATGATCAATGCTACTTTTGTCTTCTTTTCTTGGACCACTATATCTGGTTTTCTAGCATCTATCTTTTGGACTGTTGATATTGGGTGAGCCCATGTGATGTAAACTTCATCATTTTCTATGATTCTCTGTGGCTCATGTTTCCAGTGTTTATCAGCCACTTCGATACCATAATGTTTGCACAATCTCCAGTGAAACAATCTTGCCACATTATTATGCCTTTCAGTATAAAGTCCCTCTGCCATTAGAGAGTTGCAACCAGCAATGAGGTGTGTGACTGTTTCTGATTCAGTTCCACAAAACCTACATATATCTGTTTCTCCCACATGTTCAATGGACTTAGTAAACCAGCCTGTACGTAGCCCACTATCTTGGGCTGCCAATATTAACCTTTCATTTCTTGATGTAAATTCACCTCTCCTTAGCCATTCCTGCATTTGTTCTTGATCAATATGAGGCTCTTCCAGAAGTTTTGTATACTTACAACTATATTTATGTTTTTTCCACATTTCTTGCCTTCTCATCTGGTCCTTCACCTTATATTCTTTCTTTTGTTTTTTAGCACATTCAGTAGCTGCCGTTTTTTATCCACTTCTGGTTTGATTTCCATTCCTGCTTGATGTCGATATGCTTCTGCTAAATTAAGCAGAGATGTCATTTTAGATTTATTCTCCTCATGTTTCAAAACTTTCACCACATTTGGATCTTGTGAGGTCAGTAGATATGTGTGTAGTCCCACGATTGCAGATATATACATGTAATCAATTTCAAGGAGGCCCATCCCTCCTTCAGAGAGGGAATATATAATCTTGGTATACACTGACTTTTATAAATCATTTGGTGAGCATGAAGCATCCTTCTTGTTTTAATAGCCAATCTATCCAGCACTTTTTGGGGCCAGTCAATCACTCCAAAACTATAAGTTAGGACAGGAAGAACAAATTGATTTATAACTTGGATCTTGTTCCTAGGTGTCAATGCTGTTTTCAGGATTAATTTAAGTCTTCTAAAGTTCTCCTTACTAAGCTTTATTCACATTAGTTCATGTTTATTGCTGATCCTTCATCAATTCCTAAATATTTATACACTCCCTCTTGCTTAAGTTCTTTTACATCACATTCTTGACTCAAACTGATATTTTCCTGGTGCTGCAGTTTTCCTTTTTTAAAGGTTGCTTTTGCACATTTATCAAGACCAAATGACATTCCAATATCATCTGAAAAAGTTTTGACAACATGCAGCTGTGCTTTCAGTTCCTCATCTGATGAGCTATACAATTTTAAATCATTAACAAAGAGAAGATGAGAAGTCATTAGTCTTTGTTATTTTCTAGAAGCCAAATTATAGCCATGACCTAAGCTGTTAAGTAAACAGCTTAATGGATTAATGGCAAGGCAAAATAGCAACGGTTACAGGGAGTCACCCTGGAATATCCCCCTTTGGACTTTAATCCCTGGGACAATAACCTGCCCTTTATCATGGCTTAATTGCAAAGTGGTCTCTCACTATTTCATGGTTACTGTAATGTAATCAATCAGTGTAGGATGTAACTTATACATTTTAAGCACTCTTTTATCCATGAATGTGGGATACTACGAAATGCTTTTAGAGGTGGGAGGGGCATTTAGTTTTAGTCCAGATCTTCCAGATGTTATCCCTCTGAGCCATTAGTGAGTGGGTGAGGTTTGTTAGCCGGGGGATGTAATAGCTTTAATTCTAATGCTGTGTATGGGGGCTAGGAAGTTGAGCATGTTATGTTAGATTAACCATTTTTTCTATCAGACCGTCTGCTGTGCTGGTTTGTGACTGAGTTTTCTTGACATTGTGAAGTTATGCAGCAGGAAAATGTATGGTTTCAGTAAAGCACACTATTTGGGTTTTGGTAAATATGTGGTTTCCCGTCCATTCATTCAAGTTAGATTTCATTTTATTAAGGAATGTGCTTTACTTTACAGAAAATGAGACTTTTTTCAGATGTGGGGAATTCTTTTGGATATTTCTGTCAGATAAAGAAGTCCAATTAGAACTGCAGTATAGATTTGCATCCCTTGATCTTGTATTGGCATTACTACCAGTTTTGTTGGTATGTAATAGGACTGGTTGAGCTACATTTCTGTAAGCCAGCCAGGCATAGCTCATCTTGCAAGTGTTTGCAGGAGATAGAGGAGGTTTTTAGGCTCTCTGGTTAATGCAGGGGACTCATAACTAAATTTTTTTATTATTTATTTTGGAACAAGCAATTACTGAATTTTTGAAATTAAGTATTTCGACAAGTACATATTGATGGATGCATCATGTTCTATTATGGATCTGATAATGGACAAGTATACTAGAATAATAATTTCTTTGGATTAAGAGGAGATACCCTCTATATCACAAAGTCGAAAGATAAAAAGAGCAAACACTCTAAACACTAAAAATTGAAAGCACTAAATGTCGAACACATGGAACAGCAATTTTTTTTCCTGGGGAAAAAATCACTGGGCCGTTTTCAGGACTTTACCATTTTCTCCACTGTGGTGCATTCTCGGAGTTGATATATTTAAGTAGGGGGTATTTTGTCTTTGGATTTTTTTTTTTTTTTTTTTTTTTGCGGAGAAGCGATTTTTTTCCCTGGGGAAAAAAAATCATTGTTCTGTGTGTTCAACATTTACTGCTTTCAGTTTTTAGTGTTCGATATAAGAACTCCTTTTATCGTTCGACTTTGTGATATTGACCCGAATAGTTTGCCTGACATAGACCGTCTTAAATTAGGGGAGTTGATGATGGTTTCAAGATTGTATCCAGCTGTGAATTAGGTTAACCAGAGGCCTTTATTGTCAGATCTAACATCAGAGAAGTAGGTGACAGATAGATGTGGCTGCTAAACAGAGCCATGAGATACTTCACTGGCGACAAGTCACTAGGAAGACAGTGTGCCATTGACTTTAACAGACTAATGTCTATTAATGAGACAGTTGGAAATGCAATGGATTACCTAGGGATTTATGCTGTGTTTGACTTATTTGTTGGTAACGCTAGAGCAATAGGACAGAATGTCAAAAGCTTTAGCTAAGACCAAGTCAGGTTTTTGCACACAGATATCATCATCTAGTGCTTCTAAGAGTCTTTCAAAGAAATCACAACTGTGTAATAAGCATGATTTACCTTTTACAAATTCAAACTGATTAGGGTCTGGGGAGTCTAGATTCACTATTTCCCTGATTATGAAGTCTCTGGTGGTGTGTATGGTGTATCAGTCAACTTACAAAGAAGTCTTTGGAAGCTGATCCGCCTATAGTTGCCAGAGTCTACAGCTATTCTCTGTGCATCTGATACATAGCTAATGGACAGAATGTGGTTGAGTAATTTAACTAGGAGGGGGTGTTTCATGCTGACCAGGAAATGGCCTGGTATCTAAATCCATAGACTTGATGTTTTTTTTTCTTGAAGAGCACTTTTAATATCTGTTCTGGGGTAATTTCCAAGAGAAGTATGGATTGGAAATTTTGTACAGGGAAGTAAGATGGATAGAGATTGAGAATGTACTGAAAAGTAAGATTGGTAGGGATTGGGAATACTGTACTGGGAAGTAAGACAAGTAGGGATTGGGAATGTTGTACTGGAAAGTAAGATGGGTAGGGACTGGATATTTTGTATTGGGTACTTTGGAAGTGACATGATAAAAATGAATCAGAATTTATCTATAAGGCTTTTAACTATATCCTCTGGATTTGAGTGGATGATGCCACATGAGCATGTTGCAATGTTCTATATTATTTTTGAAGTTCTTTACACAATTAAAAAAGGTCTTATGAATATCCTTTGTTGATGCAGCAGTTTTTAGATCATAATTAGCTCTGCAGTAATTGTCTTGCTCAAGTGTTTGGGGTAAATCCTTTTGAGATTGACTATAACACACTGAGTTTTTATCATATTATCTGTGGCTATGAGCTTTTTATTTTTGTTGTACAGTTGATTTATAGTTGAGATTGTCACAGCAGTTTGTTTCTAAAAGTGGTGTTGAACTTGTGGTGAAGAGAGGTTTGAGCCTGTATGCAAGAGATGAAGAGAAAGTGTAAGCTTTGTATTTACTATAGAGTTATTCAGGGTGGAGTGACTGTTGAACCTTTTACTGTCATCATCAAATGCTAGAGACTAACCTTGGAAAAGTGCCTAATGATTGCTGAGTTGGTTGTTACCTTGTACTGGGATCTTATGGGGAATAAAATAGCATGGTGATCTCATCAACGAGAGTATGACAATGGATGAGGAGCACATTTGGAGCATGACAGTGGATGAGCACATCAGGAGCATGACAATGGATGAGGACCTCATCTGGAGCATGACAGTGGATGAGCACATCAGGATCATGACAATGGGTGAGGACCACATCTGGAGCATGACAGTGGATGAGCACATCGGGAGCATGATAATGGATGAGGAGCACATCTGTAGCATGACAATGAATGAGGACCACATCTGGAGCATGACAGTGGATGAGAATCACATCTAGAGCATGACAATAGATGAGGAGCACATCTGGAGCATGACAATGGATGAGGAGCACATCTGGAGCATGACAATGGATAAGGAGCACATCTGGAGCTGTGTTTTTCAGGATATGACTGAGTATGTTAGTGTCCCAGGGGATTATGATTTGTTCTATGAATGTTTCAGTGATAAAGTCAGACATCAAGGAAGTATCAAGAATATTTCTTTCTAGAGGTGCAGATGTGCTAGGTTATGGAAAAGCAGTTAAAGTCCCTTTCAAGGACTGTGTTTGGGTTAATGTAGAGACATTTCAGTTCATTAAGATTTGTTTCATAACTTGTTGGAGTCATGGATTGGGTTCTGTAACTGGCCAGGATGTGGTATGAGTTTTTATTTACTGGTACTATGTTTTAAGGAGCCTGAGTTCATTGTTCTGGTTATTCTTGAGGTGATGGTATTCTGTAAATAGACATACATGTCACCCTCAGCATTACTGGTATTGCACTTGTAAGCCTAAATGAGTGGCAGGCAGAGACCAGATGAAGAGAAAGTGCTGTCACTTTTCTGGAACCAAGTCTCTGTGACAGTACAAACATTATTGTATTACAAAATTAAAACAGCCTGAACCGCAGGCATTTTCTTATTTAAGCTCTGAGTGTTGAACATTACCACAGTGACATTTTCCAGATTAGAATTTGTATTTAGTTGATCAGTAGCCAGACCAGACAGACATTGTCTATAAAAGACAATTTTGTGGTAGAGAAGGCGTTAGTCAGTACACAAAAGCCATGATAATGAGATAGGTATGGCCATGCTTGACAAAAGCACAACAGTCTTCCATCTTCTTCAGGCTAATGCATATTGGACCTCCTCAGGATAACAACAATAACTTAGCCAATATTAAAGTCGGTCCTCTTTTGCATATACTGTTTCTTCATTCTCAGCGACAGTATGATACCAGTCAAGACTAGTATCCTTCTAGCCTCAGAGACTCACTCAGACAGCTTCATTATATCCCAGTTCATATATTGCAGGGGAGGATATAGCAAGTGTCTCACTCCCATATAAATAGTGACCATGCCTTAATACTTGGGGTGAGGGGACTTCAGAACCTTGGTTGATACGGCAGCTTCAAGTACCTAAGAGTTACCTTGAGAAGGGTGCATCAGTGTGCCAACCTATGGTGTCACCTACAGCAAGTGTATTACCATAGCAAGTGGACTGTTGTTGTGGCCTGAAGGACTTAACCAGGCCACTCTGGTGACCACTCTCTGTAGTGTTGGAGAAAGAAGCTACATGTGATATGGAGTGAGTTTTTGGGTATTGCTGAGGTTTGGTTGTAATGTAGGTATCTACATTGTAACAGGCCAACACTTAGTAGGTGTAATTCCAAAAGTAATTTTTGGAGTAACTCAGCACAGGAAGCTATTGGAATCCACCACATGAAGACCAGGATGCAGCCTGTGTTTAGCTTGCCACCACCTGTGGAAAAGGATGCAGCTTACCTTTAGTTTGCTACCTTACCTATTCTTCTATGCTGTCAGCTGAGCACTCTACTGTTCATGCTGCCTGCATTATTGGGGATCATACCATGTTATCATTTCACATTACAGGGTTTTGTGGTACATAATTTGTACTTCATAGTGGTACAAATTCACAATAGTCCACTGAGAACTGTAAGCCAATATGATCAAACAGTGATAAATTTTCATGTTAGTAGTTTTAACGTGGTATAATTTCTAATGAAAATACATTTTATAGAAAACTCATTTGTATAAGTCCATAGACAGCAAGTGGTGTTTTTTTTTTAACAATATCTTTATTGACTTTTCTTAAATGACATTTCTATTGAGTTCAAAACCAAGAACAAACATATCAGACAGGAAAACAAATATAGTTAGATAACCATATTAAGTACAATGAAATGTAATAGAGTGGCAGGATGATGGTACAACCTATGGTTAGCAAAAAAAGTTGAGAAGAAATAATAAATCATTCAATAAACTATATACATATATAAATATCTATTGTTTGCCAGGAAAACACAACCAATATGATGACATTGTAAGTGTACTGGGTATGTAATAACTCGTATTGGGGAAGTATGAAGTCAGTTTGGGGTATAAAAAGTAGCCCAAAATTGAATGAATGTGGTATAATTTCTACTGTAGCTATAGTTAAGATCTTACATATTTGTGGAATTACCAATGAATATTTGAATGCAGAGTAGGAAATACTATTCTTTTATTTAAAGGATCAGAATCAGAGTTGAAGAACAAAAAAACTGTCTGTATATATATATATATATATATATATATATGTTCATAGGGTCATAAGTTGGTACTAGGGTATCGGCCTTAGGCCCTACAGAAGCCTAGCCATAACAATTCCCTGGCTATTTCTTCCCAGAATATTTACTTCCCTGGTCCCTTGTCTAGCAGGGCGACGGACTTGATCCCCTGGATGAATTTCCTATCTCCCATCCAATCGTCAAAGTTCCTTCTGAAGAGGACCAAAGAGGTGCTCAGCTTGACATGTATGGGCAGTCTATTCCAGAGTATGGGGAGTCTCTGGGTCAGGAACCTATCCCTCCGGTATGTTTTGTTTATTGTGATGACCAGGTTTAGATCCCTGTAGCGTGTGGCTTCTGAGGTATTGGGATTTCTTTAAGTGTAGCATATCCAACAGCTCTGGGTTTGACATGGCCTTGTATGTTAAGCAGAGATCACCTCTGAGTAGGTGATATGTGACAGAGTATAGCTGGAGATTTTGTAGATGGTCAGCATAGGGTATCTGCTCTGTACATATATATATATATATATATATATATATATATATATATATATATATATATATATGAATATATATATATATATATATATATATATATATATACGCACACATACACACACAGACACACACGCACACACATAATCACTCATGCACACGTGTGCATTTACTCACAAACACACACACACACACACACACACACACACACACACACACACACACACACACACACACACACACACACAAACACACACACACACACACACACACACACACACACACACACACACACACACACACACACACACACACACACACACACATACACTCTGACCTGCACTAGTGGGAACAGTGCACATCCACAAATCACATATAGCTGATGAAATCAGCAGTGTCTGGTGAGGACAATATGGCAATAACAGTGTCCCACATGTTGGTGTAAAAGGATTTCTGAAGGCCATGCATGTGCATGCTCACACACACACACACACACACACACACATACACACACACACACACACACACACACACACACACACACACACACACACACACACACCAATTGACTGCAGTGGGAATAGAACCCCTATTTATGTAAGTACTCAGACAATAGACCTCTGCATTTAAGGCAAGCAGCACAACTGACTTGCAGTGTCTCAGACAACACTTTATAAAGGCTCCCTATGCTTATACACACACACACACACACACACACACACACACACACACACACACACACACACACACACACACACACTAGTTCACTCCAGTGAGACTAGAACCCCTATCTATCTAAGTACAAAGACTACAGAAGTCTGTATTAAAAGCAAGCACTACCGCTCAACTCTGACTTGGAGTGCCTCGGTAAAAATAGTTCAAGTCTGACTTGGAGTGTCTCAGTCAGCACTTTATAGCTGATGACATCACTGGTGTCTGGTGAAGAGAATATGGCAAAAGCAGTGTCCTACATGCTGGTGTAAACGATCTCTGTAATGTAAAGCAAGTGCAAACACACCTGTCAACTGTAGGGAGAATAAACCCTCCTACCTATCTAAGTACACAGACTACAAAACTCAGTACTTTACACAAGCGCCACAGCACAAGTCTGACTTTTACAAAACGGCAACTCAACTTATAGTGGATGACATCAGGAGAACATGTTGGAGAGAAGATGTTGGGAGGCTCGCATAAAATTGATGTGTAGGCATGTGCAAGTATCAAAATACTATCAATCCATGGGATTACAGCATTAACTTTAGAAAACACATTTCTGCTTTTCTGTCTAGACACACACAGTTGACAGCAGTGAGAATAGAATTCCTGCCTATCTAAGTACACACACTACAGAACTCAGTACTTTATGGAAGTGCCATGGCACAAGTCTGACTTTTACACAACTGCAGGTCACCTTATAGTGGATGATATCAGCAGGGCATGTTGGAGAGAAGATATTGGGAAGCCTGCATGAAATGGATGTGCCAGCATGTACTCATATAAAAATACATTAAATCCATGAGATTTCAGTGTTAACTGTAGGATATACACTTCTGCTCTTATGGCTAGACACACACACACACACACACACACACACACACACACACACACACACACTTGACTGCAGTGAGAACAGAGCCTCTACCTACCTATGTACACAGACTACAGAACTCAGTACCTTAGGCAAGCACCATGGCAAAAGTCTGACTTTTACAAGAATGCAAGTCAGCTTATAGTGGAAAACATCAGCAGGGCATGTTGGAGAGAAGCTGTTGGGAGGCTTGCATAAGCTCATAGCTTCATAGGTTGATAGGATGTTACTAGCCTAATGGCCCTAGGGCATTTACAAGCCTAGCCATTTAAAAACACAAATACCCTTATTGTGCATAGTTAGATGGTCATTGTTAGTAGAGCAATTTTGTGATCAGCACCAACTTGCCCTTCCCTTGAGGGACATAGGTGCTATCCCAGGGGTGAATTTACAATCACCCATATAGTTGTCAAGGTTGCACTTGAATAGTGTCATTGGAGATCACTGCTTCACATGCAGTGGGAGCCTATTACAGAGGAATGGCAATCATTTGGAGACCTATCTGTCTTTGCAGCATGTTCTATTTATGACACAGGCTAGGTTGATAACCCCAGAGCAAGTTATTCTTGCCCCATTTGATTTGGAGATGGCCAGCATTTCCAGTAGGACAGGGTCTGAGGCTGCTCTGTAGACCAGGCATAGGTCACCTCTCAGCAGCCTGCATGATACTGAGTACAGTGACAGATCTTTCATTCTTTCCATGTATTCATGTTTTGGAGGGTCTGGATTCTCCCAGTCACAAACCTGTGTGTTTCTGCACTTGCTGTAGGTGTCTGGTGTGGTACAGGCAGGAGGGTGCATTGTACTCAATTAGTGGTCTGATAAGGGCAGAGTGCAGTGGAACTGTGACCTCCCTGGTCTTGGATGTGATGGTCTTATTTATGAGGTGCACATTGTAGAATGTGTGTCTCACCACTATGGACACAGAGTGATTGAAGTGCAGATTGATATCAACATATGTTCCCAAGTTTTGCAACACTGTGTTTGAGCTTAGAGAGGTGCTATGTATATCATAATTAGCAGGGGTACTTCATTGCCAAAGGGAACTATCAAGAAATTTTTGCTGTAGGTTCAGTCCATGAGTTTGGCACCAATCGTTTGTCTGTGTCAGCCCCTTCTGTAATATGTTGACATAGATGGGGGATTATATATGACTGTATCCAGTTGACAGTCATCTGCAAGCTTGACAAGTCACAGGCCATCTACCTTTTCCTGGACTTCAGAGAAATAGTTTACAAACAGCTGAGGGCCCAGCACAGATCCTTGTGGTATTCTACCAGTAAGTGGTCTAGTGGTAGAGGTGCAGTCCCCAACTTTGACAGTGTGTGTGCTCTGTCGGTGACCCACTTGGGTATCCATCTAGTGATGTAAGGATTAATCCCCAGATGGGAGATTTTCTCTATGATACCTGAATGAGGGATAGTGCAAAGGCCTTAGATAACTCAACATAGACAGAATGACCTGTTATCCCTCATCCAGGTCTTGGGGTCAGTATTAAATAAGTCCTTTAGGTTTAATAAGCAAGATATACCCTTGACAAAACCAAAATGGATTGGTCAAGTGTGTTGAGGGTCACCTATGTCCCTGTAGATAAGGTCCATGCTGATTCCTTCTCTAGCCTTGCAGATAAGGCTTTTTAGGCTTATAGGATACTAGATCTATTTCTGCCTGTTAACAGATTTATGTTTGTTGCATATGACAATACATTTGATATTAATTTCTGTGGTGTAGGTGATATGTGTGAAAAATGCATTGAGACACCAGTGTTGCAGTGCTTGCAGGGAGGCAATATATGGCTGCATTGTAAATATGTGACATATTGTTAGGTAGGGCTTTCAGTTTGTTATGTTTTCACATTAATTTCATGTCATTGACAGGAAATGGACAGTAAACAGAAGTAATACATAATAATATTTATTTTTCCGTAGTGCGGTGAGCAGCAGGTTTGCACAATGGTTGGCAAAGTGTGCATGCGAGATACACATTTCCATTACTTTTCTGTTTGTGCATAGTAAAGCAGTGTGCAAATGCAAGCCGCATTGCTAAAGTCTGAGATTTAGTACTGAGTCTATGAAACATACCTGCTGCTTAACTGACTCAATGGCAGCAGTTGTAAATGTATCGACACATTTTCTTTTGAGACCAGATGATACTGGGTTCAAATCCAGGTGTATCTAATACTTTTAAATACTTTCAGCTAAATAGTGATAATGCAATGACTTGAATTCTTCAGAGCACATGTGTTGCTGTGTGTTGGCATAGGACAGTGGGGTTAAGCGGTATTATGCAGAGGTAACCCCAGCATTGTATTGCCACTCACCATTGCTTGGCATTGCTGCATGATGCGAAACTCCTCGCAAATAGAGAGGCCAAAAAAGTAAAGAGATCCATTGCTTTTTCTGCTACTTATGTGCATTGTGAGTGATTCTATTTCTTGACCAGATTATAGGTGTTAAAATGGGGTAGATGGGAAAATGGGGAAATGGGGAGCAAGCAGGGGAAAGAACAAGGGAAACCAATACAGGAATGTGCAGTAGGGATTTAGGAAAGAAAAACTGCTATCCATTTCTTCAACAGTAGAAACTCATCGTATATGTAGAATATTAGCTGAATATGGACTGTCATCTCCAGAGAGAGCGGTGACAACAATGTAATCATATTGTATAACCAATTGGACTGAATCAAGTTCCACAAGAAGATACATGTGTGAAATGGAGAGGCATGAATGGGATGATTTTTTTTTTTTTTTTTTTTTTTTTTTTTGTGGGACAAGTGTCCATTTTTTTTTTAACTCAGTAAGAGAGGACTGCTGTGTAAGGGAAGTAAGTATGTCTGGATCAGATAAGTTGGGGTAGGTGAGGAAGAAAATGCAAACAAACAACAAAAACAAGACAAGAGACAGGGATGGTGAGAGACACAAAATGTTGGGAGACACCATGATTGGGGTGAGAGAGGGGACAGCACTGGTTCATGTCCATCATCAATCTTGGAGACAGTGAGAATTGAGTCCTCAACCACTAGACTGTCATCACTGTCCCCTTACTCCACTAGCAGCTGGACTGCCTGACATCTTCTCCTGCTATGGATCATGAGGGAGGGCAGCCTCTCCATTTGGTGTAGGCATACACCAATGGTGTGATGCATGACCCTATGCACCAATCCTAGCATCTCCCGCCAGGTGATGAAATCCCCACCTCTGCCACTTCTCCCAGAGGTAGCACTGCACCAGCTTCTGGGGTAGTACTACCTGAGGGCACAGGTGGTGCAGGGGCAGCTGTCAGGTTGGTTCCCAGACATGATGGACATTGGTGCTGGAGCCATTGAAGTGGTGGCAGGCTGATCCACTGGGGCTGGCCTGCTTCACTGTGTTGTGTAGCATTTAGTGATGTGATACTCATAGCTGACATGGAGACATGTTGACAATACATAATAGAAAATAAAAAGAGAGATAAGGGTTGAGGTAAGAGAAAAAACAAATAAAATTAGTACCATCATATGTGACATACAATACACTAATACAATTAAACAACTTCTTTTATCTGAAGTATTACAATTAAGTATAAGTCCAACAGATACACACTGTACTACAGGCTGTTGAAAGTAATCCTTGAAATGTGCCTATATTGCACATATGTGTGTTCCAATTATATAGATTACAGTTTATAGCAGGGCATCTGTGCCACTGGTATAGAGTTTTTAATTTTAAAGTAAATATTTATTGAAGAAATAACAGTATTGTACAGTTGTGAATTGTGGTATTTGTATACACAGTCTCTGACTACAGTCTAATATTGGACTCCTACTATTGGTTTGTGCTACAGACTAGTGCATGCATAATTGCTTTTACAGTTGGTTATGCATGTTCAATTTCATACATCTCTAAAAAAAAGCTATCTTTAACTTTTAAAGCTATAACATTTATCTTCTTCTGCATGCACGCCACTTGCTTCCCTTCATCTCTCCAATCAAGAAACATGAGCCTGCCAATTGAACTCATGCTCAATGGGAGCTGGAGATACAGCAGAAAAGAATACAAGAGCATTATACATACTAGTCTTGCCTATATTTAGCTTTCTAAGTCTTACACGTACTCTATTATTGTCATATTTGCACAGCTGTAGGATGTCTACGCTCTCAAACTCATGAAACTAATGGTTGAAATTATCCCTTTTATGCCTGTATAGGCCATTAAAATGATGTGTACACTCCTTACTAGTGTGTGGGATACAGTGGCACTGGATACAGCCTGGAACAAGCTATCCCACACCTCAGACTTGTACTGGGAGCCAGAATAGTCCTCCTGCAGAAGCCTTTGACAGTGGTTCTTTACCAAGAGTCTAATAAATATCCTGGGCTCCTACAATCCCCTCCTCTGTGCTGTAAACTTAGTACCTTCATCTCTAAAACCAGCCATGTCTACCAGATAAACTAGAGCAATGTAAACTGATGCCTTCCCATCAGTTCCAGTTATCATATTTACTGGTAGTGCACAAACCTGAGCAATGATGCCAACAGTGTTTGCACAATGTTAAGTGGGGCACAGCAGTGCCAAGGAGGAAGAATTAAATACTTGAAAATGGAAGGTTAGTCTGACACTTGACCTTAGTTTGAGGGGTGTCTACTGATGTAGCCTGAAAATATATATTGGAAATTGGAAGCTAACTGTTAGGTGAGTTACATTTGCAGACATGCACTGGGGGCATACATGTAATGACGTGACACATTGTAAAATTAATTGTTACACTGTGGGATTCAGACCTAGGCATAAAGGACAAAACATTTTCTTCCACAGCATTGATTTTCCATCTTTGCCACAGAAGGATTGCTGCTCAGATATAGTCTGGAATCATACATAAATACAAGTGACAGTCTGAGCTGTTAAACATGTATGTGTGTGACATGACAAGGATATTGGATATAGATCCAGCTGTGTATGCATCTTATGTAATTGTGAAGCCTATGCAAGTCCAGATATCAGAATTATACTTAGAGAAATATAGTAGACAATATACCCTTAGTCATACATTTGAAAACACAATAATGGTGTCTCATCTCTTATACATATAATTCATATCATCTCCACTATCTGAAGTGTTATAAGTAAGAATGAATATAATTGAAAGTGGGCCAACAGTAAAAATGCATGGAATACTCTGTATTAGATCTCAGAATCATGTCTATGGCAGTCCTGCACTTATATCTGTTGCCACAAGAATTGTGAAATAACACTTTTCTATTTTTCATTTCAATACTATACACTGCACTGTCACAAAAGTAAAAATATGTTGCACACACTATACTCCAACCCCACACTTACACCTGCTGCCATCAGAGTAGTTACATGACATTTTCTAATTTCCTAATCATTCTTAAGGTCTCTGTTTTAACCGCCATGCAACACCACTTTGCAGGTTTGCACGGTGCCCAACAAAATTAATTGAATGTATCCGGTTTCAATTTTTGGCTGAGTCCTGTCTGCAGGTGTTGGGGAACCATATTAACTGCTGTGTAGCACAGCTAAGCACAGTTGCACAGTGGAACACAAATATTGCAACAATGTATTGTTTTTTTACCTTTGTTATTTTATGGAAGCCCTGTTTGCAGGTGTTCTGTGTACTTCCTGGGTAGGCCACTAGTCCAATTTGCACACTACAGCACTTAATGAAAATGAGATGAGCACAGCTAAACCTGACATTCATTTTCTCTGTTTCCCTTGTTTGCACAGTGGTGCATCAAGCAAACTAAAAAAAAAGACAAAAAAAGGAAAAGTAGTGTAAATGAGAAAAAACAATCTATAACATACACACTACACAATGTTAGATTATATGAAATATTTCTACATAAGTCTCAATTTGAACTCTCACTCCAGTGAACCTTCAGAACACAGTAAGGGTGCCTTATCTCTCTTTGCCACACAAACAGCTTTGCAAAAGAGAACTGAAACCCAAATAAAAGGGAAAAGTAGTTCAAATGAAGAAAAGTAATTTATGAAATATATGCTACAAAATCATTGTTAGCATACATGAAATATTTCTTCATAGATCTGGATTTGAACTCTCACTCCAATGAACCTTCAGAACACAGTAAGGGTGCCTTATCCCTCTTTGCCACACAGACAACTTTGCTGCAAGTAGCTGAAATTGTTCTGCATACAACAGACTGCAACATCTTCTACAGTAATATCAAACCATACAACTGTTATTTCTACATTTATTATTTTTGGATGTAGTGTGCTAAGTGATCACACAACCAGTTATGAGTATTGCTTGCAAATATGCAGCTCTGCCCTACCACTCTGCATTTGTTGGTCATTCTTCTCTCATCTGACCAGTAATCTGAGACATGCAGTCTGTAAGCTAAACTATATCATTGCCCTTAACATGTGTGAGGATATTAAATGGCTAAGATAATATACAGCTACCAACAAATGAAGAGGAGGTTGGAGGTTAATGAACAAAACCTGTTTTGTGTGCTTCTTACTTAGATTTCCAACCTTGACAAAATTGCATTTAACACTTTGTAAGTATAACTGACACACCTGCTGGATGTAGGGCATTCTGCACTGCTGTTGTGTTTTCATTCTTCTTACCAGTAATCATTCATGGTTGCAATCCATTAAAAATAAACACTGAGAGTGTGCCTGCACTATGATTACATCTGTAACATGGAGCCAAGTATTTGGGATTCAGTAATTCTAATGAGTTCACACCTGATCTGCATCTTCATCATGCTGTCAGCCCTGAATCTACAACATAAAAAGGCAAGTGTGTAGCTAGGGAAACTAACAGTGAGGAGACTTGTTTATGTGGAGAGCACACAAAAGTGGCTATTACTTTTGGATATATCTGCACAGAGCATTACTGAACTTGAGAAGGTATGCTTGCATTTTGTCAGGAACACACTGCATATGCTGAAATGTAATTAAGAAAAATCTGTTTAATAGTTTTATATATATATATATATATATATATATATATATATATATATATATTAGCAAAGGCTTTAACACTTTTATCTGTATGCATTAGTTAGAAGTGTACTGATAGCATGGGCATGTTTGTCAGGGCATTTCATAGGTATATGTGATTAGCAATATCTTAAGATGGAATGTTCTGTGTTAAATCTGTAGACATGTTTCAGGGACAGTTCATTTGATAGCACTTTTAGCATTTCAAAGATGGTTTGTTAGAAAAATGTGTCATTTATCTGTCCAAGTAGCAACATGCAAGGATATGCCAGTCATTCATAGTATGACACCGCACACTCCAGGTTCAACACTTACCTTGTAAATCCAAGCCATTCCAACTGTTTTAGGTCAGTGCTGACTCTATCTGATGCAAGCAGTACACAGCCATTACATGGGTAGGTAAAGGTTGTGAACATTGCCTGGCATCAATGTTGCTATATGTATGTGCATAGGGGAAGGTTTTAGACCCTTAGGTAGTGAGTGAGTGTGCTATGTGTTATCTTTTAGCCAATGTGAGGGCATATTGAACACGCCTATGTCTGCCAACACCTACAGCATGCTGCTGCCTTCCTCTCTGACTCCTCACCACAGTGTGGCTGTGATGATCTTGCCATTGGTGGCGAGATGTGTGTTCCTTCCCCTTGTTGATCCTGTTGAAGCTGTTTTCTCAGGATGATGTTGTGTAGCATAGCAAATATTGTGATATTTCAGTATGTGTCCATGGATTGTACTACAGAACTCCACCAGATGTATCTAGGCACTGAAACCATGACTTCAGCAGCCCAAACACATGCTCTATGATATTTCTGGTTTGATCATGTGCCTCATTATCGTGTTCTTCAGCAGATGTGTGTGCATTTATGATGTGTGTCATCAGCCATGCTTCCAGTGCATAACCTGCATCCCCCAGTAAATAACCCTGTGGGATACCCCCCCCAATGAACATCTGATACACTTGGGGGATGTGTCAGATATGTGAGTTGTGGTAACTGCCTGGGTTGCCGGCACAAATGTTCAAGATGATTCACTTGGCACTACACATGACTTGGCAGTTAATAGAGTGGAAGCCCTTTCTATTTATGTAGACCCTTCCCTGTTCCATGGGTGGTGGCTTTATTTCTACATGTGTGCAATCTATGTCACCCAGTATGTCTCAGGGTAGTGTGCTACTGGGTAGAACTCCTGCATATTTCTAGTCCTATCCTCATGAATACAGGAAAAATACATGTGGTCACTTAGATGCTGGAGCATAGCATTCAAGAATTCATGGAGAATCCTGGATGCTGATGCCTGTGACATCCCCAGCATGTTCCTGTTGGTCCCTGAAAGGTACCCATAGCTAAGATTTTAAGTGCTACAAATACCTTTGTCTCCACTAGAATGGGTTCTCCTTGGTTTGCCCTGGATCTCAGTTGAGGATGACAGAGGTTGCAAAGTTCCTGTAGTATGTAGTTATAGTGCTCTACAATTTCCACATCATGTAGATTGTAATAAGTTATCTGGGGTCTAAAAATTATTCTCCTTCTTGGCCTTGGTGTACTAGCAGCAGCAGCAGCATAGACTTCAGACTGTTGCACATACACATGAATTAAAGCAACAGCAGCCCCTAACATTGTTTCTGTGGAGACTCATTTTCATGGCTGTATTCCAGTAGTTTTGGAATTCACAGGGAAAACCAGCACTGAGTCTGCATGGTTGTTTTATAGCTTGTTGAATAGCTCTTCTTTCTTGGATTGGTTGATTAGCATGCAATTCAGTTGCTTATGCTGTAATTTGCCTGCCACAATGTTTACCTTGTTTGAGTGGCAGAGCACGGCTCTACACATCATGTACAGCTGCTTTTTGAATCTAAAACAGTGCACTTCTGTGTGGGCTTCGCAATACGACTGTACAATGTGTAAATGGACCATGTAGGCTTTATTGAATCTGTCTGATTGTTTTTATTCACTAAAAAATGTATACAACAACAGGTATTGCATCAATATGCATTTACTGATCAATCAGAAGTATGAAACGGTAATGTCTGGTATTACTGATGGACTGTAATCCTCAATGATTTACCAAAAATCAAAACCAATATGATGGACAGAGCAAAACTATGAGACAAACTCAGGGACAGTTTAGAGGTATAGACAGCAGGCAGAAATAAAGCTGTTTTACCTTCTCCAGCTGTTCTTTGCCAACCAGCACGGTTAGTCCCTAGCATGAGACACGAGCACAACAGCATTTAAGAGTTGCTTAACAATTGTTACTTTGCCAGCCAGCACTGTCTTTTGTCATTCTCTAGCACAAGACAAGATCATAACAGCATTTAAGGGGTGCTTAAAATTGTTACACTTCCCCTTAAGGGCTGCTATGACAGGTCTTAGACTAGGAAAGGTGTTAACAAGTTTATCTTTTTCCAGATATCGCAGCTTAGTCTTGACAATCCATGCACTACATGTTATTTTTTTCAGCCCACTTCTGGTTCATATTTATCAAAATGTATCCAACAGAACTGCAAGCTTTAAAGCAAACTGTCCTTTTTCCTCTTGTAAGCTCTGTAAATCTATGAAGAGATGTTTTTCCCCTTGAAAATTAAGGACTTAAACTTCAGGTAAGGAAATATATATTTTTTCAAACAGATTTGTGTAGAATAATTACCTACTAGAAAGATATATTCGGTATGTAAATCAGCCAAATTTAAACATGCATGGAATAGACTGTGCACAAGAAGTTGGAGTTAATCTTGTTAGCTCTTCTATGACAAAAGGTATCTTGCTGATAGCAAAGGTATCAAAACAAGCCTGATGCCAAACTGCAGTCTTTGTTATCAATTTCTATGATTCATGATATTCTCACTTTATTAAATGCCCAGTTCATGATGTGTAATAAATGGTATTATGAGGATAAGGTAATAAAAATCATGCAATATGCAAACTTGTATGTTATAAGCTAGAGGTGCTCAATAACATGATACAAATATGATACGACTATATCTGCCTTGTCAGTGAGTAGACAAAGTGTTGCCTTTAACAAAAACAAAGGAATTCATAATGGAGTAAAAGAAAAACAGCTCAATCAGCTCAGTAAATGGTAACAATAACACCTCTATATTTATATACACATATATACATAAATATATGGGTCGACTTTGACCCATCGAATTTACACTTCAGCTAAACTAAATTTTGCTAGTCTGGTTTGCAACAGTGAATTTCTCCAGAAATGTACTTTCATGAAACAACAGTTCACCGAAGAAATAAAAAAAAAAAAAACACAAATACACTACAGAAAATTATGCAGGGGGCAAGCTCCCCTGCACCCCCACACCCCCACTACTAATATATACCAACTGTGAGATTGCACTACAGTGGGGAAAAGGGAAAATTCCCTTATCCTCACTGTGCCGCGATCTCCAACAATAACCTCGGTGAACACTACTTTTGCAAAAGTGCATTTATGGAGAAATGCACTTTCGCAAAACTGGACTCGTGAAGCTTAGTTTCACTGGCTGAAGTGTAAATTCAATGGGTCAATGTAGACCCAAATAAATATATCCATGTATATATATATATATATATATATATATATATATATATATATATATATATATGCACACACACATACACACACACACACACACACACACACACACACACACACACACACACATATATAAACACACACACACACACACACACACACACACACACACACATATATATAAACACACACACACACACAAACATATATAAATATATATGTATATATATATATATATATATATATATATATATATGTGTGTGTGTGTGTGTGTATGTGTGTATATGTTTATAATGAGTCAGGAGTAATTAGTTATCTGATATAAAAGTAAATATCTTTGAATCATATATTGTGACGTGAATTTATGCTATTGTCAGTCTGAGAGATTCATGAAGGTTAACATGAAGTGTACACTATGTGCACACCTTGAGGTAACTTTTCTGAAGTCAACCACAGCTTTATTGCAATGTTTTTTGCTATCTATTCACTCAGAAATGTTGCACACTTTCTGATAACATGTAAACAGATGAGGTAGCTCACAAAAATATAACTTTCACACCTAGGACAATTCTGCCTTTTTCATTTGAGATATTCATATAATATTCATATGTCGTAGTCTACATTAAATGCATGAAACAGGCATGTGAGGGTTTGAGCTGGTGTAATGTGCAACAGAACCCAAACTTTTCTAGAGGAAAAAGAGATTGCTATGAATCCTTTATTTATTCTTTCATTCTCTGATATCTGTCTTACCAGTTTACACTCATAGGGGTAGATGGAGATTATGGCAATACTCTATGGGCATGACTTACTGGAACTAATTCCAGAAAAGATGCCAGTCTATTGCAAGGTGCAGAGATTCATTTATACATGGCATCCACATTTACAGGCAATTTGCAGGATAGTTAGTTCCACTGCATCAAGTCTTTAGTATATGAGATGAAGTCAGATTACTCAGTGAAGTCCCTTGTGAACACTGGTAGAAACTGCAGACTCTGTACAGAAACTGGGGAACCAACAATGAGGCAGTAACACTGAACATTGAACCCCTCTGTCACCCTTGGATATGCAAGGGAAAAATGATAGAAGCATTAAGATGTAGAATACATCCAATTACTTATGGAAATTGTTACTAAACATGTGAGAACTAAGCAAAAAATAAAATATGGAACCATTAAAATGTATTAATATGTGTTGTTTCTTATGTAAAAGTTTAAGTATGCAATCATAGTTTAGGAAAAATGCCACAGATCAGAAAATGCATGAGCAAACATTTATTACCATTAATGCCATCAAGTAGGTTTCAAAGCTTGTATCAATGTTACAACCATGCAATATGAATGCCTGAAAAATCCAGTAGGCTGCACTCCCCACAGTTAAAGTACTGTGGAAGGATATCCATGAACCTTACTAAAAATTAATCAATAAATGAATAACAAAAGCATTATTACACGGTAATGTTTTTATTTGCACATCCTAGGTCAAACAACACCGTCAAAACACTAGCACATTTAATAGCTGAAGAAACTAAATGAAACAATTTACTTTGAAAATTATGCGACGGTGAACCTTACAAGAGTAAGGACTTTCATATTATTGGTATAAAACAAGTCTGTCCATGCAGATGGTTTTATAAATTATTCATGAAAAAATGGAAAGGGAAAATGCATGTTTAAGTAACTCATTGTATTAAAAATACCATCATATGTAAAAGATTGGCACATAACCAGCGTTTTCATTCCATCTTCCTCTGAAACATGAATAGTCACTCATGAGACAATGCCGCAGGATGTATTAAAGTTTTATTTAAATTTAATAAAGTATATTAGAAATGAAGCTTCAAGCCAGCATCATTTTGTTAACAATTCCCTGGAGCTACTATTGCTGAATCAAAATGAAAAGATTACTGGCCTAAGGAATGCAATGTGTGCTTAACTTACCCAGCTTCTTCTCTGTCTCCCTCTCTCTCTTTCTCAATTTCTCTCTCACACAAATTTAGAAATGGACATAGAATATAACATGGTTGCTGATATGTTTTGTTAGTTTGAAAAAAAAAATAAAAGTGTTACAAATAAGGATGCTGTTTTGGACCTAAACTATAATATTAAAAATAAATAAATAAACTGATAAGTAACAAGAAAATAGCAACCTTGTGAGTACTATATACTTCCTTATTTTTATGAAAACATATCTGATGATGTAGGTGTTAAAATAAGCAGCAACACTTGCATTTATTTTAATTTTATTTATTTATTATTGTAGAAAGTGTGACACCTGTGCACTGGCCCAGTAATCAATGAACCTCAATCCTCACCACAACACCAGTGAGGGATGTGCACATTGGGAGGATGAACAGTACACACACAGTAAAGTTCAATTTCCCTTAAGAGCACACAGAGATCACAGTCACTCTGGGGTTGGTTTCTTTCTCTCTCTCTCTCTCTCTCTCTCTCTCTCTCTCTCTCTCTCCAGATCCCAAATAAGACTCCCCACTGGCACAGCTGTAGAGTGGAGTCCTTCACCAGGGTTCCAAGCCAAGTCTTCCCAGCACTCTCTCTGCCCATCCAGTGCTTCATGTCCCTTTGAGATTTGATTTATACACAGACACACACCTGGGGATTTGATTTATACACAAACACACACCTGGGGAAGCATGGCACAGGTTTACTAGCAATGCCCCCTTCTGTCCAGACTATAAGGTAATACCAACCTGCCACCAAAGCCTCTACTTATAAGCTACTATAAGGCCCTTCCCAAAGGATGACTATTTCTACTGTGTAATGTTACTGTTATCCAAATAGTAAGTGTGACGAAGGCTAAGGCTATTTAGGAATGGCATGTACAGTTTCACCAAATACATGCAAGTACTTTAAGAGCATAAATTATCTCTAAACAAAATCAGTCACAATTAAAAGGTTTAAATATATTTAAAAATAAATAATAAAAGCACAAGGCAATTCTCATTAACTCAGAACAGCGACAATAGAGTTCATAAACACAGGGGATATTTTAAAACAAAATTGTTGGACAGTATCACATAAATATAGAATACATCTAGTCTACTCTTGCTATATTCCTATCTATCTCTAGAGAAACTGTGTTCTAAATAACTTACTTACGGAGCAAGGCAAAGTGCTGGTGATATTGTCAGATCCAGAACAAGATACAAAATGCACTGACTTTCTCTGAGAGATAGTTCTTAGATTAATAATACACATTACTGCTGAATCATCTCAGAATACATTATTCTTGTCACCTCTGCCTAGTTTCCCAGGCTAGCAGGAACTAATTATCTCTCAGAAGCTGAACATTCTCTCTTAGACGCTTGCCTGAACTGGAAGTCGTAAAACAATTTCCTTGGAAACCTGTAATTACCTCTGTTACCAGACAATAGAAAGAAGCCCTTAGCCTAAACAGCCTGTCTCTTAGCTTGAGATAGTCTGACTTTATAACACATTGTAAAACTCTTACTTCTCAATTTATTTTCTTAGAGTTTTGCAAGTTAACTGTGTATATCCAAATTTCTGCTATGAAGCATACATTTACATAGGCATAGAGTTTATACATATTTCTGCTCTTTTTCCAGCAGGGTGCACTGTAGTTATAATCTTGAAGCTCAGTACAGAACATATAGTTTTCTCACATTTTTTTCAAGGCAATCATACAAATCATATTGCTATTCACAAATGACATAGAATTATTTACAAAATTCTATCTAGCTGGGCTGGCAGTGTCACAGTAAGACTTACATCACAATTCCTTTTCACTGACAACAGTACAAATGCATTAATGTATCTTTCTGTCATCAGAGATGGACCTGCATTGCAAGATATCAAGTTTGGTTGCAGTCAGTTTTCACAAGTCATAAAAGTTAAAAACAGCAACTAGAGACAGTAAAACATATCACTTCTCTTCTCAACCAAAATAAAAACAAAACATTCGATATCAAGGAGTAGTTTACCCTAAAATATGCGTTCATACAGTACAGAGTAATTTAATCTTTTTTGGAATAATATTTAAGCAAGTCAGAAGTCTAATGAATTTAGCATGCATTGTCATTTTTTTAAAGACGTGTACATAGCTATTTAAGACAATTAATCTTTTCCTTGTATTTATGATGGCTCTATCATAGGAAATTTTAACTTTCTGGAGATATACCAGGACCAGGATAAGGTCTCATGTGGGAATGAGACACACAAGGATAAATTAAATGATCACCTAAGTGTGAGTAATATAAATTGTGGTTGTACCAACACAACTGAGTTGACTTGCAATAATAAATTTGCTGCAGGGAAAATATAACAAACATTTTGGCTTACATCCATTAACAGAAATTTGAATAGACTGTACAATGTGATTTGCTGAACAAATCTATTGTTTAGGTCCCTAGAATGTGAAAGAAAAACATCCAAAGATTCATTCAGGACAGTCAGAGTGATTTCTTGACAGTGGTATAAGTAAGGACAGAGTAACAAGACATGGACCGCATCTGACCTAAGAGCAAGTCGCTAAAAGGAAGAAGGAAGTAACTTATCCCAATACAAAGTACTACTTTGACTACCTTTAAAGCTAATCTTAGTAAGTGGATGGATAGACACAGGTTTACACCAAGCTTATAATGTCCAGCCCTGTTTGATATGGGAGGGGAGCACTGTTAAGTGCTTGGAATGACATGCAGAAACTTATATCTGTGTCTGCTTATAGGTGTATATGGTTAGGCCACATATGGTCCCTCACAATCAGTCTATGATTGCTTCTATATTCATATGTTTCTAAGATGAAAGTTTCAGGCAACTGAAAACAAAATTCAGTGGTACACCATGCCAAATGAGAGCAGCAGTAGGAAAGAAATTTAAAAAAAAAGGAATATGGCATGCAAAATTTCTGTGTAAATAAATAGACTGTATATATGCAACTGACCTACTTATAATAGCAACAGAGGCACTAGCAACTCATCAGTTTAAACACACAAAAGCATGGCAGTGTAATTACCAGAATAAGGCTTTGTATAAAAACATGGCAACATCATTGTCATAAATAGGCTGATATACAAATACACTACATCATCATTATTAGAATAGGTACACATACAAACGCACTAGTATAGCATTCTTATAGTAGACCTGTGTGCACAAGCAACGGAATATTATTGTCAGAACAGGGTAACAAGTACAACTCATGTATGTGACATCTAACAAATGCAGAGACCCAGATGATGATGAAATAAGAGTGTTTCATTTGATTAAATTGTGAGCTTTGCTGATCCTAATTGGCCAGGTATCCCTTTCAGCAAAGGTTCAGGTCCAAGACTTGGCAAAGAGTAAAAAGGATGGCAAAACAGTACATTAACAAATGTCCTTAAGCACAGTTAATACATAGGTCATAATATCAAATTCAAAATATCTGTCAAGTAAGATTGTGCATCACACCGTACATTTGGTCCACTTGTCTTCGGTGATGGACTGGTCATTGTCTCTGAAGAAAACGTAATTCACATCTTCTTACAAGAGAAAAAGTAATCTTGCCTTTTATGACATTTTAATTATCTGATTAATCAAGGTGGGAGTGGACAAATTGCAGGCAGAGGTTTATAAAATCCCTTTTATGGAAGAACCTAGACTTAAAAATAGTGTTCATAGAAAGCGAGTACATGCGAACAGATACACACATCGGCATAGTATGCATGCTCCCCATGTCTTTAGGGGCATTGTAAAAAGCCAGTTAAGTAGAGTAAGTAGTTTGAACAAAAATGAATGTATATTTTCCAACCAAATGGAAGAAATGTTGAGAGAATTTACTGATAGAAGTTATGATGAAATCAATCTAAGTAGAATTGCTGATGAGGTTAGAGATAAAAGACAAGACAGTTTGACCCATTACTTTGGTAGTAGAACCCATATAAGGAATGGAAATGGGAGAAATGACAATAAATTAAGATATATAATGAACTTTAATAACACTAAATCTAAGGAAGTGGAAATCGTAATAATTAGAAATTGGAGTATTTTGCTATCTATTACAGAGCTAAAACAGATTATTACAGAAATTCCTCATTTTGCTTATAAAAATGAGAGGAATTTAAAGCAAAGGTTATGTTACAAAGATCTACATAGTGGAAAGGCTATGAATGAATCACATAGGCAAGGAACTTATGTACTTGCTTTCTATAAACACTAGTATGCAATCCATTTTCATCTTTCTTTAGTTCAATATCTAGGTATGTGATTAGTCGATCTGAGTAGGATAGTTTAAATCTTAAAAAACTAGTAGTGCTGTCCAGGTGTGCAACAAACATTTTTAACTCACTGACATCCCCTTTCCAGACAAGAAAGCAGTCATCAATATATTTTAATTACTTTTAGATTTGTATTCTTTTTAGTTAATTGCATAGTATGGTTCTATTGGATGGGCTGTGTCACATGTTTTTTACTGTTACTATTTATTTGAATGGAGAATTGAGTATGTTATGTTTTAGCACTGAAGAAGGGGAAACCCAAAAGCGTAGCTGTTGCTGTAATAAAGAGAAGGAATTCATCAAACATTTCTGTTATCCTTTTCATTGAATCTGGTTCACGGTTTGTATTGGATACAGTCTACCAAAGTGAAGTATATTTTTGCTGTTGACTCAACATGTAACTCCACACATATTATGACCTGGTTACACAATATGGATGCTAGAATATCACAGCTGCAAAATAAAAAATACATTTGTAAGGGCCATGGCATAAATGCACCTTTGCTCCCCCACTCCCAAAAGAAAATGTAATTGTACATAATGCAGGCTGCTACAATGTTTGAACATCTTGAAAGACTAGTATATTGTACTATAAGCATATGTAGTATGCAGCAGATATATGAGCAAAGGAATAGCCTCCCTTGTGTTTACAATATTGTGCTTCCGTGCAGTTTTTCCACCGACATGGCCATGGATTGTGTAGATTCCAGGCTGTTAGCACAGAGAGGATGCAAATTAGGTAAAACTCATTGGCATTGCTGAATCCCAACAAAGATTAATCCTGTAGGAATGTTCACTCCTTGTAGGCACTTCCATGTTTTGTTGTTTTCAATGGATGTCATCAGTGAGTGATGACATCAGGGGTTTGTGTCAGGTTACACTTTCAAAGATGTACAAGTCGGTCATGGAGGGTGAACTAATGAGACACATTGCAGTTTCTGACTTCACAATCCTTTCAAGAGAACAGACCATAAAGTAATGAAATGATTATGCTATACACTGTACAACTTAGCAAGGCAAATATAATTCATAGGTACAATTAATATTTAAACAACACAAATGTAGATATACTAAGCAATAATGCAGCTAAGCACCCTGTCCATCAGACACAAAGCTTTAGTTTCCCTGAATCCAAAAGAGAGAAATCAGGGATATGACACAGTTATCTTCACTTGCACAGGGTATTGTGGGGAGGGGAGGGGCAGGAGGCCTAGGCTGACAACAATTGTTGTTGAGTGTGTGTGAATAATAATGGGGAAGCAGGCAGGCTGAACCATGCAACTGTTGTGTGTGTGTCTGTAGGGGTCCTCCATGTGAACGTGGTGTGTGACAGTGTGCATGAACATAGCTAAGCTCAGTGCTAGCTCTACATCTTGGTATGTTGGACAGGTGTTAGCTGTGCATGGTAGAGTTATCAGTTCATCGTTGTTGCTCCTGACCATGAGAACTGGCTCTGCCAGGAGCTGCACTGGCTCCTCCACACCCAAGGTCAAATGCAGTGCTACTACCTGAATGTGACTGTTATCTGCTGGACATGCTCCCTTCATGGGAACACCCAGGAGCACAACCCCATGGCCTGCCACATCTGGGTGTACACAGCACACTCCCTGATGGTGCAGGGGAAGTACTGCCACTATGGAAGCATAATCAGGCATGGCCACATTGGCTATCATCAGATGGTGTGGCTAACTTACGCCCATGTAGATGACATCCCCCTCCCAGCAGACATGTCATCAGACACTGCACAGTCCATGATATATACCCCTCATTCCATCACAGACTCTCCATGTTCCAATGTATCATTCAACTTATCCAGTGAATTGGCTACATGGTGGAGGCAGTCATGGATGTCAGAATGTGTCACATCTAGAACACTGAGCATTTGACTAGAGTGCCTTTCAGAACATACCTGTGCCTCCATGATGGCCCTAAACATCCGCTGAGTGACACGGGAAGAGACATCTGCACCAGGTGAAGGAGGGACAGCAAGCCTCTTCCAAGCACCCCTATCACCCCTTCTGCATGACACTTTGCCAACACATTGATTATGGACAGATTCAACAGGCACTGAAGCTCAATAGCCACACTAAACCGATCAATGTCCTTGTCCTCAACCTGACCAATATCTCTGGCCTCAGTGGACTGGGTAGGTGTAGACTTACTGGCTGTATCCAGAGAAAATGAAGGGGGTCACTGGATGTCAACCTCTGTGCCAGATTCAGTCTCTGAACCCCTCTTGGCCACCATCATCATCAGTGTGTGTTGAGACACTGACATCAGGTGTCAGAGTGCCCACACTTCCACTGTCATGCTCGCCTGTGACAAAAAGGGAGAAACACAGGAATACAGTAATACCTTCACTATTGTGCTGCAATATATGCTAAAAAGTACACTGCTGTCACTATTACAGACAGTACAGCAATGCATACAACAGGCCTGAGAGAACATGTTATGAGATATCGTGAGATTTATCTACAGTACTGACATAAATGTATTAGGGTTACCATCTGCAGGAGGCCTGCGCCTCTGTATTCCCTATGGTCCTGAAATAAGAGGTTATGGCAACAGCATCACATTTAACAGTAAAACAGGGAGAATACATTTACATCTCTATATCTTCAGTACCTCAAATGTCAACACAAATGTGGCTGACAACTTCAAATTAAACTTATAACTGTACCAATCCTAAATCCACTCACCCAACAACAACTGACACAAATGTATACATTATTGAAGTTAGTACACTATGCCACAGTATTCTAATTATCATGTAACAAAATATACCTGAAAGCTCCCCTTTGGATGCAGGAGTTGCACCCACATCCAGAATATAATGCACTATGGATTGCTAGCAGCTGTCCTGGGTGCAATGCTTAGCAGGAATTACTCAGTGGCAGTGAGAGAGGGTTCTGAAGCAAGCACCTCCACCTGTGACTTAATGATCACATGCCACTGCAGATACACACCTTCATACAGCAGTTACCATGTTTGTTGCTCTGTGATGCACCTGCTCATATGTGTGATTGTGTCGCCCAATGATGTTAATGTTGGCGCTATTTCATCCCAGAGGGCTGTACGATCACCTATATTGGCCCGCCCCTGGACAGCAGCACAGCAGCATGTCACCATAAGGCATCAGTTATCAGATTATTCTCTGTGTCTGTAAATGGAGGCCAATGAAGAGCAGACATATTGTGTCCTACAAGACAAAAGAATGATAATACATGAGGATCACATAAATACAAATTAACTGTTCACAGATAAACCAGTAAAAGAAGGCTGTCAGTATCCCCCCTGGATAAACCTGAAAGAGTCTGCATATTTCAAAAAATAATAAAATGGTGGATGTAAAACAAGAAGACTAACAAGATAAACATATCATTGTTTGTGCCATAGCAGTAAGAATAATATGCTCACCCACCCTAAATAACAGTGTGGTCTAGTGACGTCCTAGCACTAACTCATGTTTACTCCCATTCAGACTGACACAATAATATTGTGTTTGCTATGTAATTATTTATTAATTTATGTATTGTCTAGTTAGTAACAAACATATGACTGTTGGTATAATGTGTACGATGTTCAGACAAGTATGTTCCTGCTATGTGGCTTGGCATGCCCTTCCCATTGTACCAACACATTTACAGAATTGCCTGTAGCTTAAATAACATAGAAATTGCATTAGTTAGTAAACTTCAGCATCACTTACCATCGTTCAAACATGTTGCACCATTTGCACCCTGTTTGCATGATGGTAAGCAATGTGCAGCTTTTTCAAATGTTGCCAAATCAGAAAGTGCTCCCTCTGAGTAAACACAATACATGCAGTTTGCAGGAAAATATCATCTACATTGGACTTGCTCTGTGACAGATATAGAAGACATTTCTGGAGAGGGTTTGAGATATAGGGCTCAAAGGTGGGGTGTCCAGGTGTCCAGAGTCTTTGTTGGACTCCAAGTGAATGACCTAGGGCCCTGGCACCTGCAGAAAAACTATCATGGCTCTCAATCAAGGGCAATGGCATGGAATAGTCTGGCTTGGGCTCTGACCAATACTACTCGTATCCACTGCATTGGTAAAAGGTGTAGGACCCACTACTGAGACCTCAAGATGAGGAGAAAGGGATGCCATCAACCATTGGATTGCGGAATGTCAGACTTGTGGCACCCCACAGATGTGTAAGTATGACTTTCATGCATTACTTGTAATAGTTTAAAGCTGCATATAGTCAGGCTTGGTATTCATAATGGCATTCTGTTCTGTTTTTTTACACAGCTGAGGAAGATCATGATCTGAATATTAGAACCCATGAAAGTTGATTGCATGGATACGAGCAGTATGTGGTATGTATGCATCACAACAGTACTGTTATGGTACCATTAAAAGTTAAACACTGCTTTGTAATACCTCTCAAGTGGACTTTGCAGAATGTTCAGATTGTTGTCTCATAATTTTGTTTTGCTTATCATAAATTATTGTAGACTAGATGTTTTGAGGTTTTGTGGGGTAGTTTGTCTAGTAAAGCAACACATGACCCTAGAAGGAGGTTACTAATATCAAGTCTGCTGATGCATCATAAACCATGGGTTCTCCTCAGTAACTCTGAATAGCACCTTCTAAATCACACAGCTTCAATCAGTGGCCATGATGGACCCAAAAGCTGGCTAAAAAAAATGTGTCTTCATCATGTCACAGTATGTCTTGCTGTTATTGATAAAAGTATCCTGACATCTGGCTGTAAGCAGCTGCGAACAAGTGGGAAGAAATAAACTCAAGGTTCAAATTAAATGAGTGCTGATTCTGATGAAATCCCCAGAAAGGGGATGAAAGCGCTCAATCCAATGGTTTTCCTGTTTTACTATTAAAGTGGATTGTATTGCTGAATTCTTTGGTTGCTGCTATTTTTGTTCGACTACACAAGAAAACCTTTTTGAGATTTCCTGACTGCTGACAGTATGTGTTTTGTACAACTACTTATCATAAATTATGTTTGTCTGGCAAATCTTAGCCAAAGCATTGAGGACTGGAGTCAGAAAATGACAGTTGCGTCCTGTACTTCATACCTCTGTGCTACTGCAAAGCTTGTTATTATATCACTTTTCTATTTTTTTTAGAAGAATATGTAAAATGTGTTGCCATTTGTGTGCCTTTGTCCCCCCAGTAGTTATTACTTGGTCCACATTTGTGGCTGTAAGTGGTTGTGAGCTATGGGTATATCTGATATATAATCTAGTAATACCTGTCAACTGTACAGATTTCCACAGATTGTCCGTTCTTTGTATAGTTGCAGATATAATTGTCATTTTCAGTCAAATAATTGCAAGGGTGAGTACTGATGTCACTAAATAATGTCAGACATGTGAGATTCAGACCCAAGACCTTTAAGAAAAGTCATGCAAGTGCAAAACCTGTTACTGTATCACCTTTATATATTTGTAAGAGCAAGTATGTAAGAGTCATCCCTATTTTGTGGACTTTGGCCCCTATTACACATGACTCTGTCCACGTTTATTGGTGCAGGAGTTTGATGATGATAAATACAATACTATAAAATACATCTCACAACTGTAAAAGGAAAATATGCACGCAGTACTCTGTGGGAATGCAGAACACTATGGTAGTAGAGAGCAGTCATCAGTTGTGGGTTCAAACACCACAATTACCAAATGAACAGGTCCTGTTATGTTTCCATCATTATTACACTGTAACTGCACACCTCTCTAGCAGTGGCACAAATGGTCTACTGGGAAATGTAATTAGTAGAACTGGAGCCTGCATATGGGCAATATATGCACACATCAAGGATTGCTGGCTGAAATCTGTACTATACTGTGCATCCATTATCAACTGGGTATTCAGAAACGTCATAAAAAAGTTTGTTTACAGTTTGTACTGTTTATAGTAAAGGTAACACAATAGAGTGAAATAATTGGATCATTACTTAGCATGTCACTTATGATGTTGATAACGTTCTGCCTTTTTTTCCTCTCTCCCTGCCCTTTATATTCTTTTTTCCTTATTTTTCCACAGCAAAAACAGGGTAGACCTGTCCCACGGGAGCAACCTGCCCCCATTCCAACAGCTATGGCACCACATCCCAGCACATCAGGGTAGTACCCCCTCTGCTGCACCAGCAATACGTGGACCCGCAAGTAGTTCTGTCCCACAGGATAGGCCAGTGGTTCTCACTAGAAGCAGTGGCAGAGGTGGTGAACTGCCAGGGTCCGTGCATAGGACTGCATACCACACAGTTGGTACATGCCTATGCTGGATGGAGACAGTGTTCTCCAAGGTGTTCTGAATAATATAAGGAGATGCAGACATCAGATGCTGCAGCCATCCGTGCAGTGAGGTGACATTGATGATAGTCCACTGGGTGAGGACTCGATTCTCACTATCTCCAAACTTGACATCCATGGACTCTTGATGTCCCACCTCTCCACGGGATGGTGTTTACCCCCCTCTTGTGTCCTTCACCATCCCTGTGTCTCATCTTGTATGTCCTGTCTGTCTGCCACTGTTTCCTTACCTATCCATCTTACCTTATCCACACGTACCTAGTTCCCTCCCCCAACATTCCTCTCTCTCTGCCAAAATGGAATGGTTTGATGTTTACCGTGAAAGTACTTGCCCATGTTTATTTTGTGTTATTAAAACATTTTTGATTTTTATTTTCTGTGATAAGTTCTGTTTTTATTTGTGGAGGTCAGGCTGTGATCCATGGTGTCTTTGAGCAGTTTTTTTTTTTCTTTTAGTTGTATTTTACTTTTGGACTGCTCTACTTCACCTGCCCACTAGTTCTTGTTTTTATTATTTGGATTATACAAAATTCCCCAAAATCCCTACAAATAGACCCAAATGAAAGGGTGACAACATTCACAGCCAATTTTTACAAGCTTCTATATAGGTGCATAGAATCCTCTGTGCCTGCCCAACCTAAATCTAATGGGAAATCCATGGAATAAATCTCACTGGTGGGACACCCGTATTAATAAGTTGTATATATCAAAATAATGAAAAGTAACACATTTTACTCCCAGTACCTGAAGAACAGAATGAAATATGTCAGCAAGGAACTTAAGAACACTATTAGAAAATGTCAAGCAGAATACAAATTTAAGGTCACTACATATAACAAATGAGACTACAAAACATGTAAAACTTTTTTCAGTTATGTCAGTAACATATGGAACAATGTTCAAAAATGAACAGAGCTCATCCATAATAATATGTTCATAGGTTCATAGCTAAGTACTAGGCTATCTGACCAAGGTCATATGTAAGCCTAGCCAAAATGTGTTGTCTTTTGCCACCCCCTTAGATTAGTTCCCTGTGCCTCTGTCCAGCAGAGCCATTAGTTCCTTGTGCCACTGTCCAACAGAGTCACTGCAGTGATCACCGTGGTAAATTTTTTATTTCCCATCCACTCGTCAAGGTATCTCTTGAAGAATGTTAGTGAGGGGCTCTGCCTAATGTAGATTGGAATCCTGTTCCAAAGCATGGGGAGTCTCTGGGACAGGGATCTATCCCTCCAGCAAGTCCTATTTATCATTATGGTGAAGTTTTGATCCCTAGAGAGTGTGGCTCTCACGGATTTGTTTTTTTTTAGGTGGAGCATGTCCATCAATTCTGGGTTGGACATGGCCTTGTATGTCAGGCAGAGATCACTTCTGAGTAGGCAGTATGCAACCAAGTACAGCTGGAGTTTCATCAGTCAGGCTGCATAGGGCATCTGTTTGAGGCCAGTAATCCTCTTGGTGAGGTACATGTTCTTCGTGTTTCACTGTTGCAGTCATCACATTTGGGGTTATCTGCTTGCAGTAGCCCTCAGCCTGATTATCAAAGTCTTGGGTCCTGCGTCAGTTGCTGCCTCATCTTCCATGATGTCGGGTAGTCAGGGGTATAAACCATGCAGCCAATGCCATTACATCAGTCTTTCTTGCCGTGCAGTGCCCGAAGCAGAAGCCGTTCACAAGTGCCGGTCATCCGACTCCTGAAATTTTCGTTTTCGAGTTTCAGAACCAAAGTCTTCAACTAAAGCTAAGTACCCCATTGGGGAAACTTTTTCTTGCTCTAACCGATGTCAGTAAAAGTCAATAAATGTATTTCTTGTGGAAAGCAAATACCTCATAAAGATTTTCATTCGTACTGTATTCCTTGCTTAGGCCCTGACCACGACATACCTCGCTGTTGGTTTTGTGCCTTATTTAAACCACAAACTATTCGTCGTTGGTACATTTTCGCTTCTAAATATTTTGATACTCAGTTCAATTATCCAGATATGTCTTCGGTAAGCCACCCGACTACTGACATTCTGAAAAAACACAAAGATAAAGACAGAGACAGGCCACCTAGGTCCGAAGCTGCTGACGACACTTCTCCTAAGCTAGTCACCAGTTTGCCAGTACTCAGTGAGGCTCTTTCGCAGCCCCTGATAACCGCTACATCAGATTCGCAGGCCTCTACTGAGACCCATTCAGAGTCCGGTATGCCGTGAGATGCTTCAACTGTGAAACCTGCAGATGTCTCTACCTTGGATGGGTCTGGAGCCGCTGTGCAGGCACCGGCTTCTGAGGGTGTATTCAGGACTACTGACTTGCATACTAAACTGATGCCATCTTCTTCTTCTAAGCCTAAAACTTGAACCATGCCTAGGAAACCAACGCCCAGACTGCATGGTCAGGCCTTTATGCCAAAAAAAAAATGATAAGAATGGCTGAAGAACTTATTACTTTAATCAGGGGAAGCCAACCTTCCCCCTCTAAGAAACCTAGGACTGAATTTGCTTATGATACTTCTGACCAGGATTCTGAAATTTTTGTCTCCTCTGATGACCAGGATTTACCCTTATCTACCTATGAGGATTCTGATGCAGAGGACTCTATTCCCTCTGCTTCTCCCCCAGAGGATTTTTCTTTTGGTGAAACCTTGCATACTCTTAGGGAGCATTTTCACTGGAAAAGCCAGGATTACTCTGATTCTAAAAAGAGGCTTAGAGATTTCTTACTCCTGCCCCAACACAGGCCTTTAGCTATTCCTCCTGTGCTGGTCATTGTTGATGATGCCTTTTCAGAATCTAACTTGGCCCCTGACTCTTTACCTCTTACTCCCAGAAAACTTGATAGATATTACAGGTTTCCTGATTCTAAAACTACTATAAGGTTTTGGTTTTCAGCTTCGTTCACTACTGGATTTTGTTCTATTTCATCAGTTTGTTGGTCTTGTTCGTTTCAGGGTTCCTGATTCTCACAAATTCCTTTTTAAAAATCCTACTGCGGATCCTGAGGCCATTTTACAGGGACACAAGGGCATTAAGGCTACTACTGCCAAAAATCCTACCCCCTCTGATAGAGATTCCAGGGCCCTGGATAGATGGGGTAAGAAGGTATACACCTCTGCTACCTTGGCCATCAGGGCCTTAGATTGCCAGTGTCATATGTTAAAGTATCAGTGGCATATTATTGGATTGCTTAAACAGAAAATGATGTTGCTTCCTGATTGTGCTGAAAATAAGGATTTACAGGATTTAATGCATTCTGCATAACAGGTTGGAAAACATACTTTGCAATGTGGTTTTGATTCACTAGAGGCATCTTGCAGGGCTGCTGTCAGCGGGTCTGTAATTAGAAGGCATGCTTGGCTTAAGGAGCAATCTTTGCCAGATCATGTTAAAACTAATTTGCTGGATGCTCCCTTAAATCAGGACCGCCTGTTTGGTGACGAAACAGAAGAAGTTCTTAAAAAGATGGAGTAAAAAGATGAATCTACGCTACTGTTAAAGATTTCTTACAAGTGCAGGTCCTAGATTTAGTAGGCATTGGCCCTCAAAAAATTGGTCCTTTCCTGCCTCTCTAACAAAAACTGTAGAGCTAGCAAACAGTGACAAGCATAAAATAATTTATTAGAAGACATTTAACAAAGAATAAAGCAAATTGGTTTCGGCTGTCAAGCCTTCTTCAGTGCATTAAATTAAATAAGCATACAAGCAAATATATATAGTATAGCACCACCTGAAGTGAATTGGTGCAAATTGCATCCTTCATTAGAGATATTCATTCAAGCCTGGGGGAAACAGGGCACCCAATTTAATAATCCATTTTTTCTCCATATTGCTTAATAACTGATGCCATCCTAATTTGTTATTACTGTTTCCCTGTATTCTATCAATCACTGTAAATCTAAATGTGGCTTTGGGGTGATTTTGTGTATGTTTATAAAATGCACTTGTTTGTTTACCAGTTCTAATATCACTGAAGTGTTCTGATATTCTGAATTTGACACACCTGGATGTTTGTCCCACATAGAAGGATGAACAGTTACAGGAGGCCATGCAAATCACCCATTCAGACTGGCAATTGACAAAAAACTTTATAGAGAATTACTTATCCAATATTTTTACTAGTAAATGATTTCGTCTTAGACATATTCTTACAATGGGTGCAGTGTCTGCATGGAAAACATCCCTGCAAGGGCCCACCTTCCAAAGTTATTTGTTTAGAGCTGTTATCAAATCTATTCACTAGTTTATAATGATTCAAAAATAAACCACTGTTCTTCCCTCTTCTGAAGGAAAAATGACATGTATCCTCTAACAATGTACTAAGTTTGGTGTCAGCCAATAGGATATTACAATGTCTGTGGACACTATTAATGAGGACATCTGTGTTTCTCCCATAAGTGGTCACCAATCTGATTTGGGAATTATTGCTTTGTTTTTTGTCCCTATATTGGAGTAGGATATCCCTATCTTGATTTGCAGCACAACATCTGCCTTGAGCAATGCCCTCTTTCTTGTACCGTCGATCGCTGAACCTTTTAACCAAATCAGACTCATATGTATGATAGCTCTCAGCATCAGAACAAATCCTCTTCAGTTGTAAAAATTGTGACTTTGGAATGTTTCTGCATATATAGGGAGGATGAAAGCTGGAGGGATGAAGCAAGGAGTTGTACTCTGGGTATTTCCAATAGACATCAGTTGTTAATGTATGGTCTGCATTCCTAGTTACTAATACATCCAAGAAAGTGATTTTATCTGTGTCAAATGTAATCATAAACTGAATGCCCCATTTGTTCTCATTCAAATATGTGACAAACTCCTTGAGGTATATAATGTCAGACCTCCATACCAACCAGCAATCATCCAGATATCTCCTCCATATGTCGATCTCATCCATATATATATTATGGGCTCTATCATAATTGATCTGTTCCTCGATGTAAGCCATAAAGAGATCGGCATAGATCGGAGCAAACGAGGCCCCCAATGCAGTGCCTTTAGTCTGTAAATAACAATTGTTCCCGTAGTATATAACATTTTTGGTTAATACATGCTCAGCCAAACAGAGCAAAAGTGTATTGAAACCAGGTGGATATAATTCAGACTTAAGTAACCAATATTCTAAGGCATCTAAACCTGCCCAATGGGGGATGTTGGTATATAATGCAGAAACCTCCAAAGTACACATATTCCACCTTGTTTCTAACTGCATGTCTGATATAATCCGAAGAAACTTCATAGTGTCCTGTATTCTAGCTCTAACACATTTAAGCAAGGGTTTGAAATGTAACGTCAGGAACTGGGATAGTGGTTCTGTGATTGAACCTCTGCCTGAGACAATGGGTGGGCCAGGTGGATTTTATAGATTTTTGTTGATTTTAGGTAAAAAAATATATATATTGACTACAAGGGTCAGATACTGTAAGATGATACAGAATATTGTCTGTTATGATTCCCTCCTCCCTGGCAGATTGCAAAAACTTATCTATTTGCCTCTTGAAACTGGGTGTAGGGTGCCAATACCATATGTGCATAATACCTATCATTTGACAATTGTCTCATAACTTCAGAGTTGTGTAGAGACCAGTCTTGTACCACAATGGCTCCACTTTTGTCTGCTGACAATATTACCAATTCCTTGTTAGCTGCCAATTTTCGTATCATGTCCATCTCCTTGCTGGACACATTATTGTGTTTTGCACGAATATCCCTAAACTTAAAATGTATATCTTTGAGAATGGAGTTGTAAAACATAGACACATTGGGATGCATGGGTGGGATGAAGTTTGATTTGTGATACCTGAAACTGGAGTGAGGTTCTGAGTCAGCGGTTGTCTGAAAAAATAATTTTAAGTTAAGTAATCGACAAAAATCAGAGACATCTTTAGCAAATGTGTCTTCAGGAACAAAGAAACCAGGTAGGACGTTGAGGCCTTTATTCAATATTTTTACATGTGTAGGAGACAATACAGTCAATGATATATTCAACACATTATTTATTTCTGTAGAATTAGCCTCAACAGATCTACCATGCTGTCCACCCCTGTGATCCCCCCCCCCCGTTTACGCTTGACCCTAAAGGGGTGGAAGAATTCCTCCTTTTAGATACTGGTGAGTTGGAGGTGTGTTGTGTATTGGACTCCAAAGTTGTAGAGGATTCTTCCCCTGATTCATCACAACTGGATGTATTTAATTTTTTAAGGCTATACCGGGGTCTTTTCCTTTTCACTACCTTCTTATTAGAAGGATCAAATCTGACATGTTTATTGGTTGAGAAAGGATGCCCACCCTCGTAGCCAGTGAGATCTCAGTGGAACTTCCTCATTTTCTTGTCTTTCAATATTTGCTCTAGGGTTAGGAGATTCTGCCCTAATTTCTGTAGGTTGTTTTGATAACCCTCCTGCCCTTCAAATTTGACAATATTGTTACACATATCAATGATCTCTTGCTTGTATGTTTATTTAATTTAATGCACTGAAGAAGGCTTGACAGCCGAAACCGGTTTGCTTTATTCTTGGTTAAATGTCTTCCTAATAAATTATTTTATGCTTGTCACTGTTTTCTGGCTCTATAGTTTTTGTTGGATTGGGATTTGATTTTGGAGCCATGCAGCTACCATACATGCAGGGTCCTGCTCTCCTTGACCTTTTCTGCCTCTTCCAGGCCTTTTCAGTTCAAACCCAGAACTAGCAGAACACCCATGCTTCAGTCCCAGGGTATGCACAGGACTAAGCAGTGGGGGGGGCCCACTTCCAAATCAGGGAGTAGTAAGACTCCCCCCTATGGCAAGCTGTCTCAGTGGGTCTATATCAGTTCACTGAAATGGCTGAAGTTTGAACACCATATGTTCGAACTTCTAGTCTTAGAACAGTGATTTTTTTTTCCCAGGGAAAAAAGTCGCTGTTCCAAGAAACACACACACAACACAAGCACACCAAAAAAACAGCAATCCGCACACAAACACTTAACATCCTACATCTAACCCTACACTAAACTGTACATACACTACTATCTATCCACTTACCTTAACCCAAACCCTAACCCTGAGGTTTGTCACTATCACACACTCACCTGACCCACGCCCTAGCCCTAACTGACCTATCCCACCCTAACCCTAAAGTCTGTCACTATTGCATACCCACCTCACCCGTGCCCTAACCCTAACTCACCTAACCCGTGCCCTAACCCTAATGTACACACAATCATACACTTACCTGATCCTGACGTGTAACTTCCCACCACAGTCCTGATAATCGCAAAGCCACAGAAATGGCCCACCAAATTCTTTCCCTGGGAAAGAATTTGGTGTTCCGCGGCTTTGTGATAATCAGTGTTCGAACTTCACAGTTCAAATATCTGGTATTCAATCATCAGCTGTTTCGACAGACTGATATAGACCCGTCTCAATGACTAAACTTTAAAACTTCCAAATACTTTTCAACTGACTGCTCCTTTAGGGGGAAAGATTGCTCTGCAAGCAAAAAACTGGGAACTCATTACCCAGGACAAATGGGTTTTAAACAGTTTCCCAAGGATACAGATTTCACTTCCACACGTTACCAACACCAAACGGTTGGCCAAATCTACCCACAAATCAGTGGGAAGAGGCTCAAAGGCAAGCACTCTCTCTCTCTTAAGATTAAAGGCTATTCAGACTGTACCAGAAGAGGAAAAGGGACAAGGCTTCTACTCAAAACTTTTCCTGGTACCCAGAAAATACAACTCATGGCATCCTATTCTGGACCTGTCTATCCTAAACACCTTTTTGGTGATTCCAAAATTCAAGATGCTAACTCTTCACCAGTTGCTCCCCATGATAGGCAAAGATACCTGGTTGGCAACACTGGATTTAAAGGAAGCTTACCTGCACATCCCAATCAGGGAATCTTGCAGAAAATGCCTACACTTCAAAGCAGGCTGCATGAGCTATCAGTTCTCTGCACTGCCCTTTGGCTTATCTACTGCACCCAGGGTATTCACAAAGTGCCTTGCTCCAGTCATTGCATTTTGCAGGCAAAGAAATATTCAAATATACCCATACCTGGACAATTGTTTAATTCAGGCAGAAAGCCAGGACATACTTCTGAATCATCTGGCATTTGTACAAAAGGTGTTAACTTGTCTGGGGTACACCATAAATGAAAAGAAATCACATCTGGTACCCTGTCAACAAATTATATTCCTGGGAGCAAGCTTGAACACAAATTCCCAGATGGCTTTCCTCATGCCAGAGAAACAAATTCATTTGACAACTTACTTCAAACTAGTGGCCACAAAAACCCTGCTATCTGCAAGGCAAATATTGCAAGCCTTGGGGTTCATGGTCTCATGCATTCTACTAATTCCATATGCAAGACTGCATATGAGGAAACTACAATGGTATCTAAAAAGCCTATGGCATCAACATTCTCAGATTCCAGAAGCAATGATTCCTATCATACCTTGCCTACAGTTAGAGTTCCTTTGGTGGGCAGAGGCCTGCCACCAAAACAAGGGACTACCATTCACTCTACCCCCTGCCTTCCAAACCCTAACAACGGACACATCAGACTATGCATGGGGGGGGGGGGGCTCACCTGGCAGGGAAGTGCATTCAGGGCAAATGGAACCCAAGTCAAATGCACCTGCATATCAATCAAAAATAAATGTTAGCTGTACAGAATGCTCTGACAGCCTTCAAGAACCACATTCGTCCAGGACAATTAATGGTAAAGATGGACAACACCACTGTTATGTGGTACATAAACAAGCAGGAGGGTACCCATTCTTACCTCCTCTGCAGACTAGCCATGGCTATGTGGAACACAGCCTTGAGCTACCAAGTGCATTTACATGCTCAATTCCTGCCAGGAAAACTAAATACACTGGCAGATGAACTAAGCAGAACTTTCATGGACCCACACGAGTGGAAACTGGAAGCAAAGATTTTCAACATGTTGATCAACAAATGAGGGATCCCAGATATAGACCTGTTTGCCTCCCCCCTGAACTTCCAATTGGACACATTCTGCACAAAGACTCCCCACAAACAAGCTTGGAAAGTGGATGCTCTTTCCTTCAGCTGGAAAAATCTATCAGTTTATGCCTTTCCTCCTCTGCCTCTCCTCTCCAAAGTACTACTAAAGATCAAACAGGACAAACCAAGGATGATACTGATTGCACCAGACTGGCCACGCCAACACTGGTACCCCCTCTTGCGCAGTGTGTCACAGCTGGCCTCATGGCTCCTACCTCAGACCCCTACCCTGCTGTCTCAGCAGGAGAGCCAGATTCTGCACCCACAGCTTCAAACCCTGAACCTGGCAGCCTGGCTAATTACCTAATCTCTCCATTACTATCCCTCAGTAAACAAGTGTGGGATGTCATCTTGGAGGCAAGGAGGCCTAGTACTAGAAAATCTTATGCTGAAAAATGGAAAAGATTCTGTGCCTGGAACCAAACTCAAGGAATGGCTACAGCAGCACCCAATTTACCTCAGAGTCTTCAATACTTAACTGAGATGCTTCACAAGGGTCTTTCCTTTTCCTCCATCAAAATTCACGCCTCAGACATTTCAGCTCATTACAACACAGAACCACCCCTTTTTTCTCACCCACTGCTCAAGCAGTTCCTCAGAGGGGCAAAAAACTTAAGACCACCCAGGAGAGCCCCAACCCCAGCCTGGGACCTTAATTTTGTATTGGAAAAACTCACTCTCCCCCCTTTTGAGCCAGCTGCAACTGCAGAGTTAAAATTCCTTTCTTGGAAAACAGCTTTTCTTTTAGCAATCACTTCAGCAAGAAGGGTATCTGAATTACAGGCCCTTATGGCAGTGGAGCCTTTCATCATCTTTCATGCGGACAGGGTGTCCCTTAGGACCAATCCCTCTTTCATGCCCAAGGTGGTATCCAGTGTGGCTCTTAATCAGTCCATTCATTTGCCAACCTTCTTTTCTAATCCACAGAACAAAGGGGAACTGATACTGCACTTCTTAGATGTGCACAGACAACTTAGATTTTACTTGGACAGGACTAAACCTCAAAGGAAATCTGAACAACTGCTGGTGACATTTGCTGCAGGGGCAGAGGGGAAGGCTGTTTTAAAGCAAACCATTTCTAAATGGATATGCCATTGCATTCATTTCTGCTATAAGCACCATGGAAACCCTATCCCACAGGGAATTAGACCCCATTCAACCAGGGCTGCATCTACCTCTACATCCTTTCTCAGAGGTGTCCCTACCAGAGGCATCCTTGAAGCTGCTACCTGGAGTTCTGTACATACTTTCACCAAGCATTACCATTTGCCAGTTTTCTCTAAATCCAGAGCTGGCTTTTCCACTGCAGTCTTGCAGGGCCTTATAGCTGGTCCTAATGCTATCGAAATTCCTCCTCCCATCCGTAGCTTTGGGAATCTGCCCAAATGTGATGACTGCAACAGTGAAACACGAAGAACATAGTACAGTTGTATACACTTACCATAAAAGTAGATGTTCGAGTGTATTCACTGTTGCAGTCCTGGTTACCCTCCCTCCAGCCCCCTGACTTCTTTTGGCTATACCTCTATTCTCCACTACTATACTTAAAAGCTTTTTGGTGTATTTGCTTTTTTGTTGGAGGTATAACCTTATATATTTATATTTAATTGCTTCCCATTAAGGGGGGCACCTGACATCTGGGGCAAGAAAAACTGATGTAATGGTGTCAACGGCATGTTTTATACCCCTGACTACCCTGGGGAACACCACTTGTAACTGGTTTAGAGTCAGACCTAGAGCCTGCAACTCTCACCATGTGGGTTCTATCTGTGAGCCAACTCGCAACCCATCTCATGATGTATGGGTTTATATTCAGGCTGGTGAGCTTGTCTATAATACCAGAATGGGGAATGGTGTCAAAAGCCTTTGTGAGGTCTAGGTAGGCTGTGTGGACCTCCTTTCCCTCGTCTAAAGCTTGGTAACTGTCTCAAAGATGTCCACCAGGTTTAGAAGGCATGATCTGCCCTTAACAAAGCCAAACTGGGTAGGGTCCAATGTTTGGAGGTTCCCAATGTCTCTGTTAATGAGTTCCATCATGATGCACTCCATAGCCATGCAGATCAGGCTAGTCAGGCTTATAGGGCAATAGTTCACATGGTCCATTGTGGCTCCACCTTTGTGGAGCGGGATAATTGTTGCTGCGTGCCACTCTATGGGTATGTAGCCTGTAGAGAGAATGAGTTTGAAAAGTGTGTTTAGGTGAGGGGTTAGATCATTTTGGAGTTCGTGTAAGACACAGCAGGGACACCATCCGGTCCCATTGAAGCTGTGTTTTTGGCTTTGGATAGGGCTGTTTTAACCTGTATGTCAGTGATTATGGGCCCTTTAGGGGGTGAGAGGGGGGTGAAGTTTGCACTAAACCTGTCTGCCAGAATGTCTGCAATATCAGTCGGTTCAGTGTATTTTGTGCCATTCTGCACTAACTCAGAGCAGATCTGAGAGTTTCCACTTAGGTTCTTGACATAGCTAAAGAATGCTTTGTGGTTATCTTTGAAGTCCTTGGCAATTTTTCTTTCGAAGCTAGCCTTGGATGATTTTATGAGGGAACATAGTTTCTTGCTGATACTGATCAGGGATGTCTTCCCTTCTTTGGATTTTACTCTTTTCTGTACTAGTTTCCTCCTTCTATTGTATAGCTTGTTTATGGCAGGGGTCCACCAGACTGGTTTCGTTTTCTTGGAGGAGTGAGTCTTGGTTTTGCTTGGGATATCATGATTCATGCATTCTTGCAGGTGCTCAAAGAGTGCCTTTGTAAGGGATTCAGCAGCTTGGACAGCATTGTCCTTTTGCATGGGGGCTGTGAACCTTTCTACCTCAGTCTTAAGTAATGTGAAGTTTGCTTTTGAAAAGTTTTTTACGGTGGTTTCTTTGATTGCGGGTGGGGGCAGAATGTGGATATCCAGAGTGATTAGTCTATGGTCTGATCTAACCAGTGAGGGGTTGACCTCCGGTGTAGAACACCGATCGCCCATGTTGGTGATGACCAGGTCCAATATGTTGTCACCTCTGGTGGGGGTGTTGACCAGTTGATCCAAGGCATTCAAGTTTATAAATTCTAGGAAGCGTTGGGCAAGGGAGTTAGTACTTGAATAGTTCTCCCAGTTAATGTTTGGGTAATTGAAATCACCCAATATTAGGGCATTTGGTAGGACCTTCATATTTTCCAGTGTCTCCAGAAACGTGGCATGGGGGTCCTGGTTCATGGTGGGTGATCTGTAGCAAGCTGCAAATTGAATTGCAGTTTTGCCCATTGTTAGTTGCACATGGATGATCTCTGAGGCATTCTGCTCCACCACTAACCTGGAGGTGTGGGTATCCTTGATGAATATGGATACACCCCCACCTTTTGTATTTCGGTTTGGGTTATGTGGCCAAAATGTATGGTATTAGTTATAGCCTGGTAGCACTGGAGTGCTTTCTGGAGCCTTAAACTAGGTTTCTGTTACTGCACAGATATCGATGTTTTCCATACTGAGGAGTGCCTCGAATGCATGCCTTTTTGAGGTTTAGACTTCTGGCGTTGAGTAGCATTACCCTTAGTTTTTGGTTACTTGTGCTATTTATGGTGTTGGATTTGTCTTTTGATCCTTACCTAAAAAAGGCATTATGGGGGGTGGCAAAAGCCTTGGCCAGTATTTGAAAGCCTATGGGTGACAGCTGCAAGCCATCTCTTGGATATAGCCAAGGATATAGCCAATATATTAGTAGACAAATCTCATGCTGACTTTACCCCTCCTGCTCACATTGTTACATCCCCATCCCTGTAAATGTAGTTTCTCCTGTACCCGCCATGGAACAAGTCTTACATTCCCTGTCAAAGACTAACTATAATGTGTCTGTGTGACCAGATAGCATACCTGGCTGCATTCGTATCAGTGCCAAGCAATCATTATCTGAGTCTTTACTTAAACTGTTAAACCTCAGCCTATCTATAAGGTTTGTACTTGATGATAGGGTCATGGTAGGTTACTGGGCTAATGTCCCAAGACCCTTTTTAAACCTGACCATTCATGCCCCAATATTTCCAACAATCAATGCCCATGGGCTTGGTATATGCCTGTGCCTTAGAGCATCTATATATTGCCCCTGTCTGTAAGGGCCACAGCTGACAAACTTGGGGTGAATTTTCAATTTTCCATCCACTGGTTCAAATGGTGTTTAAATTGGCTTAGGGTGGAGTTCTGTTTCACATGAATGGGGAATCTGTTCCAGAGAAATGGTAATCTCGGAGACATATATCTGTCCTTCCAATATGTTTTGTTTATGTCATAGACAAGATTTAAATACTTAGATAGAGAATTGTAGTGTTGTTTGCTTTGTAAATGTGTAGCAGATCCATCAAAGTGAGATTAGAGAATGCTTTGTAGGTTAGGCATAGATCGCCATCAGTAGTCTGTAGGAGACCAAGTACAAGGACATGGCTTTGAGTTGGTCCACAGAGAACATATTATTTACACCCCATATTTTTTAATGAGAAATCTCAGTAACCACCCCAACTGTTGCAAATGCCTGGTCAAATCCATGCTGAAGGGTGCATTGTACTCAATTATTGGCCTAACAAGGGCTGAGTATAATGGGACTATGATCTCCCTAGATCTGGATGCCATTCCCTTACTTAAAAGTTTTGCACCTAGCAGGATTTTCTCATTATCATGGACACGTGGTGATCAAAGTTCAGGTTACTGTCAACCTGAGTTCCTAAGTCCCCTACCACTGGGTCTACTCTTAGCGAAGTGTAATCAATGCTATACTTTGCAAGGGTGGTTGTCTTCCCAAGGCTATGATTATGCATTTTTTTTCATTGAGTTTTAGGCCATGGTTCTGGCACCAGTTATTTGTTTGTGTCAGGCCCTCTAGGAAAATATTTGCATTTTTGGAGGATTCAGTGTTTGCACCCAGCTTGCAGTCACCAGCAGATCTGGTCAGCCAAAGGCCCTCTACATTTGACTTAATTTCAGATAAATATTTTTCAAACAGGAGTGGTCCCAGTACTGAGCCCTGGGGGCTCCACTGGTAACAGGCCTCTCGGCAGAGGTGGATTCCCCCTCTTAACTTTTTGTGTCCTACCTGTGAGGCATTTGGCTAACCATCGAGTGACAAAGGGATTTATGCCTAAATTTGTGAATTTGTCTATAATACCTCAGTGAGGTATTATGTCAAATGCCTTTGCCAGGTCAAGGTAGGCAGTAAGTACAATTTTACCTTCATCCATGGCTCTAGTGACCTTCTTGAAGAAGTCCACCAAGTTAAGTAGGCATGACCTCCCTTGATGAAACTGAACTGGGATCGATCCAATGTTTGAAAAGTTCCTATGTCTTTGTTTATCAGATCCACAATAATTCTTTCCATGGCCTTGCATATAAGGTTAGTCAAACGTATGAGTCAGTAGTTTCTTGGGTTTGTTGATGGTCCATCTTTGTGTAAAGGGATGACAGTTGCAGTTCTCCATTTTCTAAGGATAAAGCTTGTCTGGATACTGTGGCTGAGGAGAGATTCTAGTGGGTCTGACAGGTCATATTTCAAGCTATTTAAGAGACATCCTGTGATATTATCATGACTGACTGGTGTAGTGTTTCTAGCTCTGGAGAGTGCAGTGAGGACCTCTTCTTTAGTGATAGCTGGTGAAGAAATGGTTGAGGGTATTTCCTGGGGTGAAACTGGGAGTGAATGGGAAGGTGAAATTGGAGCTAAATTTGTTGGCCATCAAATTTATCATATCCTCCAGTGCAGTATAAGGAAGTTCCATTTACTATTAGTTCAGCACACTGTTGGGTGTTCCCTTTAAGGTTGCGTTCATAACTGAAAAAAAAATGCCTTATGGTTATCCTTAGCCTGAGAGACTATTTGTGTCTCAAAGTTGGCTTTGGTGGATTTGATTAGTCCCCTAAATTGCTTGTTGAGGCTAGTCCCCTAAGTTGCTTGTTGAGGCTAATTAGATAGTTATTTTATCATTTGGGCATAGCCCTTCTTATTTTTGGACAGGATATTAATTCTTTAATTGTACAACCTAGGTTCACCAAGGGGGCTTGTTTTTGGAGCTTGTCCTAAGTTTATTTTGGTTTGGCACTGCTGTTTTTATGCTGTTATTTGCATGGCTGTACAAGGTTTTCGTAAACACTTCCTCATAGGCTGCTATATTCTTTGAGTTTGGTGGAGCTTGAAATTTAGCTATACTTCTGTCCAATGCAGCTGTTCTGAGTGGATACTTTTAACTCCCAGTGGGTGTGGCTTGAACCTTCAAAAATGAAGTTATCACCTTACAGTGCTAACAAATACTCATTGATAGAGGTCAAATATAAATACAGTTGTGTTTGCCACCATGTATGCTTCAAAATAAAATATTTTGATACCTTGTATGTAGCATGGTTTTGGAATTATAAATGTAAATATGAACAAGCAATATTTGACACCTAGAGGCACAGTAGGAGGTAACTGAAGAAACACCTGAAGGCACACTCGGCTATAATTGCTCGGAGTTCAGTCTTTATATTTATTTCAATGGTTACTGCTTTGCTATCTGATCTGACCAGTAGGACATTACGTAAGTGGGGTGAAACATTCCCTCATATCTATGAGCACCATTTTCAGGATATTTGCACCCCTAGTAGGTGTGCAGACTAGCTGTCCCAGGGTGTTTGCATTGACAAAAATCTAGGAATCTTGAGCCTGCTGTTTAGTGGTTGTGTATGCATTCCAGTTTGTAGTGGTATAGTTGAAATCACCATGAATATGGTGTTGGGCTGAATTTTGAGTGACTCTAGTACCTTCAAGTATGTGGTGTGTTATCTTGGGTCATAGAGAGGGTCCTACAGCAAACAAGGATATGGTACTGGACTTTACCTAAGGTAAGGTTAGTTGGACAAGAAGTAGCTTAATCATGTCATATTGTTTTACCAGTCTTTAGGTGTGCTTACTTTGTATGTAAATTGATACACCACCACCTCTTGTCCTTTCTTGTGCTGTACCTGGTCTAAATGCATGGAAGGCATTATAGCCTTGTACTGCCAGGGTGCCTTCTGTGGCTTTAAACCATGCCTCAGTAACTGCACAGATGTCAACACTCTCCAGGGTGAGAAGTGCTTCCAGGGAGTGGAGCTTCGTATTGAGACTCCTAGCATTGAGCAGTGACACCTTTAGTGTATTTTTTGTAAAAATTACTATGTTGGAAGGTTTATCAGACTGGCATTGCCTAAGAAAAAGCACTGTAGGGGTCGATAATGTTTTGGCCAATATCTTAAAGCATAGTGGGGACAAGTGCAGACCATTCCTGACAAAACAGAGTGGTCTGTCAATCATGCCCTCCCAAGATGACAGTATTGGAACCCTTAGAATGACACCAGTAACTAAGCTAATTGTTAAAGTCAATCATCGTCTGTTTATATTGTGGTATCATGGTTGCAGAAGGTAGAATGCTGCTTAATGCTAGGCTCATACATACCACTCAACCTCTTAATGCAAGAAATCTGGACAAAGCCTGACATAATGGGGGGGGGGGGGGCAAAGGCCCAAAAATAGGGACTCATTTTAAATATTCCTCTAATAAACTTAGAAAGTTATCAGAATAAGATTTTTGTGTTAACATTCATTTTCTGAATGATATGAAGCTTGAAACCCCAAATGTATGTCATTATATAGTGACTTCATTCCACAGATCATCCCAGTGATTTGCCAGAAAACCACAAATCTTATGAGGAAAAGACCAAAAATGTGAGGCAAAAATCTGGGCAGTATGCAGAAATCTGGACAGGTGAGAGCTGTAGGCTCATACCTGCCTAGGACACATAATATGAAAGCTCCAGCATGTTTCTCCTCATATAGTTCATGGAGGTAAGTCTCAGGTGATTAACACCTACTTGGACTATGATAGAGTCATACTGGTATTTGTAGCTCAATGTCCTAAGTGCATGTGTGATCCAGTGGATCATTGTTCCGAATAGCAAACTGACTGTATCTGTCTCCTTGCCCAGCTTGGTGATGGGGGAATCAGTGTGTCTCTCAACAGAGTCTCCAGTGACCAATATATTAGGCTGCATGTCATGGCAGTTTGCCATAAGGGCTTAGAGGCTGAGACATTGTTAGATGTGGTTGTTTGTCCTGAAGAGTATTGGCTTTGTAGAATGTTTGATAGGTTGCCGAGGGCAGTGTATGGGATGTCTTAGAGGTTTGGGTAGATTGCACTTAAGAGTCTCAGCATATGTGAGTTTATGTTACTGATCCACTGTAGGTGTAGTTTGTGTGTTACTGGAAACCCATTTGGAGATAACAGTGTCTGTATGTGAGAGCTTTGTCTCCAAAGACACAATGTAATTACATCTCTCTCTATTATACTATGTCAGTCTGCTTAAAAGTAAGGCGGCTGTCAATAAACATGACACAATTGCTACATTGCCTCAAGCTGCCCATTTATACAGAGACAGTAGAAAATTGCAGACCCATGGCTGTGCATCCTATTTTTTTCTGATCTATGACTGATCTTTGCAATCGAGGTTTAGAGTTGTTGGACTGGGAGAAGAGGTCTGGGATTAATATAAAACAACACTCTTGAGTAATGCTTCTCAGCAGATAAACCAGCTGTTCTACACTTAATGCCTGTAGAACATCTGCTGTGACTCCACTATGCAAGGGGGGTCCCATAGGCCCATCAGCCTCAACAGTCTTATATGCAAAGTCATGAAATGCACCATAGTAGAATTTGTGTAAGGAGACATAGTTAACTTAAGTGATCTAGACCCTTCTCGGTTTAGTTTTGTGATGGTCAGGCCATGTCTCATGAGCCCATTAAACTTCTTTGAAAAGGTTATGGAGGCTGAGGACAGTAGTTACCCTGTGCACACTGCTTATCTTGAGTTTGCCAATGCTTTTGACAATGTCTCCTACGCTGGTATTGTTGAAAAATTACACAAACTTAGTGTAATCCCCTATGTTATTCATTGGATTGTAAACTGACTAACATATCCAATTAGAGATTGTTGCTGATTGGCTCTTTGAGCATAAATTACAACTAATGTTGTGCCACAGGGATCATTGCTGGGACCTATGCAGTTTGACACTTATTTTGCAGACATCTAATCCAATATTTTATTAAGTGTAGTTGACCAAGTTTGCTGATGACTACAACCTGGGTATTGTCATATGCTCATCTGCTGGTACTAAACTGCTCCAGAAAGGGTTGGAATATGCACATACCTTTTATAATAAAATAGTCTCAAATTAAATTAAAAAAAATACAGCATAGTTGCATTTGTCAAAAATAGCTGTTCCCACCTCATATGTTATAAGTGGTACTTTTTTTGAAACAATACATTCATGAGAAGCCTGAGTACTTATATGAACAGCTCTCTCTCTCCCTCTTATTCAATCATGATGTTTCCAATATAATCAGGAAATCCTTCTAACTTGCCCAGTTAATTTTCAAGGGAATATCTTCAAGAGCCAAAGAAATCATCTTACCACTGTAGTCGTCCGTTTTCCATTCCCATCATTCAGTAAAATATACCCTCTTCGTATATATAAATCTAAGTCTGTCACTCCCATGGAAAGGCCAAATCTATTAAAAAATAATAAAAGTCTTAAATGCCTCAACTATGCAGACAGATTAGCAAACCTCTCCTTGTACTCAGTAGCCACCAGCTGTTCTGAGGTGACTAAGCTCTTGCTTTTTGAACAATAGAATATTCATTCCCTTTTCACCTCCTGTTTCTTTGCCAAACCAGTGGTTCATAGGTAAGTACGAGGTTAGCTGCCCATATGGATGTTTTAATTCTGGCCAATTTCCCCAAAGGTGAGAATCAAACCCTGCACCTTGTATTTGTGAGATAGACACCTTAGCCATTATGCCAACCCCCCACCCTAGGGTAGTACAACAGGGCTTGCTTGTGGTATTGGCTGCGGGGCTGCAACTCTCCACCAAAAACAAATCTTGTATTTTTATATAATTTTTTATTAGTTTTATTTTAATGCAAAACAGTAGCTTTATTTATATATTTAGTTAGTTAGTTAGTTTGTTTACTGGGATAATACACTGTGACAGACCATATGCAGGCACAGCCTGGGTGAAGAAGTTCACAGAAAAATAAAACAGAACAAGTTCACAAACAAAGAGTAATATGAGAAGATAGACAATTGCATAGACAATTGAAACAATATGTAAGTAACAGAGTAGAAAAACAGGGTTCCTATCAGCTGACCAAAGATGCAGGTTAGCGAATGCAACTTGGTCGAGCTGTAAATGCCGAAACGGCAAAATATCGAAGTATCATGTAAGCGAATTCTTTCCCAGGACTTATTTATTGATGGTCTCATTTCAATCCACAAACTACACTATATGACAATGGAATTTCCAATTATACCCACAATTTTTGGTTTGCCAAAACTCCATAAAAAAATTCATTGTTGATGCCCGGGAATCAATCACGTACCTCTTAGCCAAATTTCTGGATACCGAACTGAAGAAGTTACTTTTGGATGAACCCCACTTATGTATTGATTCCTGGGACTTCTTAAGGAAAATCAATAACACTTGTTTTAGGTCTGACTTTTTATTTATTACAAGTGATGTAGTGGATTTATATTCTGTCATCCCACATTCCATCGGAGAGGAATGGTTTTTTGATTATTTGTTTTCCAAGGGAATACCCCAGGACAAAATCAATATGTACGAACAGATTTTGTATATGGTGCTGAGAAGCAATTTTATCTTGTTTGACAATCAGTATTATTTACAAACACAAGGGGTTATTATGGGTTCAGCATGTGGGGAGCTGTACGCCAATATCATCATGTTGGAATGGGAAAAACGTACTTTGAAACAATCAACATATTTCCAATTTTGTCATACTTACATGAGGTATTTGGATGACATGTTTATTTTATGGGAAGGCACCAGAGACCACATTGCTGAATTCATTAACTATATTAACAACTCAACCTCCTTTGTAAGGTTCACATATAGTGTTAATGAATGTGAAATTGCCTATCTTGATGTTCTGTTAAAGAAAGATCTAGAACAACAGAGATTTGTGGCTGAAATTTTCAGAAAAGTAACCTATTCCAATAGTTTTCTGCATTTCAACAGCTGCCACCCATTCACTCAGAAACGTGCAGTTATTAAGGGGCAATCTGCACGTGCAGCACGAATGGTGACAACTTGGACAGATTTCACCAGAGAATGCCTTAACTTGAAGGAAATGTTCTTGAGAAGAGGTTATCCCCCCAATTTAATTGATAACATCATGAAGGAGGTTAGTGAGAAAAGACAATGTGGGTATTTTGCACCAATTTTGGGCACCCCTAATATTGACCATCCCAACTTGATTGGGTTGAACATAACTGAAACAGTCACAGACACTGTTGTGAATGACCAAACAATTGTCCATAACCAGGAAATATATAGGGGGGCATCATTCTTCTGGGTCTGAAGTAATTAATTACCACACAAGTTTTTCAACTGTCTTCTAAAATGACGCATACACTATTAAAGATATTCTGTGTAAGAATTGGAATTTGTTAAGTAGTGACAGAGAATTTTTTAAAATCTTGGGAGAAAATCCTGTGTGTGTTTTCAAGAAGGGCCCTAACTTGAAGAACATTTTCGAACGTAATAATGATGGAATCTTTAGAAAGGGTCAGATGATTAAGTACGGGGCATGTAAATTTTGCCCTTTCATTTTGGAAGTCAGTGAATGTGAAATTAATAGAACAAAAATAAAAATACCTGAAAGGTGTAGTTGTTTAACTGAAAGAGTGGTTTATTGTGCTTTATGTTCCTTTTGCCCATGCTTTTATGTGGGGAAGATGGAACGTAAGCTTAAAAATAGGATCAGCAAGCACCTTAGGAATATAAGGGATGCTAGTGAAGTGAATGCACTTGCTAGGCATATTAGTGAGTACAACAATCACCAGTTCAAATTTGTAGTACTTGAAGTCCAAAAAAGACATAACAGGGGCATCCTGGCCATATTTACTTGAAAAAGCCAAGTTGCTATGGCAATTACGACTTGATGCCACTCATTGGCCAGGCTTAAATGACAGCCTTTCCATAATCCGTCTGCTTAAATTGAGGGCTCTTGAGAGGTGAAACATTCCCTTTAGATATGGTACAAAAATGTTTTTTTTTTTTTTTTTTGTTGTTTTTTTATGGCCTTTATACCTGTTATATGTATATGTGGGTTCCCTTTAGAATCTCAAAAAACTGAAATACCAAATTTCAGTTTTCCAAGATTCTAATCCCGAATGCTCGGAATTGTGAAACACCAGAAGTGCGAAATTCGAAATCCCGAAGTTTGGAGCTTCTGGTGTTGCAATGAATGAATGGATGTAAGTGCGGGTAAGTTTGTATGAGTGTGTAGGTTATGTGCTGTAGTGTATGTTAGTGTGTGTTTTGGTTGTGATGTCTGTGTGCAAGGGGCTGTGAAATGTGTGGGTGTGAGTTGCCTTTGTGTGTGTGATTGTTCGGAGTTAGAATATATAAGTGGGGGGTGGGGGGCACAGCCCCCCACATAGGGGGTGCAGTGGGGCAAAGCCCCCCTGCTTGTTTCTAGTGTAGGTTAGTTTTGTTTGTGTGTGGGGGGGCAGTTATGTGTATGTGAGCGTGTGTATGTAAGTGTCGGGATTTTGAATTTCGCGCTTATGGGCATTCGGGATTGTGGTGTTTCAGCTTTATGATCTTCATATTCTGAAATTCGGTATTTCAGAATTTTGAAATTATAAAGTGAACCCATATATGTACATGAAATTTATTCATTTGTTCCTAATGGAGTTTTAACTGTATGCATATTTTACTTATATGTTTTTATACACATATATTTTTTCAAAAGCATCTTAAAAGCATTTTTATATATACACATTTTTACATATTTATTCTTGTGTTTATAATACATAGTTTAGGGTGTTGACATTTACACAATCAGTTTTTATATGTATTTTTATATATTTTTATATTTTGACATTTATACTGTTTTATGCTGAAACATTTATGTGTTTCAGACTTCTGTTCCAGAAGACTGTTTCAGACTTGTGAGTGGTTTTCACTAATCCAGGAAGTGATGTCATGCAAGATTTCCTACTTAAAACAGTTTACTTCCTTAATTTCCTTGTATCTGATGAAGTTTTTGCTTTTATTTTTGGAACAAAAGCGCTTATACCTTCTTGCTTGTCTGAATAAAGAAAGTATCCTTGTACTGAATTGTACTGTATTGGGCGTGTTGGCTTGATTTAAAGCACACATTGGAATATTTCAGGGCTCACTGGCTCTCATTGTCTGCATACTGCTTGTGTGACGATTTTCTTGGTACTTTAGAAGTATGTCCAATCCATTATCAGAGTGTCTGATCAATTATTGTATAGTCTCAATCAACAATAAGACTTTTCCCCAAGGGTTGTTGATAAATTGCTTTGGATAAATTCTTAGTTATTTAATTTTAATTTCCAATAATGCTGGGGTCTTCAGTAGGCTGTAGAAGTCGTCCAAAGTTGGTATTGTATTCCATCTTCTTGTTATACACTTCCTTGAAATTGCAAGTATAGTCCATACTAGATATATGTTTGACCTGTTCAAATGAGGACCTTTGTTCAGATTTAATAATACAAGAGCTTTAGTTAAATAAAATAATTCATTAAATAAAGCTTGTAGAAAGTTATTAATACCATTCCAAAATGGCTTAATTTTAACACAATCAAAGACAATGTGGTTCCAGTCTTCATTGCGTACTTGGTCACATCTCCAACATATTCCTTTTATGGAAGAACTAATTTTATTGATTCTGCCTGCAGTTAAGAATGTTTTGTGCAAGCATTTCCAATTAAAAACTTTCCAGTATTGTGTAAAGGATGTATATGTTATCGACAATAAGATATTTGTTTTAATATCTTCAGTTAACTATATTGAGTGTCCTTTTGTTATATATTTCCAATAGCAGGTTTTGGGTGTTGTTTTATAGTTTATCAATATTTTGTAAAATTTTGAAATACTGTTTCCCATGTCAAAGTCATTATATATGATTTCATATATGTATTTAGCAAATTTAGGTATTTCTTTAAATGAAGAATTGTTAATTATTCTACTTAAATCTTGTGAATATGATAGAATACTCTGTAAAGTACCCAGTCCTGTTGTGGAATTTTGTATGTTGTTTTTTATTACTTGCATATCTAAAATGTTTAGTTCTTTGATACACTGGAGCAAACAGACATATCCTTTCTGGTCCCAGGAGTTAATAATTTCACTATATATTTTATGTGGAAAGTTCTAGACACAAAAGCACTAGAGGAGGAAGGCAAACAATCCTTACTGGTATAAAAACTTTTATTACCACAACGGCTGGAATAAGTCGAATTCAATACACTCCAAGGCACATCCAATACACTCCAAAGCACAAACGCTATGTCTCCACACCTGCGTTTTCGTTTCGGACACTTCTTCAGATGCACTACAAACCATTAATTTTACACCTGCCTTTTATACACATCCAATTCATAACAATTAACTAATTACAGCACTAATTTATAGTTAATTATCTAATATACTTATATTAATCACTTTAAAAACAGGCTAAAAAAACTTTTATTTAAAACTCATGATTTTAAAAAACTAATAACAACTTGACTTACTAAAAACAAATCTAACCCACTTAAATTACAAAAGACCTTCACCAAATTCATCTATATGTATATTATACTCTATAAATTGTAAATTTTAAAAAATCTGCCTATAAATATAACATTTTATTATTGCACATACTCCCTCTAGTGTACAAAAAGGAATATTACACACATATAAGGAAAAATTTTTTGTTTATAACCAAACTGGATACTGACTTCCTATCTTTATTCAAAGAACTAAGCATAAATAATTAATAAGTTAAAAATTGTCACACTTCTATAAATTCATTTTCCTTCCCATCAAGAAGAGAGAATAATACTCATTAAACAAAAGTATCCTAAGACCAATAATTAATATACTTAAAATAATATATTTACAATAAACATGGAAACAACTTTTAGATTTCAAAGACCATATTGCACTCATAATTTTGCAGCCCTCAATTTCAGCACAGGTAGTAAGGATACTATATTATTGAGACCTGGTTTATTATACGATTCCAGCTGTAACTGCCATAACAGTTCTTTATATTCGATCGTATCTTCCCATGGTCCGCCTCGAATATCTTTCTTAACTACTTCCAAAACAAAAAAATGGAATACTGCTTCTGGGCATTTCATTTTATGATTTGCCAAGGCATTATTGGGGCACCCATTTTTGATATCATAATTATGTTCATAAATCCGATTTTTCAATTTACGTTCGGATTTCCCCACATAAAAAGCTTGGCATTTCTTACATATGCTCAAATAGACAATTCCATTTGTATGACAGTTCGCATATTCAGTACTCCTTACTAAAATATCCCTACTCTGTATATGAACTGAATCTCGGGCAAGAATGAACGGGCATTGCGGACAACTACCACACTTAAAGGTCCCAATTCTACCCTTTTTCTCATGGTGACCCTTACCCTTTGTTTCAAAATAATTTTTAAGATTTTTACCTTTTCTAAAAGTGCATTTCAATGGCTGTTCAAAGAGCTGATACAAATCCGGAAATTCCCCAAATTTTTGCCATTCAGTCTTAATCAGATTGAAAATAAATTTTGCTTCCCCATTATAATCCAATACCAAATTATTAGAACCATCAAAACTATCAATCTGATGCCCAGAATTCACTGGTTCATCAATCCCTAATATTGGATGAAATTTACTAGCCCTCCCAATCACCACTTCTTTTTCTACTTCAGCAATTAATACGTCAGGGTAGCCCCTCTCCAGGAACATACTATAAAGCTTCCCACATTCTACTAAGAAATCTTCATTCCTGGAGCACATTCTGCTAGCCCTCACATACTGCCCTTTAATAATTCCTTTTTTATGGTGGTGTGGGTGTGCACTAAAATAGGACAGATATGAATTCGAGTAATTATCTTTCCTATAAACTTTTGAGAAGAATTTCCCTTCATTCTTCCCTATATAGATATCCAGATACTGTAAACAATCCTTGTTTTTATTGAAGGTGAAGTTCAGGAAGCTAGTAGTGCCAGATATATAGTCAAAGAAAGCTGAAAATTCCTTCTCAGTACCAATCCATAACAGGCATATATCGTCTAAATAACGCTTATACAATTTCCAGCACTTTTTAAACCTGGAATTAAGTACAAACTTTTGTTCCCATATATCCAATATAATGTTAGCATAGGTGGGCGCACACCGTGCGCCCATCGCGACCCCCTGTACTTGCCTAAAGAACTCTCCCTCATAATGTATGAAATTATTCGTCAGGACTACATCCATCAGGGTCAATATCAGTCGAAAATCATTATGAGAAAACTTGCCATATTGAATCAATGCTTCTTCAAATAATTCCATACCTTCTTTATGCGGAATGGACGAGAACAGATCTATTATGTCAAGCGTAATAAACAATACATTTTCATCAAAAAAATCCTGCTTTAAATTCCTTAGTAAGTCCCAGGAGTCCTTGACTATCCCTGGCCCTTCCTTCAAAACTTCTTTCAGCTTAACATCCAACCACTTAGCAATAGGGGCTGTAACTGAGCCCTCTGATGCAACAATTGGTCTCATTGGGGGGTTGTTAATATTTTTATGAACCTTCGGCACCCCAAAGATTACTGGTACTTTTGGTTTCACCACTGATAGGTACCTGAAGGTGTTAATATCAATAGAACCCTCCAAAAGCAGGTCATTCAATACTATCCCCACTTTTTGATTACCTATATTGATCTCATTAACTGACGACCTCTCGTATCTATCCACATTCAGCAATAATTCCATCATTTTGGATTCATACACTATCTGGTCCATCATGACAGTACCTCCTCCCTTATCAGGTTTAGATATCCGGATATTCTTATCCCCTGCTAGTTGTTGCAACAACCTATTTTCCTCCACTGTAAGGTTTGGAGCAACTCTTCTATTAGACAGTTCATTCCTAATTCTCTTTTCCACAAGGTTCTCAAAATTCTTGAGTTGCTGATTAATCAGGGGGTTAAAGATACTTCTTTTCCTTAAATTATGAGTATCTGGACCTATTTCATTTAAATTCTGTTTCTGATACAACAGTTCAAAATTTTTCTTTCTAGTGAATAGTTTCAAATCAATAAGGACCTTACTAACATCTGCTTTTTTATTTGGTATAAATTTCAGTCCCTTTGTAAACAGTTGGAAGTGGGTTTCGTTAATTTCAAGAGCACTATAATTATATATAGTGTAACCATTCCTTTTATTAACTATCCCTTCCTTCACGCTTCCATCAGAGGCTTGCTCACCATCTAACACTCCTACCACTTCATGTTGTTCTTGTTGTGATTCCTGTAGTGGGAACGTTGGTAAAACCCCCCCTCCCCCTCTTGAAAGTTTTTTTGATAGTTCCTTTGATTATAATTCCTAATCCGTTCAGATCTTCTCAACTCAGGGAACTCCTGTTCATCCCTCAAATCAATATTATCCTGACCTTGTTCTACCCCTTCAAAAACTGCTTCTTGATTGGGTTGGAAGTTAAAATTTTTATTTTTATTGTTCATGAAAATACCTCTTGGATTTGGGTAGTTAGTTTTTTGTTTATATTCTTCCATATCCCTTCCAAGTTTTTTGCACTTTCTATCAAAAATATTAGACAAATTTCTCTCTATATTGTTTAACATACTTTGGTATTTTTTCCGATTTTCTTCCATAGAGAACAATAAATCATTGACAATTACTTTATTCAATTCTTCTAATTCTAAATTCAGGCCCTCCATCTCCCTAGAATTCTCCTTTACAATAGCTTTTAATATATCCAGGCCACAATTATTGAAAATGTTCAATAATTCATGATGGAAATCGGACCCTACTTTCACTTTATTTGGATACTTACATATCCTTAACCCTTTCGGGACAATACTTAAGCTTATACATTCTTTAAGATAGGCATTCTCAAGTTCTAAGTTTTTAAACTTGAATAACATTTCATCAAAACGATCCACATTCTGTTTAAATGAACAATTAGACTCAATATCTCTATTACTAGGCAGATTTTTAGAATTAAAACAATATTTAACTTTTAAAACAGTGTTAAAGTCCAACTGTCCGTAATTAGTGTCTTTCTGGCTGGTACCTGCCTGTTGGGAACTCGCTCTGTTATCATTGAAGCCTCTAGCGTTACCCGTCTGCTGCTTACATCTCGCTCCATTACCAGCTTCCACTCGTTGCTTAGCCGCTAGGTTCTGTTCTTCATTTTGCAAGGACCTCAAACACGACGGTACACCATTACCAAAATCACTGCTATCCACCACTCCAGAACCGAAAGGTAGTCTTTCCCCAGAGAACACTTCATAGTCCGACTGACTATTGGAACGCTGCCTACATCGACGTCTATCCCTCCTTGGGAGAGCTTCCTGGTTCAGCGGAAGTGCTGAAGGCGAACTTTGCGTCACACCACCACCTCTGGTCATCAGTTCGATAAGCTGGGTTAATTGCCCAGACAGTTGATCTAACTTTGCGTTAGTATCCAGCCCTGATACACCTTCAATCGGTGCTATAGTGCCTTCCTCCACCTCCATAACTCGACCAGACCAAACAACAACGGAGGCTAGCACCAAAACAGCACGTACTAGACACAAAAGCACTAGAGGAGGAAGGCAAACAATCCTTACTGGTATAAAAACTTTTATTACCACAACAGCTGGAATAAGTCGAATTCAATACACTCCAAGGCACATCCAATACACTCCAAAGCACAAACGCTATGTCTCCACACCTGCGTTTTCGTTTCGGACACTTCTTCAGATGCACTACAAACCATTAATTTTACACCTGCCTTTTATACACATCCAATTCATAACAATTAACTAATTACAGCACTAATTTATAGTTAATTATCTAATATACTTATATTAATCACTTTAAAAACAGGCTAAAAAAACTTTTATTTAAAACTCATGATTTTAAAAAACTAATAACAACTTGACTTACTAAAACAAATCTAACCCACTTAAATTACAAAAAACCTTCACCAAATTCATCTATATGTATATTATACTCTACAAATTGTAAGTTTTAAAAATCTGCCTATAAATATAACATTTTATTATTGCACATACTCCCTCTAGTGTACAAAAAGGAATATTACACACATATAAGGAAAAATTTTTTGTTTATAACCAAACTGGATACTGACTTCCTATCTTTATTCAAAGAACTAAGCATAAATAATTAATAAGTTAAAATTGTCACACTTCTATAAATTCATTTTCCTTCCCATCAAGAAGAGAGAATAATACTCATTAAACAAAAGTATCCTAAGACCAATAATTAATATACTTAAAATAATATATTTACAATAAACATGGAAACAACTTTTAGATTTCAAAGACCATATTGCACTCATAATTTTGCAGCCCTCAATTTCAGCACAGGTAGTAAGGATACTATATTATTGAGACCTGGTTTATTATACGATTCCAGCTGTAACTGCCATAACAGTTCTTTATATTCGATCGTATCTTCCCATGGTCCGCCTCGAATATCTTTCTTAACTACTTCCAAAACAAAAATGGAATACTGCTTCTGGGCATTTCATTTTATGATTTGCCAAGGCATTATTGGGGCACCCATTTTTGATATCATAATTATGTTCATAAATCCGATTTTTCAATTTACGTTCGGATTTCCCCACATAAAAAGCTTGGCATTTCTTACATATGCTCAAATAGACAATTCCATTTGTATGACAGTTCGCATATTCAGTACTCCTTACTAAAATATCCCTACTCTGTATATGAACTGAATCTCGGGCAAGAATGAACGGGCATTGCGGACAACTACCACACTTAAAGGTCCCAATTCTACCCTTTTTCTCATGGTGACCCTTACCCTTTGTTTCAAAATATTTTTTAAGATTTTTACCTTTTCTAAAAGTGCATTTCAATGGCTGTTCAAAGAGCTGATACAAATCCGAAAATTCCCCAAATTTTTGCCATTCAGTCTTAATCAGATTGAAAATAAATTTTGCTTCCCCATTATAATCCAATACCAAATTATTAGAACCATCAAAACTATCAATCTGATGCCCAGAATTCACTGGTTCATCAATCCCTAATATTGGATGAAATTTACTAGCCCTCCCAATCACCACTTCTTTTTCTACTTCAGCAATTAATACGTCAGGGTAGCCCCTCTCCAGGAACATACTATAAAGCTTCCCACATTCTACTAAGAAATCTTCATTCCTGGAGCACATTCTGCTAGCCCTCACATACTGCCCTTTAATAATTCCTTTTTTATGGTGGTGTGGGTGTGCACTAAAATAGGACAGATATGAATTCGAGTAATTATCTTTCCTATAAACTTTTATGTGGAAAGTTCTTTGTGACTATAAATGCTGTTAAAACACCAAACCAGATTTTTAAATCTATATTTGCATTAATAATTTTCCTAAATGAGTCAATGTAATAATTAATCATACGAGTTTTCGTAAGTTTAGTTATGTTATATTGCATACTAATACATATGTGCTATGGCAAATTGTTTTTATCTGTTATTTGAATTTTTTTTTTTGCAAATCAAATTAATTTATTGATATTACAGTTAGTAATTCTTTTCAATTTGCCGACTAATTTGGACTTATCCAATCTGAGATTGTTTTAGATATTGATGCTTTTATATATGTTTCTATATTCTATATCAGGAAAATTTAATCCTTCCTGTTTCTATGGTCTGATATGATGTATTAAAGCTATTCTGTTTCTTTTCTGAAACCATAAACATTTTATTAGGCATGATTTTATTTCTTTAAGTATATTCTTTTCTGATAACAGTTGCAGTACCAATGCTATATATAGGATCTTCGGCAGTAAAACCATTTTTATTAACTATAGTCTATCTTCAAATATTAATATTATTTTGTTCCATTTTTCCACAGAGATTTTAATTGTATTGATATTATTGTAGTTTTTGAGACTAATTCATTATTATCCTTGTATAACTCAATTGCTAGATATTTTAAGGTAGATTCTTGTTTCCCTGTGATGTGATCCCAATTAGTCTGCAGTTCTTTTTTTTATTTAAAAATAAAAATTTGGATTTTTATTTATTCAAGTGGAGTCCTGAAGTAATGTGAAATTTGTCAATTAATATATCTAATTCTTGTAATGCCTCTTTTGTATTAGATAATGTTAGTAACATGTCATCAGCAAATAGCATTACTTTAAAATTGTATTGTTCATAAACATCTATTCCTTTGATTTTTATATTGTTATGAATAGAATCTGCCAATATTTCAATAGCCAGAGCAAATAGAATTGGTGACATGGAACATCCTTGTTTAGTGCCTTTTGTTATATGTATAGATTCAGAGGTAAAAGGACTTAACTTGATATATGCTAAATTATTTGTGTGTGTGTATATATATATATATATATATATATATATATATATATATATATATATATACACATACTTTAGGAGATGAAAAAAGGATTCAGAAAATTCAAATAGCATTAAGGTTTTGAATAAATAATCCCAATTTAGGGAATCAAAGGCTTTCTCTATATCTAAGCCAATTATGAGTGTTTCTTTATTTTCTTTATTAACATAATCTATAAGAGAAATTATCGTTTTAATATTGTCATGTGTGTGTCTATGATATATAAATCCAGTTTGATCATTATTTATTGCTTTGGGTGGTGGTATTTTCATTCTGTTAGTTAATATTGTCATAAATAACTTATAGTCATTATTTAATAATGATATGTGTCTGTATGAGGTACAGAGGTTTGGGGATTTGCTTTCATTTAGGATTTGTGTGATTAAGGAATATCTCCAAGAGGGTGGTATTAAAGCTTGTGACTGAATTTCTAATAGAGTTTTATGGAAGAGGGATAGTATCTTTGAGGGAAAAAGTTTATATATTTCCATAATTATGCCATCTATACCTACAACTTTATTATTTTTACCATCTTTTATTGTATCTGTAATTTCTTTGTAGGATATGGGTGGTTGCAAATCTAGTTTTAATTTTTCTGTTATTTTTTTTATATTAGAACATTTTTCATCTAGATTTAATTGATCAATATGTATATTTTCTTTTTGGAAATGTTCCATATAGTACTTTCTATAGGCATCAAGAATGCCACCTATATCCAAGACATTTTTCCCTTTCTTTTCATGGAAGATACTTTTAATGTTATTAGCTTTTGAATGTATTTTGATTCTTGTGGAAAAATGATGTAGATATTTGGGAGAAGTGGCCAAGGTATTAATTTTTAGTTTTTCTAAAGCTAAACTAGTTCTGTGTGTTAGAATTTTGTGGTATTTGTTGTTTAATACTTCTACTGTCTTTTTCATTTCCAAATTATTTTGATTTTTTCAGCTTTTACTGACAAAGGTTTGGATTGTAGAGCGAATAATTCAAAATCCCATTCTCTGATTTTTTTATACCACATTAGGGTTTTACCATATATGTAAGCTTGTAATGAGTCCCATATCATTATTTTATTTATCTCTGTTGTGTAATTATTATCTAAGAAGAACTGTAATTCAGATAATAACCAGGGTTTGAACTCTTTAATTTTAGTTATATATCCTGGAATTCTGGAGTTAAAGATTAATGGTTTGTACCCATTTTGAAGTTTTAGTATCAATGAATTGTGGTCTGAAAAGGGACAGGGAGTGACTGAGAAATTAATGATTTTAGAGTGTAAGTCATGGGCTGCAAATATTTTATCTATTCTAGTTTGGGTACCAAATCTGGGATCTTGATGGGAAAACAACACAGACTTATCTTCTTTAAATTTGAAAGTATCTACAGGATGAAATGATTCTACCCACTTGTTTAAAGCTTTTGATACAGCAGATGTACGCAGCGGTCTTTTATTTGTAGTTTCAGAAATATCAAATATACAGGTAAAATCTTTTAATATTAAATTGCCTTTATAATTATTAGAAATGAAATCCAAGTGTTTAACAGTTCCTGTTCCAATACCTGGGAACCAGTATAGATTGGCTAGGATCCATATTCTGTTATTATATTTAACTATTATTAATGCCATCAGGCCTTCATTATCTTCATACTTATAAATGATTTCTGGGTTAATCACATTTGTTTTCCATAAAATTACTACCCCTTTTGTCTTTGTCTTATAAGTGGATTGCACTAATATCACATATTCCTTAGGATTCCATTTGTAATTGCCATTTGTTTTGAAATGAGTTTCGTGAAGGAAGACAATTTGTGCTTTGTTCAGTTTTAAATATTTCAGTAGATTTGATCTCTTGCTAGGATTGTTTAAGCCATTGGTATTTAAAGATAATAAAGTTGAATCCATCTTAGGTTATTTAGACTGTGTATTTTTGTTTTATTGTGACTATTAAACATTTTCCTCTGATAACTATAAAGTATATGCTTGAGCTTCTAAAGGAAATTATCAGTTTTATACTTTGAGTGTTTACCAATAAAGTAATGTTTTGTTCAGGCATACTAAAAATGTTTTTGAGAAATAACAATTTTAAATTAATAAATGTTAAAACAAAGATCTGCACTAGCCATGGAATGAACATCATTTCTAATGTGATGGATAAACCTAAGTCCATCAAATTATCACTCATACCTTGACAATCCAGAACATCTGAGCTCCATAAATTGAATTATCATATGGAGAATATTTATAAAAGGAATAAGCAATATTTATATTATTTTGAACAGATATAGTACTATTGTAGATTAGACAGAATTCTAATATAATATAAATGTCTACTTATTAAATAAGCAATTAATATTTACATGAAAAATAGATGACAAGCAATTCAATCATAATAAAGTATGATGCATCATATATAAAACCTCAGTAAAAGATTATAGCACACAGTTATTTAACATATTCACCCTTCTTCATCAAGTCTTTTAAAATGTATTACTTAATATAAATAGATGGTAATAATATTTACACCTAATGTTTATAATACAATGCATTTTACTGGATATATCAGAAGTTATATCTCATTGTTTGCCAGCATTTAAGTAATCACTTTGTTGCTAACTTACTTAAAGCATCAGGTTTGTTTTATGTGAAGATTGATGAAAGTTAGTGCATTTTAATTAACAGTGTATCCCTTTTCCCCCATTTCCTACACATAAGGATTTTCATTTCTGTCATTTATTAGCATAAAATGAGTGAAATTATAGGCCAAAAACAGAAAATTCACTTATTGTGATTAATGATTACAAATTCCCTTTCTATATTAATAAATTGCCATTTTATGGCATATACTGAAAGTTTTGGATTTCAATGGCAACATTCTATTTTGTATAATCAGCAAAGGTTAAACTGAGTGATTATTATCAATTTAATACTATTTGTTCAGAATGCGACTGTTACACTCTGTAACATTCCTAGTTCAGGCTTCTATTGTTTCCCATGAACAACTTTGTCAGTTTGATGTCATGTATAAAACATTAGTTAACTTGGTAACAGCTTAAGTATTATGTATGGACAAGATGGGTTACAAAACCACAATTCAAGTTAAAGCAATTATATGACTTGTTATGCACATTTACTTATATGAGAAAATCACCATGCTTCCCCTTGATGTTCAATATAGTGTATGCCATGTATGACAAGTTAAAACAGTAGTGTTATTATACACAAGCCCATGTTATTGTGTCTATTGTCAATTTAATACTATTTGTTAAGAATATGATTGTTACAATCTGTGACATTTCAAGTTCAGGCTTATATTGTCTCTCTTGAACAGCTTTGTCAGTTTGATGTCATGCATAAAACATTAGTTACTTTGGTAACCACTTCAGTATTATATATGGTCAAGATGGGTTACAAAAAGTGCAATTCAAGTTAAAGCAATTACATGACTTATTATGCATGTTTACTTATAAAAGAAAATCATCATTGTTTCCCCTTGATGTCCAATGTAGTGTATGTCATTTGTGGCAAGTTAAGACAGTAGTGTTATTATAAACAAGCCAATGTTATTAAATCCTGTCTTTAATATCTAAATTCAGCAGGCTGCTTCATCTTATATGATGATTATATATTTTATGTCTAAATTTACTAAAATCATACATTACATAACTAGTGTGTGTTTTTGTTAGCTGTTGCTTGGTTACTTGAGAGACTACAAGCTGTAATGGTTATTCTTATTGTTAGCTCCTTCCAAGCATGTTTATACAGTCCATAGACTTTAAATTATGAGACCCTGCTAGTTTCTTATTTGTTATAAGTATATTTCCATCCTAACATACACACATATCAGTACTTCAAGCATGGGCAACAATGCCCATCCAATTTTGCCAGAATATCATTCACTAGTTCATGTGGTGTGTTTCCAGGCTGTTCTTAAAATATCCAAAACAATATTTGTCCTGTTCCATTTTACCAGCCTGCTCCATGCAGTGCCAGTCTGCCAGTGAATCACTCCACACACCTTCCATTACCACAGATACTTCCATGAAAGAAATCTGATGACTCTCTAGCACTTCCTGGCAACCCCAAACATCCCTAGAGTCAGCTATCCCCCATATGCCCAACATGTCCAAGCAAGCTCACCTCCCAGATCACTGCAAAGGGTTCTGCACAAGACCAAGTGCTCTTAGTCTTTCACAATAACTCAGACTTCCACTCTTATGCAAGTCCTTAATGTGTTTGGACCAAAATACATTTTAAATATTAAAATGTGCTTAATATTATTTTTTTTTTATCAAGAACCAACTTAATGAGCTAAATGAAGTGTTGTTAGACCATCAATATGTGTACCTGTGGTTTACAACATCCCTTTTATTTTATATATATATATATATATATATATATATATATATATATATATATATATATATATATATTAAACCAAAAACTTCATTGCCTAGAATCTTCTCAGAGGCTCCTCAGAGCCATTAAGCATTATTATCACTCTGTCTTCATTACCATAGCAATGTGAGAGCATCAGTTTCTGTTGGAGTGCCTGTGTACTGCATACCAGAGGCTTGCAATGCACCTGAAGAACTGCTTCACTTCACTGCAATTTCAAACCTAAATTCCCTCACATTCAGTGAGGCAGCAGCCAGGAAAAGAACAGAGAGAAAACAGATAAAAAAAAAAAACCTCCCAACAAGCCACCACAACAACAGATAACACATTCATCCAGCCTTCACACCTCTCACTCAGTAGATGTATAAACAAACTAATCTCTTCCAAAATGTCCCCAATCACAGTTTTATCCACCCCCCTTCCCTTGATCCAGGCTAAAACACAAACTGTCTCTTCCTAATACACAAGCATCAGTAAACTTTGATCACAAGCCGCAACCCACAGCTTCCCGGACATGACAATGGCAACATACAACAGCTGCTAGCCACAGCTGCATCCACGCACACCTTGTCGGGCTTAATCAAACAGCACTCGAAGCTATGATACCTGCCATAATTGATATTAACTATGTTTAGACTGAATAATAATAACATTTGTACTAGCTGCTAGACATGGCTGCATCCATGCACACCATATCAGGATTGATCAAACAACACTCGAAGCTATGATACCTGCCATATTTGATATTAACTATGTTTATACAGACTAATCATGAAATTTGTACTAGCTGCCAGACACAGCTGCATCCACGCACACCATATCAGGATTGATCAAACAGCACCCCAAGCTGTGATACCTGCCATAATTGATATTAACTATATTTAGACAAAATAATGACATTTGTACTAAGAGCTTGCTAATATTATTTAACCAGTATATACATGACATTTTTAAATCATACTTTAACTGGAAAAGGCATTAGTCTCCATGGCAACATTTTTTTTTCAAAACACTCTACTGTTATTGTTATTATATATGATGTCAATTTGTTACCTTTGAGTCTGAACTCTGATTAATGGTACCTTGTTGAATTAGTTAATTAATTACTTAAATTATTGTAAGTAAAAATGAAAAATGAACAATTGAGTTCAAGTAGGGGAATAGAAACTTCTATGTTTGTATGATATGTTGCTTTGTTTAGCTTATATATAATGTAAATAGTAACCCAACTTGACCTACCTTTGTTTGTGAAGAATTATTGGACTCCTTGTATATACACATTGAGCAGAGTGGAGGAGGGGCATTGACTGCAACTCAGAGCTGAGATATATAAGTATCCTGTTTTTTTGGATTATTATACTGATTATTGTTTCTAGCAATTTATATATAGCACTTTTTATTGCCTGCTGCAAAGTTTTTAGTATATTTTACTGCTATTGACTAATCTGCATGGGTAACTGATTTGTTTGCAGTTAAAAGTATTCTGTAGAGTCTATTTGCTCCTTTATCTGTTTAAAAACTTTCATTTTGTGGCTTTCTGTAGTGTTTACTGTCTGTAGTCTAATAGCTTTAGTATCTGCATGGGTAACCGATTTGCTTGCAGTTAAAAGCATTCTGTAGAGTCTCTTTGCTCCTTTATCTGTTTAAAAACTTTCATTTTGTGGCTTTCTGTAGTGTTTACTGTCTGTAGGCTAATAGCTATAGTATCTGCATGGGTAACTGATTTGTTTGCAGTTAAAAGCATTCTGTACAGTTTCCTTGATCCTTTATCCGTTTAAAAACTTTCATTTTGTGGCTTTCTATAGTGTTTATTGTCTGTAGGCTAATAGCTTTAGTATCTGCATGAGTAACGGATTTGTTTGCAGTTATAAGCATTCTGTACAGTCTCTTTGCTCCTTTATCTGTTTAAAAACTTTCATTTTGTGGGTTTCTGTAGTGTTTACTGTCTGTAGGCTAATAGCTTTAGTATCTGCACGGGTAACAGATTTGTTTGCAGATAAAAGCATTATGTAGAGTCTCTTTGCTCCTTTATCTGTTTAAAAACTTTCATTTTGTGGCTTTCTGTAGTGTTTCTGGCTGTCGGTTAATAGCTATAGTATCTGCATGGGTAACTGATTTGTTTGCAGTTAAAAGCATTCTGTAGAGTATCTTTGCTCCTTTATCTGTTTAAAAACTTTTATTGTGTGGCTTTCTGTAGTGTTTACTGTCTGTAGGCTAATACCTTTAGTATCTGCATGGGGAACTGGTGTGTTTGAAGTTAAAAGCATTTTGTAGAATCTCTTTGCTCCTTTATCTGTTTAAAAACTTTCATTTTGTGGCTTTCTGTAGTGTTTACTGCCTGTAGGCCAATAGCTTTAGTATCTGCACGGGTAACTGATTTGTTTGCAGTTAAAAGCATTCTGTAGAGACTCTTTGCTCCTTTATCTGTTTAAAAACTTTCATTTTGTGGCTTTCTGTAGTGTTTCCTGCCTGTAGGCTAATAGCTTTAGTATCTGCATGGGTAACTGATTTGTTTGCAGTTAAAAGCATTCTATAAATTCTCTTTGCTCCTTTATCTGTTTAAAAACTTTCATTCTGTGGCTTTCTGTAGTGTTTACTGTCTGTAGGCTAATAGCTTTAGTATCTGCATGGGTAACTGATTTGTTTGCAGTTAAAAGCATTCTGTAGAGTCTCTTTGCTCCTTTATCTGTTTAAAAACTTTCATTTTATGGCTTTCTGTAGTCTTTACTGTTTGTAGGCTAATAGCTTTAGTATCTGCACAGGTAACTGATTTGTTTGCAGTTAAAAGCATTCTGTAGAGTCTCTTTGCTCCTTTACCTTTTAAAAACTTTCATTTTGTGGCTTTCTGTAGTGTTTACTGTCTGTAGGATAATAGCTTTAGTATCTGCACGGGTAACTGATTTGTTTGCAGTTAAAAGCATTCTGTAGTGTCTCTTTGCTCCTTTATCTGTTTAAAAACTTTCATTTTGTGGCTTTCTGTAGTGCTTACTGTCTGTAGGCTAATAGCTTTAGTATCTGCATGGGTAACTGATTTGTTTGCAGTTAAAAGCATTCTGTCTCCTTGCTCCTTTATCTGTTTAAAAACTTTCATTTTGTGGCTTTCTGTAGTGTTTACTGTCTGTAGGCTAATAGCTTTAGTATCTGCATGTGTAACTGATTTGTTTGCAGTTAAAAGCATTGTGTAGAGTCTCTTTGCTCCTTTATCTGTTTAAAAACTTTCATTTTGTGGGTTTCTGTAGTGTTTACTCTCTGTAGGCTAATAGCTTTAGTATCTGCATGGGTAACTGATTTGTTTGCAATTAAAACCATTCTGTAGAGTCTCTTTGCTTGTTTATCTGTTTAAAAACTTTAATTTTGTGGCTTTCTGTAGTGTTTACTGTCTGTAGGCTAATAGCTTTAGTATCTGCACGGGTAACTGATTTGTTTGCAGTTAATAGCATTCTGTAGAGTCTCTTTGCTCCTTTTTCTGTTTAAAAACTTTCATTTTGTGGCTTTCTGTAGTGTTTACTGTCTGTAGGCTAATAGCTTTAGTATTGCCCCCCCCCCCGCCCTCCCTGTTCCTGTCTTGTTGTTATACTTGGTGGCTTTGCAGTTGCCTGCCCCTACTGTAAATCTGATTCGGGACACTCCTCCCAGTCTAGTGTCATTAGCTCTTTCTACCTAATATTTATTTTGTTTTTTTATTTTACATTTGTTTACCGGGATAGTCCGAGTGGATACATGTCCATTTTCACTAGTGGCCCATGGAGAAAAGCTCCACAAAGACACACTTACATAGATTACACAGAAGTTAGCAAACAATTATAAAAACAAAGTGATCATATACAATGGGTTAGTAGTGATTCTCTAGTATGGACTCACAATTGTCAGGGACAGAGAATTAAAAGTAGGAGACATCAGATTGGAAGCAAAGCTTGGTGATGTAGTCACAAGTTATGATAATTGCAGAATATGCTTTTAGTTTATAACTTAATCAGGGTTTGTACATGGGCATAGCCAATTCACTTTGAGATGCTGTTTGAGGTTTTTTTTGAAGAGACTTTTGGAGGATTGTAGGGTTATATAGTTTGGCAATGAATTCCAGGTTTTGCCAATGAAGTTGGCAAACAGGGATTCACCAGCAGAGTTTTTGTGGGTTTGGACTAGTAGTTTATCGGCTCACCGTAGGGATCTTAGATTGCTATATGGCTTAATGATATTTTTAAGTGAGGGGGGTATCCTCAGGGTGGTACAAAATGTTATGCGCTATTAAGAGTTGATTGAATTGAATTAAGCTGGGCAGTTCTAGATGTCAAAAAATGTGAACACAAGACCAAGAATCATTAAAATCCACGGCCACAGTACCCAAATCTCCAAAAAATGTGGTTAGAAGCAATAGGTTAAGAACAGCACATTTATTGATACGTAATCTGAATCACACCAAACAGCAGCAAACAATAAACCAAGCGCTTTCGCTCAGTTATTACCGAGCTTCTTCAAGGTTAAAAAATCGGTTGTGTAGTCAGCCATGTTAAATACTAAATGCAACATCACATGACATACCCCCCCATGTGAATCATCCCTAATCAGTTTCTTAAAAATACAGTGTGTATAAACTTTCCTTAAATATTAAATATATGTTCCAATCCAAAAATCAAACTCAACTTTAAATCCAGTAATGCCAAAAATGAAAATATATAACATATTACAACACATGTAAAAACACATAAAAAATAATAAAATAAATGGTAATGAAATTAATAAACATGACAATAATAAATGTTAAACTAAACCATGAAAGTAAATAAATGTAACATCTTCATTACCAATACAGCACATGGTAACCAAACTAAGGCATTAGGCTGAACTGCAAGTACATCCAATACCAGTATGTTTAATGGGGAAATTTAAGCAGTCTACAAGAACCCCTATTATAATCGTGCCCTTCTTAATTTGAGCACACTGTTTATATTCAAGGCATCATTCATGCCCGGTGGTCTAATTGCGTCCAGTCTAAGCTGCCAAAACAGTTCCCGATACTCCAACCTAGCTTTCCAGTTTCCTCCCCGTGGGTCGGGTGTCATTTGTTCTAGAATTGTAAACTTAATTTGCGTATTTTCACATAATTGTGAATGCTTAAAAAAGGCATTGGTCACTTTACCCTTACTAATATCATATTGATGTTCATAGACTCTTTTTCTAAAAAGCCTTTCTGTCTTGCCTACATAAAAACTGTGACAATGTAGGCAGATTCCCAGGTATACCACTCCTTTGGTGGCACAATTAAAGTATTGTTTAAACTTATATCTAAAATTTCTGGAAGGGATAGAAATAACATCTTTATTCAACATGAAGGCACATTGGTTACATGAACCATATCTATGGGTACCCTTCTTCATTCTAGTGGACTCATTCTTAACAGCCTTATTTTTCTCAAAAAATTCTTTCAAATTCGTTCCTCTTTTTCTAACGAAACCTGGCACTGAAGGGATGCGATGTTTTATATCTTCATTCACTGAAATAATGGGCCAATACTTTAATATGACCTGTTCTATTACCTGAGAGTCTGAAGAATATGTATATGCAAAACTATTCTTAAATTTGGAGGTGTTGTTGTCTATCACCAACTCCGTACCGGCTGTCCCGGTACCTAATAAAGGGTAATACCTAGATTCCCTGTCATCAGTAACTTCCTGGGCCAATCCATCAATCAAGTTGACTGGGTATCCTTTTTCTATAAATAAGCCGTGGAGTATGTTGGCTTCCTCCAAAAAATATTCAAAAGTGCTACACATTCTCAAGGCTCTAATCATTTGGCCCTTTTTTCTGGTAAAAAGGGTGCCCGCTACAAAAATGAAGGTACGCGTTAGAAAAGGTAGTCTTCCTAAAAAGTTTGGAATGAAAACAGCTGTTTGCGTAGTCCTTAATTAATGTTACATCCAAATAATGTAAAACATCTTGGTCAATGTTGTGAGTGAATCTAAGAAAATCAGTACATCCATTGATGTGTTCCAAAAACCCATTCAGGTCATTAATAGAACCATTCCATAGTAGGCAAATATCATCTAAATATCTGGTATAATGTGTAATGAACTTTTTCCATGGTGTATTGAACACAAATTCCTGCTCCCAATGGTAGTGTACACAATTGGCGTATAGCGAAGCACAGCATGCTCCCATCGCCACGCCTTTCTTTTGGCGAAAAAACTCTCCAGTAAAGTAAATAAAATTGTTTGTCAAAACTGTGTCCATTAAGTTCACCACTAAATTGATGACGTTGTTTGCCTAAACCATTCAAGTCCTACTATGTGAGGGATACTTGGAAATAGGTCTATAATATCAATGGTTACCATGTATAGCTCTGGACTAAACATCTGTCGGTTAATAACTTTTAAGAAATGCCATGAGTCTTTGCAAATATGTGTAATTGTTGTTAAGACTCTTTTGGCTATGTGATCTATAAATTTTGCTAAGGGCTCCATAATACTGCCTGCCCCAGAAACAATGGGCCTAAATCTTAGAGGGGCTAGGCCTTTATGTGTTTTCGGAATACCAAATATTATTGGTACCCTTGGCTTCATAACATGAAAATAGTTGTATAGCTGCTCATTAATAGTGCCTTGCAAGAGGTGGTCGTATAAATAATAACTAATTTTGGCATAAGCTAAATTAATTTCATTAAGGGACACCAGTTCATATTGTTCAACATCCTGCAACATTCCCTGTAGGATGAAATCGTAATCTAACTGATACATTATCACCACACCCCCTTCTTTGTCAGGTTTCATAACCCGGCATTTTTCCTGCTTTAAATTCTCAATCAACTGGAATTCTTCGTTACTGAGGTTCAATGGGCACTTGTTTTTCTTGTTTTTACCAGCTGTTCTAATTTCTCTCTCTACCATTTCCTCAAATATCTTAAGAGATGGGTGTGTGGGGGGGTTAAAGGTGCTAGTTCTGGTGAGATCTGAATGGGTATTGGGTTGACCCTTAAAAAATACTGAAAGGTTTAGCTGCCTAATGAACAATTTAAAATCTATCAATGTGTTAGTGGTGTCAAAGGGACTAGATGGGACAAAGGTAAAACCTTTTGAAAATAAAGTAAAATGCTCATCTGTGAGCAAGCAATCAGTGAAGTTGTAAATTGTAAAATTATCTTTTCTGAAAATAATTTTCTTGGTAGGGGCCTCATCCATTGTTAATGATAAAACATTAACAAGTGGTTCTATTTCTGTATACGATTCCACCCTTGTTTCTGATGTCCCATCCCCCTCACTCCCCTGTTGGGAGGGTGCTGAAAATCCTGGTAGGACTGTTTCCTGCCCCTCTCAGCAATTCTTTCACTCCTCCTGGGTGGTTCATTGTCAACCCTAACACCCTTATTGTTACATTCCACCATGTTATCCCCTTCCACAAACACAGTGTCATAGTTGTTTCTCCAACCACCATTTCTGTAAATAGGGTAGGCTAAGCCTTCCTGGTATTCGTGCATATCCCTGTCAAGTTTCTTAATTTTCCTATTTAAAACTTTTAAACAGTGTTGGTCAACCTCATAAAAAACATTGTCATAACACTTCCAAAATTCACATCATTAGTAACATTTTGGTTAAGAGTGGTCAGCTCCTTCAGTAAGAGTTCAGCCTTGGATTGGTACTCCACAATCATTAGTTTCAACATTTCTATACCCGCGTTGTTAAAAATGTCACATAACTTGTCATACAATTCAGTCCCTGGGTGCACACAGTTAGGAAATTTAAATAAACGAAGACCTTTGGGAACCCTGTTAACCTGTATGCATTCATTTAAGTAGTCTATCTCCAACTGGTTGTTGTTTTTGTGGGTTTGGACCAGTAGTTTATCGGCTGACCGTAGGGATCTTAGATTGCTATATGGCTTAATAATATTTTTAAGTGAGGGGGCATCCTCAGGGTGGTACAAAATTTTGTGCACTATTAAGAGTTGATTGAATTAAATTAAGCTGGGCAGTTCTAGCCACTCTAGTTGTTTAAGGTTCTGGTAGTGGTGGGTTCTATAGGGCAAATCTGGCAATATGATTGTAGTTATGGGACAGCTTACCTAGTTCGAATTTGTTGAGGTTTGAGAGTACAGGTGAGGCATATAAGAGAGTAGAGAGTAAGTGTGATAGGGCGATTGCAGTCCTAGCCAGTGGGGTTAAAAATGTCTTGTTTCTATACAGTGATCCAAACTTCTTATTGCTGGTCTGTATGGTTTTGTTGACCTGTAGATCAAATTTGAGATTATTGTCTATGATAACCCCTAGCAGTTTGGTGTGATTATCTGGGGAAATAGTGGTACCTTTGTTAGATGTGACAGAGAATGAAAGTGTGGTGATCTACTAGTGAGAGAGAAGAGTAGAAGTTTAGTTTTTCTGGGGTTCAGAAGTAGGCGTTGATTGGTGAGCCAGTTCTCGATAGTGTTAAATGTATTTTGGGTTAAGATTTACAAGTCGGATGGGGAGGTGGCTGAGCAGATGAGAGTGGAATCATCTGCGTATTGGATGCAGGTGGCTTTAGGGATAGCAGTGTGGAGGTTGCTGATAAAAATAGAGAAAAGTAGTGGACCTAGTATGGACCCTTGAGGGACACCAAGTGTGAGAGCTAACTGGCTGGAGAGTTTGCCCTGCCATAGTACTGCCTGCTGTCTACCAGTCAGGTAGCACTCGAACCACTGGATAGCAGACTTGTTGAGGGAAATAGATTTTTAGTGAAAGAATGAGAAGTTCATGGTTGACCATGTCAAAGGCTTTTGACAGGTCAAGAAAGAGGGCAGAGGTTAGCCTATTGTCATTCCTGTTTTGGTTTATGGCAGTAGTAAAGGAAAGGAGGGCTGAGGTGGTGGTGTGGTATGGCCTGAAACCATGCTGGGAGTCGGATAGTAAGTTATTCTGTGAAATATATTGCATTAGTTGCTTGTGTACACATTTCCCCATTATTTTGGCTACTGGAGAAAGAAAGGCAATGGGTCTATAGTTAGATATATCTGAGGAGCTACCACCTTTATGGAGAGGGATGACGTGAGATATTTTCCAGAGGGAAGGGATAGCATTTTCGGATAAGGTTCTGTTGATGAGGATAGATAAGGGATATGCAATGGCATCTGCAGCTATTTGCAGGTACTCTGCAAGGAGGAGGTCAGCAGCGATGGTGGTAGGTTTTAGATTTTTTAGAAGTGTTTTGATAAAACTAGTGGATATTGGTTGGAAGCCAAATTCCGGGTGATTATTAGGTAGATTAGGCATGTGGTTTAAGTTAGAGAGTGTTAGTTGATTTGCTAGGGATTGGATTGTTTCAGTGAAAAAGTCATTAAAGGCGCTAGCTATTGTCTCTGGGGAACTATGGGCGTAGTTAGCCAGGGTTGGAGTGGTGGAGCAACCTAGACAAAGTAGTTGATTTAAGCCTGCACAGAACATTTGAGGGTTGTTGTGGTATTTTTGTAGGAGATTTTGATAGAAGCTTTTTTTATCCAGTAAAATAGATTTTTTTGTATCATTCCTGAGTTGACGATATTTTAGATGGTCAAGTGCGGCTTTGGTTGTTCTCCAGCTGGCCCAGGCTCTGTTTCTTGTTTTGATTTTAGCTTTGGTATCTTTTGTGAGCCATGGTGCTGTATTTGATCTAGTTTTTATTGTACGTGCTGGAGCATGGGAATCAAGGATACTTAGGAATTTAGTGTTAAAGTGATCTATGGCCTCCTCTAATGTTAGATTTTTTTAGTTTTGACCAGTCAACTGCTTTTAATTAATTTTGGAATATAGCAGTATCAAAGTTTTTCCTGTTTCTAAATATTTTATATTTGGTCTGGTGAGGGTTTCTTGCCTTATGTTTTATGATATAGGTTAGACAATGGTCGCTGAGGTCATCAGGGAGAGTACCAACTGTGTACAGTTGGGGTTGGTTATTAACTAGGATCCAGTCTACAATACTTTCCTTGTTGGTTGGTTTGTTTATCCTAGTGGGAGAGGTTATGGTCTATTTAAACCCAGATAAGTTTATATGAGTGGGGCGGGGGTCGGAGGAGCAGGGGTACCAGTCGGTGTTAAAATCACCAAGAACTATGGTTTCTTGGGGATAGGTAGTGGATAACCAGTAAAGGAGATATTCTAGAGTATTTAGGTTATTGCCTGGTGGAATGTATGCACAGATGATGTTCAAGTGTTTGTTTTGGTTAATTTGTAGCTTGGTTATGAGGAGTTCCGCATTATTGAATTGTAGAGGTTGAATGGTATCTCTATTAATGGTTAGAGTATTTTTGTAAAGGACTGCTATCCCACCTCCTTTTCTTGCAGCACGGTCTAACCAGTGAATATTGTATCCTGGAGGTAGTATCTCATGGTCAGTAGTACTGGGTTTTAGCCAGGTTTCTGTAAGACACAATGTCTGGGGAGTGGGTTGCTAGGAGGGCATGTAGGTTGGGAATCTTATTGTTAATACTTCTAATATTTAGGTGAAATGCTGTGGGAGTATTCATGGGTAGCTTGACTGTGGGGGTTGTGGTAGGGGAGTGGAGGTTATTGGTTGTGGGGGGGCCAGGGTTGGGATGAATGTCTCCATGTGTTATAAGGTTATAGTGACAGGATATTCTGAGCTTTAGGAGTTTGTTTATAAGCTTTATATAGTCTTTGTCTTTAGGATTATGTTTTATGACTGTACAGGGGTGGTATTTTATAGAGGGTGGTATATTCGGTGTGCATAGGTTCATAGGTTCATAGGTAGATACTAGGCTATCTGCCCGAGGGCATTTATAAGCCTAGCCAGAGTGTATTTGGCTTCCGCCTCCCTATTAGATTAGCCTACTGTGCCTCTGTAAAGTAGGTCACAGAAGGTACCCTTTTAAGATTAGTTTACTGTGCCTCTGTCTAGCAGGGACACAGGAGAGATCTCAGTGGTGAATTTGCGATTTCCCATCCACGTGTCCAAATTTCGCTTGAAGAGGTTCAGCGAGGGGCTATGTCTAACATGAATTGGGATTCTATTCCAGAGTGAGGGGAGCCTTTGGGAAATGAATCTGTCCCTCCAGCATGTCCTATTTATTTTTGTGCTGAGGTTTAGGTCCCTGGAGCATGTAGCTCTAAGGGACTTGGATTTTTTGAGGTGGAGCATGTCCATTAATTCTGGGTTTGACATGGCTTTGTACGTCAGGCATAGATTGCCTCTGAGTAGGCAGTAAGCAACTGAGTAGAGCTGGAGTTTCTTTAGTTAAGCTGCATAGGACATCTGTTTGTAGCCCATGGTCCTCTTGGTGAGGAACTTTTGGGGTCTCTCCAGTTGCTGCAGGTGTCGGGTAAGGTACATCCCAAAAGGGGCATTGTATTCAATTATGGGCCTGATGTGTGATGAGTAGAGGGGCACAATGACCTCTCTTGATCTAGATGCGAACCCTTTTGTGATAAGGTGGGCTATATAGAAGGTCTTTCTAACCACTTTGGCAACATGATTATCAAAGGAGAGATTACTATCTACGTTGGTCCCCAAATCTCTAATTACTTCTTCAGATTAATGGATTACCACCTATGTGGTAATTTGTGGGCACCTTGTTTTTCCCAAAGGGGATGACTATGCACTTTTTAGCATTTAGCTTGAGGCCGTGGCTCTGGCACCAAGCATCCGTCTCTGTGAGACCCTTTTGGAGGATGCTTGTGTCAGCTGGAGATTCAATTATGGCCCCGTTTTCAGTCATCTGCGAACTTTGTCAGCCATAATCCCCCTGTGTTAGCCTGAACCTCAGAGAAGTATATACTGAACAAGAGAGGTCCCAGAACTGAGCCCTGTGGGATGCCACTTGTAACTGGTTTGGATTCGGACATGGCACCTGCGATTCTGACCATGTGGGTTCTATCTCTGAGCCAGTTTGCAACCCATCTTGTGATATAGGGGTTGATATTTAAGCTGGTAAGCTTATTTATAATGCCCGAGTGGGGTATTGTGTCGAAGGCTTTTGCGAGGTCCAGGTAGGCTGTGTGGACTACCTTGCTCTCATGGGGAAGGTAAAGTATTTGGTGTTATATGTGAAGTCATGGGTGTCTGTTTGACCATTTGGGTAGTGAATACCATGGTCAAGTGTTTGTTCATAGGCAGTGAGATGGTAAAATAGAAACAGTATAGGCATTTGGGTAATAATACAGAGAGAACATCTGAGAAAGCCTTCTGTTTCTCCTTTTTCCCTTTCAAAAAAAAAATTGCCTGAATCTCCTTGTGTTCTGACTGTGCTTCTCAAAGATTTTGGAAATATAGAGTATACTTTAGAGCATTTATTATAACTGTAATTGCCTTAATATTGCTACAACTCAAGTGCTCTAGGTTGCACTGCATCTGAATTGTTTGTGTGTTTTAGCTGCCTTTCTGTATATATAGACTTCTCTGTATATGTAGACTAGCTAATTATTCTGCTGTATTTCTGCCTCTTAAATCATTTTTCAGTTGTGCACTTGCCTTGCTTCATTTAAAAAGTTTAAAATTGCTAATTTTGTAGAGTTTTAATTGCATTTACTGTTTAGGACTACACACTCAAGTGTGTTAACCTTTTCTGTGTTTATTTACTGTATTATCGCATTGTTTAGCCTATTTCAACAAAAAAAATACTATCTCGTTTGCTTGTTTCCCACCTTTCCTAGCCAGTCCATATCCCAGGCTTTGCCTGTCTCAGGACTTTATTTTCTGTGTTCAGAGCTATCCAGACCTTGCTGCGGTAGAGGGAAGTCCTACTGCTTACCAGTGGGAATGGTAAGCATTGTACTGCCTATCTAACACTAGAGGAGTGGTTTCTAGCTCTGAAATTGTAGTTTTATTAGCCTTTTTGGGCTGACTTCTATCCCTTTCAACTTTCTGGCTTAAAAACGCTTGTGTTTGCACATTTTTCGCATCGTGCAGCACTGCGAGGCTACAATTAAACTATTCCAGGTACCAGAAAGTCTGCTCTTCAAATTTTCCCTTAGAACTAGCTGGTTTCTCCGTAGTAGCACTAAAATCTGAACCCCTGTGACTAGCACTTGCTCTAAAACCTGCTGGAAAGCACTAGGAAGCCTGAAACTGATACAAGCACTCAACTCTCCTTGTCAATAAGGAGAAATTAATTGTAGGCACTAAACAGCCTATAATTGCAAAGTACCTTGCAAAGGTAAGGAAAGACAGCTCTTAAACTTTACAAAAAAGGCACCTAAACAGGCATGTCCAAGGGTCAGCTTCCGGTGATTTCTCCTGTCCACCTGGTGAATCTGGGCATACTGGGGCAATGCAGCAACTGCCTCATGTACAGAGACAATCCTCTCCTCCTACCACCCAACACTACAACCTGCGAGAGATGCACTTACATAGCCAAACTGGAAGCAAAGCTCTCTCCGGCCAAGATTGTGCTAGACAGCCAAGAGGAGAAGGTTAATACCTGCACTACACCTCTAGCAACTCATAGTCCTTCAAAACCCACACCATCAACACCCACACATAGCAACACTAAACCCACATATGCGGAGACCCTTAACATTAACCTGCCCAAGCAACAAGGACCTCCGAAGCTGAAATGCAAACAAACACCAGTCACAACATAGCTCACAACACCAGTGTGCCACCCAACAACAGCCCATGAGGCAAGACAATGTACCCAACATTTTATTCATAGGTGACTCTATAGTTAGGCACACTGATGTCCCACTCACCAGGCTGAACAAGGAGAAAATTACAATCAGCTGCCTGTCGGGTGCCAGGATCTGCCACATAACACATGCACTCAAGTCTCTCCACAACAAGTAGAAACATGACTCTGTCATTGTCCATGCTGGAGTGAATGACTTGAGATGTACCTCCCTGGACTACATGAAAAGAGACATGGAAGAGCTCTTGGATCATGTGGCCCAGGCAGGTATGACCCTAGCCCTGAGTAGCATCCTGCCTTCACCCAGAATGATACCAGAGTATAAGGAAAAAATGATTGACTTCAACAATTGACTAAGCTTCTGGTGTCATTCAAAGGGGATCCAGTATTTGTCTGCCTGGGAAGACATGATCGACAAACCACGATGCTTTGCCAGAGATGGTCTGCACCTGTCACCCCTGGGATTCAGATTACTGGCTAAAGCTCTTGCCACCCCAATAGTGCCTTTTTAGGCAAGATTCAAAGGATAAAACCACCACCATAACAGATACAAGCATGCAAAATCTGAAGGTAATGCTACTCAATGCTAAAAGTCTAAACCTCAAAATGCACTCTCTCGAGGCACTCCTAAAAATGGAGAACATTGATATCTGTGCAGTAACTGAGACCTGGATCAAGGCTCCAGAAAGCACCCCTGCAATACCAGGCTACAACTCTTACCACACTTTTCGGCCACAAAACCAAGACCGAAACACTAAAGGTGGAGGAGTGTCCATATTCACCAAGGATATTCACACCTCCAGGCTAGTTGCCCAACACAATGCATCTGAAAGTCTCCAGGTGAAACTAACACTAGGTAAGACTGCAATCCAAATTGTAGCTTGCTACAGATCTCCCACCATGCCCCAAGATTCTCACTACACCTTTATAAACATACTGGAAAATATTAAGATACAACTAAACACCCTAATACTGGGTGATTTCAACTACCCTGCCATTGACTGGGAAATCTACTTGGGTACCAACTCCTTTTCCCAACGGTTCTTGGAATTCATAAATTCCAACGCCCTGGATCAACTAATCCATTGTCCCACCAGGGGCTCCAATATCCTAGAGCTAGTCATTACCAACATGGGAGATAGATGCTCCACACCAGTGGTCACCCCCTCATTGGTCAGGTTTGACCATAAGCAAATCACCCTTGACATCCACATCCCACCCCCACCTCCCAGTAAGGAAACCTCCTTAAAAAAACTTCTCCAAAGCCAACTTCATGCTACTGAAGTCAGAAGTGACAAACTTCATGACAACCATGCAGACGGGATCTGAAAGTTTGACTGCAGAATCCTACACTAAGGCACTGTACGAGCACATCCACTCATGCATGAATCATGCCATCCCAAATAGAACCAAGATGCTCTTCTCCAAAAAAAGGAAGCCATTCTGGTGGTCCCCTGCCATAAACAAACTATACAACAGAAGGAAGAAACTGTTGCAGAAAAGAGGAAAATCCCAGGATGCAAAAAACTCCCTCACCAGCCTCAGTAAGAAGCTGAAATCCCTCATAAAATCCTCAAAAGCTAGTTGAAAAAATAAAATTGCCAAAGATTCCAAAGACAACCACAAGGCATTCTATAGTTATTTCAAGAATCTAAATGGCAATGCTCAGATCTACTCTAAGCTACAACAGAATGGCATTAAATATATTGATCCCAAGGATATTGCCAATATCCTGGCAGATAGATTTAGTGCCAACTTCAAACCCCTCTCACCCCCTAAAGGTCCCATCTCAATACCAAAAAATTGCCAAATTCTAGTAATCACGGCCACACAGGTAGAAACTGCACTCTCCAAAGCTAAGAATACAGCATCCATGAGACCAGATGACATCCCAAGCTGTATACTACATGAACTACAAAATAAACTGGCACCTCACCTAAGTGTCATGTTTAATAATAGCCTCACCTCAGGCTTCGTGCCCACTGAGTGGCGCACAGCTACAGTTATCCCACTCCACAAGGGGGATTTGCCTTGGATCCCAGTAACTACCGTCCCATCAGTCTGACAAGCCTGATCTGCAAGGGCATGGAAAGCATTATCTTGGAACTTATAAACAAAGACATTGGCAATCTTTAAACACTGGACCCCACCCAGTTTGGGTTTGTGAAGAGCCAATCTTGTCTCCTAAATCTGATTGTCTTCTTCGAATCAGTCACCAGAGCTGTGGATGAGGGTAAGGCAGTCCACACAGCCTATCTGGACCTCACCAAGGTCTTCGACACCATCCCCCACTCTGGAATCATAGATACACTTACTAAGCTGAGTATAAATCCCTACGTCACTTGATGGGTTGCCAACTGGCTTACTGACAGAACCCAGACTGTAAAAGTAGCAGACTCCAAATCCAGCTCCAGACAAGTGACAAGTGGAGTAACTCAGGGTTCAGTCCTGGGACCACTCTTGTTTGGCATCTACTTCTCTGAAGTACAGGCCAACACTAAGGGACTCTGGCTAACAAAGTTCGCAGATGACTGCAAACTGGGAGCCATTATTGAATCCCCAAATTATGTGGATATTCTACAAAAGGGTCTTACAGAAACAGATGCCTGGTGCCAGAGCCATGGGCTCAAGCTTAATGCCAAGAAATGTATAGTTATCCCCTTTGGAAAAAAAACATGTACCCATGAATTACCACATAGGTGGCAGGACACTAAACATTGAATGTGTGATGAGAGACTTAGGAACACAGGTGTACAGTCATCTCACTTTCGATAACCACATCACCACAACAGTCAGGAAATCCTTCTATGTGGCACACCTCATCACTAAGGGCTTTTCATCCAGAAAAAAGGAGGTCATTGTCCCACTGTACTCATCCCTCATTAGACCCATTATAGAGTATAATGCCCCATTTGGTATGTACCTCACAAGACATCTGCAACAGCTGGAAAGGCCACAGAAATACCTCACTAAAAGAATCACAGGCCTAAAGCAGATGCCATATGTTGACCATCTAAAAAACCTCCAGTTATACTCTGTGGCATATCGTCTACTCAGAGGCAATCTCTGCTTAACTTACAAGGCCATATCAAACCCTGAGCTGTTGGACATGCTCCACTTAAAGAAATCCCAATCCCTCAGAGCCACACGCTCCAGGGATCTAAACCTTGTCATCACAATGAACAAAACATTCTGGAGGGATAGGTTCCTGACCCAGAGACTCCCCATACTCTGGAATAGACTGCCCATACATGTCAAGCAGAGTGCCTCATTGGCCCTCTTCAAAAAAAAACCTTGATGATTGGATGGGAGACAGGAAATTCACCCTGGGGATCATGTCAGTCACCCTGCTAGACAGGGGTCCAGAGAAGTAAATATTGTGGGAAGAAATATCCAGGGAATTGTTATGGCTAGGCTTGTATAGGCCCTAGGGCTGATAGCCTAGTACCAACCTATGAACCTATGAACTTATAAGGCTGATAAAGAATAATGGTGGAAGTGTACTCACAGGCGATGAGAGTGTGTTGAGCAGGAGGAAACAGTACTTTGATGGGCTGTTAAATGAAGAGAATGAAAGAGAAGTTTGGATGATGTGGGTATGGTGAATCAGGACATGCAACAGATTATCAAGGAGGAAGTAAAGATAGCTATGAAGAGGTTTAGGAATGGAAAGGCTATTGGTCCAGATGACATACCTGTGGAAGCATGGAGGTGTTTAGGACAAATGGATTGTTTACTGTAATCCTGGAAAGTGAGAGGATGTGTGAGGAGTGGATAAAATGTGTTTGGGTACTGATTATGAAAATAACGGTGGTTTGCAGATCTGTAGTAACTACAGAGTGATAACACTGATCAGTCACAGCATGAGGTAATGGTAAAGGGTGGTGGAAGCTAGGTTAAGAAGGAGGGTGAGGATTACTATTCAACAGTATGATTTCATGCCAGGAAAGCCTTTGCCACCACTCCCTTTGCCATGCATCCCGTCTCCCTATACACCTGTCTACTTTCTTCATCTGTCTGACAATCCCACTTCTCCTTGGCCAACCTCTTTCTCTGTATACTCAACTGTACTTCCTCATGCCACCACCAGGTCTCCTTGTCTTCCTTCCTCTGTGCAGATGTCACACCAAGCCCTGTTCATCTCATCTCCCTTACTAGCTCAGATGTAGTTACCCAGATATTTGCTAACTCTTCACTGCCACCCACTGCCTGTCTTAACTCTTCCCTGAAATCATCCTCACAATCACCCTTTCTCAGTATCCACCATTTGATCAGTGGTGCTGCCCTCACACCCCTCCCCCTCTTCTTGATCACCAACATCATCCCACAGACCAACATTCCATGCTGCCTAACTACAATTTCCTCTGTTACCACTTTACAGTTACCAATCCCCTTTAAACAGCCCCACCTGCATAGGTGATAATCCACCTATGTGCATCTTCCGCCACTCTTGTATGTCACTCTATGCTCCTCGATCTTGTAAAACTATGTATTCACCAGAGCCATGTCCAACCTTTTTTGTAAACCACACCACTATCTTGCCTCCTGCATTCCTTTGTTTAACACCATACCTACCCATCACTTTTGCATCCCCTGTGTCCCCTTCACCAACATGCCCATTGAAATCTGCTCCAGTCACCACTCTCTCACCCTTGGGTACACTCATCACAACTTCATCCAACCACACCAAAGTACGTGTGTCTCAACCATCACACACACAAATAGAGGAGCATATGCACTAACAACTGTTAAGATTACACCATTAATTCCCAGCCTCCTAAACATCACTCTACCCGACACTCTTATCATCTCCACAAACACTCTTGGCATAATATTCCTTCAGGTTCACCCCTACACCAGTTTCCCTCCCATACACACCACGATAGAACTATTTGTACCTGACCCTGATACACACAGCTGTACACCCCTTCCATCTGGTCTCTGGCACACACAATATATCCACCTTCCTCTGTCCATCATATCAGCTAGCTCTGTCCCCATACCAGTCATACTAACAACATTAACGGTTACTGCCCTCACTACCACGCTCCTAGCCTTTCTCCTCTCTGCCTGCCATATGAGCATCAGACATCCTCCAGGGTATATCTGTGAATGCAAAGGCTACTGCACTATCAAATGACATATGTGTGTTACAGCAATATGAAGAAAGTATCAGTAATTTTGGCCCATAGCCCACCATGTATATGTGGTATCCTCCAGATGTCCTGCCCTAACAGGTTGACTTGACTGACTGAGCAGCAAGACTGTAATTACAGTGTGCCATACTGACATAGAACAGAAATGTATATCAGGTATTACCTGTGCATACGTATGTATGGGTAGGTGTACCTGGCTGCCTCATAACAACTGACACGGGATACAAAATGTCAGATAAATAAGCTGTACATGTTGTACATGTGTGTAACTTTAGTTTCTGTGCATCCAACAGAGTTACACTTCTGCAGCTACTGGTTGTGGCATTGCCCTGACACAGACATGGGTAGTATAATAAGTATCACACTGAAATTGTAGAGGTGGCCAACTGTGTTCTGACCTTGTGTCCATGCCTACTACAAGCAGATATATGACCACCCACATAGATGTATGGCCTCAGCAATACCTTTCTTGTAAAACCTGTCTCCACCAAAGTAGAGTAAACCCCTTTGCTGGACAGCAGCAATGCACAAAGCACATACTGTGATGCTATATTGGCTGTACAGGGCAAAGCAGGAGCAAACACCAGCTGAGCAGCATGTCAATCTTTGTCTGAATGAGCATATTAGGTCACAGGTGGATTACTGCAAGGCTAACTATGAGTACAAATTGGACACATCCACTAAGGGCAATCACAAGGCCATCTTCAAATATGACTGCAGTCTCAGAGGCAACAACCCAACCCACCCCATACTGTAATGGTGGTCAATCATAGCACATACACATGCAACAGAGCTACAGCCAACCTGCTGCAGAAAGGTTTAGGGCAGACATCACCACCCTGGATCACCATCAGTATAGGTGGATATGCACAGCACATGCACTCCTCCCCTCATCATCATGGATCAGGTGCAAACTGCCTAATCAAAGTTAACAAAAGCAAGTCCCCTGGGGCCTGATAACATTCCTGTCTGCATCCTACATGAACCCAGGGATATGATTCCAGTGCCATTACACACTGTATGCAAGCAAAGCCTAAGCACCATTGACATCCCATCTGCAAGGAAGATGGCCTCTGTCATCCCTCTACACAAACGTGACTGATGAATGGTGGTTTATGCATTGTACTTGCCCTCATTGAGGGGAACATCACACATCAGAACCAGGAGTACAATGCATGTTCATACAGTGCTGCCAGGTACAGGGGTAGGATGTGTTTGTAAGAGGTGGCTAATGATAGTCCATATTCATGTGCTGGCTCTGCAAAGAAGTCCTGGCAATGTTTGAGGTCCTGTGATGTGTTTCCCTGTTTATGTCTTCCAGGTGCCATGCAGCGGCAACTACCTTACACCGATGTGGAAACAGCAGCCATCACAGAAGCTGTAATCTTAAATTATACCATCCTTTCTAGCCATAGCTGGAAAAATCTGTGGGACTGGACTGCCCTGTGGAATGAGATAATCCACAGAGTGAACATCTTAGGTCACCAAGGATGCACATACGATCAGGTCAGGCATAGAGCAACTGACCTGATACATCGTGCATGGCAAAGGGCTGCTGCTGTAGTGAGGAGCCGTACTACTACCGGTGGGGGCCGGCCACATTGGCCCCACTTACAGCGACAGAGGAGCTCCTTGCCAACCTTGGGGTAGCCCCCACACAACCTCAAACAAGGGAAACAGCAGTAGTGGTGGTGGGAGGCACCCAGGCAACAGGTGAGGAGCATCCAGGTAAGGCCAAAGTGCACATCAATGTAATGAGGTAACATTTAAACTGTCTTCTATAGAGTCTATAGATGCATATATCAGTGCAAAATGGATTAGTAGGTGGGGTTTAGTAATGCACACAAGTGCACATCTATGGTGAAGGACAGCAAATTGTATAATATCATAGTGTGTGCTGTACCTGTGCAGAAACATAGCATTCATCTTGTACCAATGCCTAATGTGAATCTGCTAACAATACCTCCCCCTCACAACTACATAGGTCCCTCTGGTCTGCACATGGGACAGCAGCCTGAAGCCAGTAAGTATGGTTATTTTCCTTTTGTGGATCACCAGTACCACAGGCATGCCAAAATTAATGCATGTGACCATGCACACACCTGTTACACTCAGGCATTTGGCAACATCTGCATGTTCACTTGTGGTGGTGTTTACTGCATTGCATCACGGTGGTTCTCACAGGGGCCTATTTGCAGGAGATATTACATATCTGTAGCATACCTCATAACTTGTCATTGCAGGACATCTGAACAAAGACTGACAACATGGGGGGAAAAGACCCCAAACTAGGGTCATATTGTATAAATTACTGGTATACTGTGCATATAAATGGTGTACACACCTGTTTGAATGACAGGTATTTGTGATATTCAAAATTGAGAGCACAATAGACAAGTTCAAAATACTGCCAATCTTTCATGTGACCTATAACCTGAACAATTCAATTGTAAAGCAAACGAATCTATTAGGGGACAATAACGACACATAACAATAGTATAACAATCTAGATGCATATGTGTGCACAGGCTGAAGCTACTACTGTGTTGAGGCAGTTTTCGATATAACTACAACAGCACATCTTATTGGGTACACACCTGCCATCAATTACAGAGACTCTTTCAGTAACAGCAAATAACTGTCACCTGTCCTACCAGGATTATCCTAACATATGCTCAGTTGCCTGCTACAGCAACAGCCATGGTTCACATAGAGCTGACAAAGCTGCTAAGGGACCGCATGTTTGAGATGTATCAGCCTGGAGAAGGGTACCAAAACATTTCCACAGCATTGCACATACCATGAAACACAATGCAGACAGTCATCAAAAGGTGGTGAAAATATGGGGCTACAGTGACATTGCGAAGGAGTTGACATCCCACCAAAGTCTATGAGAATACAAGACCAAAACTGGCCAGGGAGGCTGCCAGAAGCCCTACAGCAACAGTGAAGGAGTAGCAGGAATCTCCAGCAAGTACTTGATGTGTACTACATGTCACAACAATCTTCCATGGTCTCCATATGTCCTGCCTATAGGGTAGGGTTGGAAAATGGCAGACGTTCCTCACACCAAACAATATCCAGGCCTGGTGAAAGTTTGAATATAATATATCCGGTCTCCAAAAAGCAAGTGAGAAAATGTGTTATGGTAATATGGGACCATGGTTGAACTCTGGCCACAATTCTGACAGGTGTGTTTGGCACAATAACACCACTGCACATCACCATAACAACACCACCCCCACTGTGAAGCATAGTCATGGCAGTGTCCTGCTTTAGGGTTGCTGTTCAAAAGCTGGAACTGAGGCTGTAGCCAAGTTAGAGGGGATTATGAACAGTTCCAAACACTGGTCCCTTGTGGCTCCAATTCTTTTGGTGTCTGCCATATAGCTGTAGATGGTGAGGAATTCCACCTTTCCACCTAACAATGGCCCAAACCATGCATCCAAATCAACAAAAGGATGGCTTCACTAGAATACATGCAATATTCTGCACTGGCCCAGCCAGAGCCCACACCAATGTCCAATAGGATATATGCAGGGTAACTTGAAGAGGGCAGTGCATAGGGGATGCCCTTGTAATCTGACATAGTTGGAGGTGTTTTGCAAGGGAGAGTGTGCAAACATTGGCAAGTCAATATGTGCCAGGCTGATAAACACCTTCCCAAGAGGACTGAATGCTGTGATTAAATCAAAAGGTGCTTTAACAGAGTATTACTTTAAGGGTGTGCACACTCATGCAACCAGCCTATTGTACCTATTTCATTTACCATACGTTATCTGTAACCGGTGTATATATTCTTCACTTGGATTGCACAGGGTATATGTTATATGAAATGATGGCAATGTTATGACCTGATTTCTGAGGTCTCATGTGATATATCATAAAAACCTGGCATGTTAATATGTGTGTGTAAACTTACTATATCCACTGTAAGCTTGGGAAGTTGTTTGAGTAACCTTGTTTGTTTTAACATACATGTACTGCAGGTTATGCAGTCTGCACCTCAAATTAGGACATTAATTAGCGGCACCAATCCATGGGTCAACCCAGTAATGTATCAGGCAAACACAGGAGTTATGAGGAACAGACCAAACATATGAGCCACACATGCAGACATTCAGCAAAACTCTGTACACTTGAGAGGTATGTTCTGTAGGAGTTGCCACAGTGCTATACAGGTGAACAGCAATAATTTACATGGGTGCAGTGTATGCTAGGTGAAGGGCCATTACCTACTAACACCACTCATGTTTCCCAGAGGTATATATTAGTAGTAACGGTAATTGGAAAGGGCTGCACTGCATGATGCTGAGGGTCTGTCCAGAGTGTGCATGTTATTGTCTGACTGTGTGTCGTGAATGCCCTCAGTCAGCTAATGTGAGGTCTGTGTAATGCCTTTGAGGCACCTCACCTGTGTGTGTGTGTGTGTGTGTGTGTGTGTGTGTGTGTGTGTGTGTGTGTGTGTGTGTGTGTGTGTGTGTGTGTGTGTGTGTGTGTGTGTGTGTGTGTGTGTGTGTGTGTGTGTGTGTGTGTGTGTGTGTGTGTGTGTGTACCAGCAAACTTTATAGTGCCAGTAGTAATTTACATATGTTGTTTTTCCCTCACAGGTGGACATGGTGTCCGTGGTCCCTCCTGCTCTGATTCTGATGTCAGTATCTCTGCAGACTCTAACCATCATGATACTCATATTGAGGCACAGGTGGGGTTATCAGGGGCTGAATCTGTGCCATTGGTTGACATCCCACTATTGTCAACCCCATCCACACACAGTCACAATCCCCACACATACACCATCACCAGTGGCCACAGATAAAAGACAGTTGGTGGGTGGTGGCATGGAACAGGCTACTGTTGTGACTATGGCAAGTGAGGGTGCAGACACTAGCCATAGTCAGAGTGATGGCGAGGTCCCACACAGGCAGATGGGCAGGGGTGCTTGGAGGAGGATTGCAGTCCATCATGCCCCTGTTGCAAGTGCCACAACAGCAGTCACCAGATGAACCATCATGTTCCCGTTCTGGCAGTACCACCAGCATTACTAAAGGGGATGTGCTATCCATGTCACAGTGCAGCAGGCCATGGGCATGTGATTCTGGCTGGTCTCAACAGGGATGCAGATCCAGCAGGCAGCAGTCACCATCAGAGAGTAGTACTGCATCTGGACTCGGCCCTGGTGGTGCTGGTGATACCCTTGGCAGGCCCAGTTCCCATGTCCATGTCTGGAGATGGTGAACTGTACACCCTGCAATGTATGGCCCACAGGTGTCCAAAATACTTCTGTGCAGGGCACCCACATCATGTAACACACACACACACACACACACACACACACACACACACACACACACACACACACACACACACACACACAAACATACCATTCCTGCAAAGCCCATTTAATGAATGCCCCCAAACACACACACATGATGTCAACACTATGGCCCACCATAGGCTTTTGGAAAACCCACATAACACCCTGTGCATATGATGATACCCATGCCACATCCCTGCCATCCATACCATCAATGCAGGGACATGCTAATATGGGTCTGATGCACAGGGTGTCTTTTGTAGAGTGTAGCTATTTAATGCTGTGTAAGGTGCTGTTATCTGGCATTTTTAATGGTTACACATCAGAGTGTGTGTGTACCTTTTCAGCCATGATGCATTATTGGTGTTAGTAACACTAAGTGAATGTGTTCTCACTGTTATATGCTGTTTTTATACCAGGTGTCTGTATTTCAGCAGGATGTGGCCCTGCAGACACCACTAATGAGGGGTATGGCAGTGTTGTAACACATCACCATGCCATTGCTGATGTACAGCTGTATCTGCACACATTTCCTTGGTCTGTGTAACAGTTCTTGCATGCACCTCACAGCTTATAGGGCTGAGGGGTTGTATATAAGTCTATGGTGGTTGACCTCATCTCTAGTAGAGTGGACAATGGTAAGTGTGGTGGATGGAACACACCTCAGATTGCTAATGCCTTCAACCCCAGAGGATATTGTGTCAACCAAACACAAAGAGAATACTGTTCACACGCACACACACACACACACACACACACACACACACACACACACACACACACACACACAGACACACACACTTGCCAGTACTGACATTAGCAGGCCAACCTATCTTGTTATTCATACCATACTATTCCATACTGTTGCACGGGGCTTATAGGGCTGAAGAGTGTCTACAGATACCACTACAGCTGATGTGAACAGCGGACCTCATACAGTAGACCTACAAATGTGTACTGTGAGTACCATGGCATAAAATATGAAACCATGCCCATCTAATGGATGCCAGTCTCACACAAACACACACAAACAAGATACTCTTCTCTCACACACATTTGCCAGGGCTGAGATTAGAACCCCTACCTATCTATTTATTGTTATTACATTGTTACAGATTTATAGCATGTGCCACAGAGGTTATGGGTTGACACTTGTCCAAAGGTTCTTCTAAGATGAGAGACATTACCAGGCCTTGCAAATTATGACAATGGGTGATATACTGGGTGAGAGAGGCCACAAAATACTGTAACCTACACATATACACACTTACACACAATGATACACACATTTGCCAGGACTTATATAAGAACCCCTAGCTATGTAGTTATTTGTATTATAGTGTTATGCAGTTACTGCACACACCACAGAGAGTATAGGTTGGGAAGTGTCCCAAGGTTCCTATATAGTGAATAACATCTACAGCACTTGTAAGGTATGGCAATGGTAGTTGTAATGGGTGAGATGGGCCACTAACTACTTTCACCCACATGTTTACACACTCACAAACACTTTTATTCACACTAATTAACACACACATTTGACAGTACTGAGAGACATAGGTTCAAAGATTCATAGGTGTGTACATGGCAAATGGCCATGGAGGCTTTACAAGACTAGCCCATGGGAATGCACTGGCATCATGTCACCTGACAATACTCTGCAGTGTGTCTACTGAGTATAGTCACTAGAGTGATCCCCAGGGTAGGTATTCTATTCCCCATCCACTCCTCCAGATTTCTTTTGAAGAGGGCCAGTGATGTGCTCTGCTTGACATGTATGTGACATCTATTCCACAGAGTGGCCAGTCTCTGGGTTGTGAACCTATCCCTCCAGCATGTCCTGTTGATTGTGAGGATGGGGTTGAGGTATCTGGGCATGTTGTGTGGACAGATTTGTTTCTTTGGATGTAGCATTCCTGACAGGGTTGGGCCAGACATGGCTGTGTATGTCAGGCAGAGATCGCACCTAATTAGCCAATATGAGACAGAGATTCATTAGAGTTGTTGGAATCTGTCCATATGGGGCTAGTGTGTAGTTCCTAAGATCATCTTTGTGATGTACATTTGCAGCATCTCCTGTTGTTGCAGGTGTCCAATTGGGTACATGGTAAATGGGCCATAGTACACATTGATTGACCTACTGAGGGGAGAGTACAAGGAAACACTGTCCTTTTACTCCCCAAATTCATTACCCTTAGTCAGAGGAAGTGACACATGGAAGGACATTTGGAAGACAGTGGCACTGTGGTGGTCAACAGAGAGCTCACTGTCAACCTGTGTTCCCAGTTCCCTTATACCAACATCAGTGTTCAGTGACTACCATCAATGTATTACTTTATGGGAACCATGTCGTACCCAAAGGGGATGATGGCACATCATCTGGCATTGAGCTTATGTCCAGGGTTCTGACAACAGTCATAGGTCTCATAGAGGCCTTTGTGAAGGATGTCAACTTCACGCAGGGGGGTAATAATAGCACCCACCTTGTAGTCATCTGCAAGCAGTGTCAGTCAGAGCCTCTTCATATTGGGCTGGTCCTCAGAGGTGTGGATCCCAAACATGAGCGGACCCAGGTCCACAGCCTTTGGAACTCCAGTCGTGACTGTTCAGCAGTCTGACATGGAGTCAGCTACTTTCACACTGTGGGTTCTATCTGTGAGCCAGTTTGTAGGCCACCTACTGATGTAGGGATCACTGCCTACCTGAGTGTATTTGTGTATGATTCCTAAGTGAGGAGTGATATCCAAGGATTAGATGAGCTGCCTATCTTGTTATCTGTTTCATACTGCCACATAGTTATTGCACATAGCACAATGCTTAAAAGGGCTGCAGAGTGTCTACAGGACATTGGGACACGTACTGGGTGGGCAACAGCAAAAATTAGCAAAACCTGGTCCGCAATGGATATGGTTCTCACACAAACACAACAACCCCACCACCACCACAGGCAGGATACTATTCTTACACACACACACACACACACACACACACACACATACACACACACACACACACACACACACACACACACACACACACACACACACACACACACACACACACACACACACTTTTACATTTGCCAGGACTGAGATTAGAACTCCTACTCCTACCTAACTAGTTATTTGTTCTATAATGTTATGCCTTTTTCAACAGAAATCTTGATGAGTGAATGAGAAATAGAAAGTTCACTCTGGGGATCACGCCAGTGGTTCTACTTGATAGAGGCACTGGGAACTAATGGTGGCATGATGCCAGAGCACTTCTATGAGCTAGGCTTGTAAATACTCCAGGGCGATTGGCCTAGTACACACCTATGAACCTATGGTGACAGACATGTGCAGGACTGCTAAAGTGCACTGAGTGGGAAAGGCCTGTTAATTCCTCAACCCTACTGACAATTCTCTAAGTGTATGAGCATGCCCAGTGTGACCTTCTATAGTAAATGTGGGACTCCATTCCAGGGATTTTTGTACTCCAGTCCGGTTTGTTTTGTGCTATAGCTATACCTCTCAACCTGTTGGTGCAGGATACCTGGAGATAGCCTATCAAAATGGGAAAACAATGGGCCATACGGTGATTGTTACCATTTCTCTTAGTAATGTTTGGGTTGGTAGGGTTACAGGGTTTGTTTTAGCAGACATCTGACATATATGATGTTTGACAGTGTCATGTATTGTTTCAGAACCTCATGACATACCTCCTCAGATCATCATAGTGATTTATCAGAAGAATACAGGATGGATGATGCACACACTGATATTATGGGCCATATACTAAGCATTCTTGCACATTCCAACCTGTTGAGAGGTGTGCCTACAACCAATTGACTGCTGGAGCTGTGGAAATGGCCCAGCACCTTGCTAATATATTACAATGGTGGAATCTCTGTGCATTTCTCTTCTGGCATAGTCTGATTTCCAGTCCATGGTTGGGTAATATAAGTCAGGCAGGATCAAGGTGACAGGCAGACTCCAGATAGATTTGTAGGGGATAAGATATGTGTGGGGGTTGTCCTGGGTCAGATATGTTGGCCTATAGCTACCAGTACCTTTCATGGGGTCTTCTCAAAAGTTGACTGCACTTGGAGGGTCTTATGTGTGTCAGACTATTTGACCAGCCTGGAGGTGTGTGTGTGTGTGTGTCACATATATGTATGGCCACCTCATTTGACTTGGTTGGCCACATTTTGAGGTCAGGATGTTGCATAGGATTAGTGATCAGGGAAGGGTGTGTCAGTCCCGATGGCTGTGGGCCAGGGTTCTGTGGGTGCAGACATGTCACCATCATACAGGGTTAGGACTGCCTGCAATGAGTGCATTTCCATGTTTAGACTCCTAGCCCTGCCTGTCAACTGTACAGAGTATCACAGAATGTCCAGATTCATGACTCATATATTTGGTTTGTTACCCAAATAAGTGTGGTTTTCAAGGAAAAGTGTTCTGCAAGTCACTCAAGGTTGAAGTCAGATATTACTGACATTTGACATTGCAGTTTCATACTTCATACCCTTCAGACATCCCATGCTAATACAATCATTCCATCAACTTTCTAACATTATTAGAGCAGTATTTCAAAGCTGTCCTTTTCTTTGGACCTTTATCATCCCATTATTCATGGCTTTGTCCAGATTTCTGGCTCTCTGAGGCTAGCAGGTTTGCTCCTAACAGTTAGCAGCATGGCCTTTCTTTGCACTTTGTAGACTGTGTTATGTTGGTGTTATGGACCCTATGACACTCCCTTACAGGGCACTGTGGGTGAGGCATGGGCATTTGCCAGAGGTCTGCAGGCCAGGTGTGACAAATGCAGGCCATATGTAGCAAGACAGTGCATTCCAATAGTCATATGTTCCCAGGCCACCGGGCAGTGGACCCCCCCCCCCCGGAATGGCACCAGTATGTTGACTGGGTATTACTGACAATTGCTTTCTGTTCATGTTGAGCCATCACTCTAGTTGACAGCTGGAAGCTGCTTAAGGTTAGGGACAAGTTACTGCAATTCTATGAGACTATGGGTGGGGGGGTGACACATCTGTACACAATGCACATTTGCACAGACTGTGCTGATATTTGCTTAACATTTTAGTCTCATTTACCATAGTGATGTGCCCTATCTTTGAGACAACAGGCATAACAGTATTGACCACAGGTCAGATTGCTCTGACATAAACATTTTTAGTTTCAGACTTCTTACCTTTCAGAGCCATACTGCCACTGCCAGACCTGCTGTGATATCACCATGTAAGTCTGTAGGTTGGAATTTCATGGACGTTGCCATGTGGGGACCTTTGCCAAACATTTCTGCATGGTTTTCTACAGCTGATTTGTTGGGTGAGGCTAGGGGTGAGTTTGGGACCCCCACTTTGACAGCCATGCATGTGACCTATGACCCACAGTTATTTGGCTCACCACATATACTGCAGTGGTATTTGTCAACTAGGGTGATATCGTATAGTGTGAGTAAGCCAGTACTGGGCATAAACTTCCTGCTGTCCCACATAGCTGTCAGTTGTCTGCTGCTAACCCAGTAAGCAACCCCATTCCCTTGCATGCTTGCATCAATACCATAGATATGCTATCAGAACATTCTAATCCATTCATTTATTGTTAAGAAGACTGACAGTCCTTGTACCTGAGGCAGTTGTGAGGATGGTGCTTGAGGGCTGACTATGTCAGATGCATGCTGTGCACTGCCTATACATGGTAAGGTATAGGTGGTGTGATGTTTGGCATCCATTTTACTGTGTGTGTGAGTCCGAGAGAGATATCAGTCCCTCGGGCCCTACAGTGTCAGTGTATGTACTATGCATTGCCTCTTTGCCAAGGCCAGGCATACTGGACACACCTCCATCTGTCTACAGGGGCAGGCTCAGGTTGTTCCTCCTTCAAGTCCCTCTGCACCTGTGGAGACCTTGGCAATGGTGGAGGGCTGTATGGCCCCTCCCCGTTTTGTTCCTGCTGCAGCTGTTTCTGCAGGATCATTTTGTGTAGCATGGCACATACTATGAACATGTGTCCACATGTGGCTGGAGAGTAATGCAAGGCTCCACCGGATATGTCAAGGCAGTGGAACTGTGACTTGAGCATCCCAAACACATGCTCTATAATGGTCTTGGTTTGCGCGTGTGCCTCATTATGGTGTTCTTGTGTGGGTGTGTGTGCATTTCTGATGGGCGTCATCAGTCACAGCTCCAGTGAGTAGCCAGCATCTCCCACCAGATGGCCATAGGGGATATATCCACTGGCAAATGCCTGTTACAGCTGTGATGAATGCTAGATGTGGGAGTCATGATAGCTTCCAGGGCTGCCAGCACACACATTCATGATAATGCCCTGGGCATTGCACATGACCTTGCAATTGATGGAGTGGAACCCCTTGTGGTTAAGGTAGACCCTACCCTGGTCACTGGGTGGTGCTTCGATATGGATATGCATGGCGTCTATGGCACCAAGTACCTGGGGGTACTCTGCTACATGGTGGAAGAGAGGCATATTGCTGGTCCTCTCCTCACGGGTGCTTGGGAAGTAAATGTGCTCAGCGGCATGTGGTCATATGGCATCCAGGAACCGGTTGAGTATCCTGGATGCAGATGCCTATGAGACCCACATGATAACCCCAGTTGGTCTTTGGAAAACACCTGTAGCTTGTATTCATAAGGCTACACATACCTTGGTATCCACTGGGATGGGTTCTCCTCTGTTGGTTCTGGCTCTGAGGCGAGACTGGCACAGCCCAGTGATTTGCTGAAGTATGTCCCTCTCCACCCTGTAGTGCTCTACTGTCTCCAGATCATGTAGCCCCTGGTAGGTGACCCTGGGTCTGAACACTCTTCTCCTCCTCCTTGGTCTGAGTCTGTTGTCAGCATTATTCTCCTCAGCACCCTTGGCCACTTGCACATACTGATAGATCAATGCAACAGCAGCCCCTAACATTTTTTGCTAGTTTTGTCAGTTAAAATTCCCCCATATGTGTACACTTATGGTGCAGAGTTTGTGGGAAAAACCAGACTGGAAGATGTTTGCATAGTTTATAGTGGTGTGCTGCAGATGCTGCCTGTGTGATTGGCTGACTTTGTGACATTCCACCTGCCAGCTATTTTATTTGTATTTGAGTGGCTGTATTTTGCTATTTCCCTTTTTTTTTTCTTTTCCCCTTCTCATTTCCGGCCCTTTTAAGCCCAGAGGTGCAGCACACAAACCCGCTGCCTGAATGTAAACAGTGCTGCCATTTCCATTTTTTTTTAAGTCCCAGTGTGCACCACGCACACCTGTTTAGCTAAGGTAAACACATTTTAGCCAACACGGTCTTCATTTCATGGTATAAGACATTACAGCCTCAGACATACCCCCCTTGCTTAGCTGTGCTTAGCTAAGTGCAAACCCGGGCAACAGAGCTCCAATGTGCTTACAGCTAGCATGGCACACACCCTTTTCATGTTAGCTGCTCCTTCTGCATACACTATCCTGTTCTAGCACCTACACAGTTAGGTGCAGTGTTTGGACTTAGAATATTTTGTGATTCAGTAAATTTCCCCTCATTTGCATACCCACTGCCTTAATCCATAGTTACTGCTCTGACATGAAGCCTTTCCCCTTGACAACCAGTGTTCCCTGGTAATGTTTTGATTCTGCATGCCATTGACTATAATGACAAAATGCAGATTTCCCCTAAAATTGAGTTTTAATATTTTTTCTGGCACAATCCTGTTTATGTGCCACTGCCCCATGCTTAAACGGCCGAGCTCGGTCAAAACAATACTTTGATTTTTTATTAAATTAAACAATTTCCTATGCCAATGGCCATATATATGGCTATTGGCATACCTAAAATTTATAATACATGCTTTTATTTGAGCTGTCATGCCTCTGTTTTGTTATTTGCAGAAATGGGTTTGGTTAGTAACGAAACGCATTTTTGCAACTAGCACTGTTCCTGCGTGGATGCCTGCCTGCTTCCTGAATCGCTAATTCACCTCATTTGCATGGTTTTCACCAGAAAATGAAGTAATTAGCATTCTGCATAGCTTTCCATGCAGGAACAGTGTCGGCAGGCTCGTGCACATCAGAACAGCTGTTTCCTGAATCGCTCGGCAACCATATTCCATGCAGGAGTGGCTACACTGGTCCTCCACAGAAAGTTTTGTTTAATGAATCCCGGGGACAGTTTACAGTTTTCATAGTGCAGATAGAGACATATAAAGTGAGCTATGCAGAGAGTTATGTAACTAAAAATGACATATTGTACTTAATGTTTTACCCATTTAGCAGGTTAGGCTATAGGTTTGTTGTTCAACAGTTTTGTTTGTTTTTCTAATTATTTTTGTTGATCTGTTCCCTCTTCTGTACTCTTCTAACAGTGACATTTATTGACTTAATTGCTTTATCATTTCCTCTGTTTGATACTTCCATGATAGCATTTGATTTCGCCCTTTCCTTTCCCTTACTCCCCAGTGTTTTTGTGGTAAGACTTTATCCATTATTAATTTAGCTGTGCAGTAATATATCCTATCTACTTATCTTACATCACACGAATTTCTGTTAATAATTTTGACTACTGTGTTAACTTTATCAGTCTTTTAAAATTTTGGGTTATATTGAATTTCTGTAATCTATTTCTTTCATCAGCCTTAATATATCTTATCTATTTCATGATTCCCATTGCATACCACCGCTCGTGTTATATGTTACAGAAATAATAGTTCAATATTTCAGCATAACAGTGTGTTTGCCAACTCAAGACATAGACAGCCTCTAGTTTTATTGAGTACATGATGTAACCCGTACGAGTATTAAGCGACCTTGTAATTCCTGCCATTGTGCTAAACTGTCTTATGACCAATGTTAACTTGTCACATAGGTTTGCAATTGAATATGTATTAAACGTAGACATCTGCATAGTTGCAAAGTTTAAATGTGACATGTCCATCCCTAGAACTAATCTTTGCAGTGAGATGTTCTAACTTCATTAGTATCTTAAATCCTTCATCATGGGGAGCTCTTAATGCAACGGATAGTTTACCTCTTAACTGTTTATAAGAGTCTCTATTCCACTGTTGTGTGATGAGTCTTTATATGCAGTTGACCTTTCAGTAAATTTTTTTTGGACATTTCCCGGTGATAGTAGGTCACATTCTTATGTACATAGAATGGAGATTGTGGTCTACCACTGGACTGGCGAATAAAGCAAATGATTTAACTGGAGGAAAGTGGCAACATGAGGTGATGCTCTTAAAAATAAGCCCCAAAATGGTCATAGATTTGCCATTACGTATTCACTAATTTGTTTGTCTTTGTTGATCAAGGAAGTCCAACTGGTAAAAGTCCATTTTTGGTAGATGCCGGGGGAGAAAAGCTCCATCAAAGTACATTTATATTAACAAGTGAATTCAGACAGTTTTCAGAAAAACAAAAGTTATGTTTTGCAGGAAATAAAATTACAAGATAGGTATATACAGTAAAGTATATACATCAATATGTACATGTGTTTGCAGTTCTAGTAACTCGCAATTCTTGCAGGAAGTAAATAGATTGGATTTATACTTCAGAAGGGAAAACACTGTAGCATAGGGTGATTTTAGGTAAGGACTGCTAGGAGACAGAGACATTTTAAAAATATAGGCAGATGTTGCAATGAGGTAGAAGAGATAAGCTAGAAAGGAGTGAGGTGAAGTTTGAAAAAGGAGAGAGAAAGAGGTGTGCATGATTGGAAAGGGAATAGGTTAAGATGGGGAAGAATGATGCAGGAAATGTTGGGATACTGTAAAGGCAGACTGGTGCTAAGCATGAGCAGGAGCCAGATTTATTGTGATGTAGTTTGAGCAGGCTTTCAAAGTGTACTAGTTTGTCAGCGAGTTTGGTGTTCGGGGATGGGGCTCCATACTTTCAAGATGCAGCAGGAGAAAAGAGAGCTTCCAGTGGAGTTATTAAATTTAGTTGTTTTTAATAAGAACTTGTCAGCAGAGCAGTGGTCCCTTCAAGGAGAGTAAGACAGCAAGTTATTTTTTTATGTGTGTGTGGAGCATTTATCTGGGTATCAATAAGTTTATATGCAGATAATAATTATGAAAGTTTTAGGACATTGCTTATTTTGAGCTAGTTAAGTTGTTTCAAGGTTTGACAGCAGAATTTCTGTGTGTTGAGTTAGTGTCAAATTTAGCAATTTTGTTATAGCAAGAGGCTAGTTTGGATCCAAATGTATTTTTTAAGTTAGTTAGGATGCAATGTAGATGATGCATAACAGTGGGCTGGAAGTAAGTAGGCTGAGGTTAATGTTTGATGTACTGTCTGTACAGTATTGTTAGACTCTATAGATGGAGCCAAGTTTCTGATTGTTCTTTTTTATTGTTTGTAAGGTATAGAAGTCATATTTAAAAATGTTGTCAATGTGTCAATGACAACTCCTATGAGTTTACTGTGTGTTACTATTTTATTTTAGTGCTGTTTGGTGATGAAATTAGGAAAGTTGCTTTTGGTTGCTATATTGTTTTTGGATGAAAGAACATTAATTTTGTTCTGTTACGGTTAAGGATCAGGCATGAGTTTTTTTTGCCAAGTTTCTATGGAGGTGAAAGAAGGTTGGATACATTCCTGGAATTTGGAGAGAGTTGAGGCTGCACAGATTAATGCTGAATCATTGACTGCTTTGTATTTTTTGTTTTGTTTTTGCACTTGTTTATGTGTATTGTTTTTTTTGATTCATCTGTGCATTGAACAATGCTTATGTGTTTTGTGGCTGTATGGAATTTATTTATAAAGATGTCAAAGACTGAGCCTTTTGGGACTCCTATTGTAACAGGCTGAAATGGAGAATAAGTTGGGAATAATCCTGGTGCCATTTGACTTCTTGTTTCTTCCAGACAGATAGGTTAGGAGCCATGTAAGTTAGTATTGAGAAAGTCCAGTGGAAGCAAGTTTAGAGGTTAAATGTTGAATGATTTAGATACTCTAAAAACATCATTGAAGGTTGCCATTATTTCTAAGTTGATTTATAATGTTAATAAAATGCAGTAGGGTAGTTATTGTACTTTGATGGAGTCTGGAACCACTCTGTGTTCTGACCATTTTGACTCTTGACCATTTGTGCATGCATTTCAAACCTGAATTTACCAAACATCCTTATTTGTTTGTATTTGTATTCAATCACTATTCTAAGATTTCACAAAATGTAAAGCACCCTGGACACAAAAGCTAAATTCCAAACTCTTTATTCCACAGGTTAAGCGCTTTCATCCAACTTCTGTTGGACTTCCTCAGAACAACTGACGATAAAAACTCAACCCTTATATACACATCTTAACACATCTGTAATTGAACAATTAAACAATTAAAAATGTACTTATTATTCAATAAGTAAATCAGCAATTCTACCCCATTTTTAAATCACCCATAAGTACCTGTTTAAATCCTAACACAAACTCAGTAAAAACAAAATGAAGTAAAATACTACAAAAATGTAACTGTGTATGTGTTAACCTAAAATATATTTTAATTTAAGTATGGCTGCTACACTGACACTGTCATTAATGCCTGGGTAGGTGATGGCATCCAACCACAATTGCCACCTCAGTTCACATATGTCAAAATCAAGGTCCAAGACCCTACCCTGCCTATCCTTTACCACTTGCTGTAAAACAGAAAATGTAAACCTATGGCATGAGTTTTTCATTATATGTCTTGACAGAGCATTAGTGGTCTTCATATTCCTGATGTCAATAATGTGTTCCCTAATTCTAGCCTTAAAATGTCTGCTGGTCTTGCCGACATAGAAGGCAGAACAATTTTGACATTTAGCCTTGTAAACTAAATGTTTGCTATAACCATTAAAATGTCCAGGGAAATGAAAGGTTCTCCCATTAATGCAGGTGTTTTCACTAGTTTCAAAAATGTATACACATGCATTACATCTACCACACTTGAAATTACCAAATGTTCTACTACACTGATTGAGTTTAATGATAGCCCCCATTTCCAAAATCTCCTTAAAGGATCTGTCCCTCCTATAAACAACCCTAGGGAATCCCCCCCCCCCACCTTATCCATAAAGGAGCTATCTGCAAGTAACAATCTCCAGTTCTTTTGGATGATATGAGTCACCCATTCAGAATCCTGATTAAAGTTGGTTATGAACAATAATCCATTCCCCATTTTTCTTCTTAAATCTGAGTTACAATTTCTTGGCATACTGGTGCCATTGTTATTATTAGAATTCACAGTACCTCTAAGTATAGGCTTATAAACACCCCCCCCCCCCCGCTCTTTTGGATCTGACTTCCCCTGCCAAAATTCTACAAAGAGCTTCAGGGTAACCTCTTTTAACAAATAACTCTTTCATGAACTCAAGCTCCAACAGGAAATCCTGATCCACATTAACCATTCTGGCAGCCCTTACAAATTGTCCTTTGATAATGGACTTTTTCTAATGGTAAAGGTGCCAGCTACAAAATTCCAAATATAAGTTAGCAAATGTGGATTTTCTGAAAATACTTGATCTCAGAGTGTTGTTACTACTTTCAGTAGTTAAAATGACATCCAGGTATGACACACTGTCCCTACTATACTCATGGGTAAACTTAAAAAACTCAACTCTTTGGTTAATATATTGAAGCAAGTTTTTTAACTTTTCTTCCTGTCCATCCCACACAATGAAAATGTCATCCAAAATCTGCTGTAATGTTTTATACATGCCCAAAATTCACTAGAAAAAAAATAATTCCTGCTCTCAATGGGACATGACAAAATTGGCATATATGGAGGCAGAGGCCCTCCCCATAGCTCCCCAGTCACTTGCTTGTAATATTGTCCTTCAAAATGTAAAAAAGTGTTAGTTAACACTGCCTCCATCAATGTGGTAAGAACATTAATTTTGTCTTGATCAAAAAGATTAGTCTTATCTAGTTGTACTCCCAGCCATTCTAACCCAACACCATGGGGTATTACTGAAAACAGGTTACATACATCTATAGTAATCAAAAAAGTATTCCCAGTGATAGTAACCTCATTTAAATGATCCAAAAATCACCAGGAATCATTAGTAATATAGGAAAAAGTTCTCATCTCCTTTTGCAAATGATGGTCCAGGTACTTACTTAAAAAACAAGTCTTAGCCCTTTTGCCATCCACAATAGGCCTGAATTGTAAAAAATCAAGGCCTTTGTGGATTTTGGGGATGACAAAGATGTTTGGTATTACTGGATAATCATTTCTTAAGAATTGGTAACCCTTTTCATTGATTTGCCCCTGATATAACATACCATACCAGTTACCATTGCCCCAGTATGCCCAGATTCACCAGGTGGACAGGAGAAATCACCAGAAGCTGACCTTTGGACATGCCTGGTTTGGTGCTTTTTTTTTTTTTGTAAAGCACAGGAGCTGTTTTCCCTTACCTTAGCAAGGTACTTTGCAATTATAGGCTGTTTAGTGACTACTATCAATTTCTCCTTATTAACAAGGAGAGTAGAGTGCTTGTATCAGTTTAAGGCTTCCTAGTGCTTTCCAGCAGGTATTAGAGAAAGTGCTAGTCACAGGGATGCTTAAAGGTAAGATGAAAAAAAATGCACACTGCAGTGTGCACTAGAGAAGTTAGATGTGAAAGTAGGTAACTTAAGTTTTACCTGTTTAAAAAGTTAAGGTTTAGTGGAGAGTCACTATTCTTAAAACAGCAAGATTGATTGAGAAGGGTGGTCACTTTTGTATTCTGGTACTATGGAATACAGAAGGATGGCCAATATATTTAAATAGTTGAAGGGGAGGGATTTCAAAAATGATGATTTTGTGCTTACTCACACAAGCCAGTGAAAGTAGAGAGGAAATGAGATATATGGTCAAATTAACATAAGAGGCAGGCAACTAGAAAGACACTGGTATTTAACAAGACAACTGTAACTGGGTGGGAAAAAAATTCTGCCTGACTCAGAAGAGAGAGAGCTGTGGTCTCTTTTGAAGTTTTAATATGCTGTTAAAGCATAATGCAAGTAAAACACAAGGTAAAGAAAACAAACCACAGTATTCAAAATATAGAGAGGCAATAAAGTAATACAAAAATACAAAAAATAAAAGCAAACTAACCTTTCCTTCACAGCAAAGTTAGCAGAGTCTGGATGAGCCTTTCTGGTAAAGCTCTGAAATGTTTTATTTTACCCCTTAAATAGAAGGTTTAGTTTCTAGCTCCACCCCCTCAGTTAACAAATGATTAACCTTAAGTGACCTCTTCTAACTTATGAATGAGTCCTTAATTGATCAGTTCTAATTTCTGCCTGACTCAGATCAGGCCTTTTAGTGAGGGAACAAGCCCTTAGCACTTTGCCTGAAGACATGAGGATCTGGTTAGCTGATAGACAATGTGCAACTTTAGAAGAGTTGGGGAAGAAGGGAGACCTATACCTGGCCAGCAGGGCAGCCCTGCACAGGAAGGGGACCCCCAGTGCTGCTCATGGGTCTAAAGGAACCCATGGTGGGCAGCACGGACTGCCCCAACAGAATCTGTCAGTAGCAGGGGAAGCGACTAGTCCAGGTACACATCCAGGAGCTAGGGTTAAATGTTTTGAATGCAACCAATGGGGCCATGTGGCATACAGATGTCCACAGAGGCAAGGTGGGGAACCAAAGGTATGGGAGCCAGTAAGTGGGAAAGACAATCTTGAGACAACAGGGTTAGTAAACTTCCATCCTGCAGATGTCCTGAGAGGGAAGGATTTGGATGTGGCAGCACCATGTACTTATGCAGTTACATGCAGTGAGGCTAGGAGTCAAGCATGTTGGTCTGGTAGCCTGGGGGAGACCCAGACAGACTGCATACTTGCAGCCAGGACTGGTGAGGTGGTTACTTCAGGAAGGGAGCTACGTTGTAGCAGTGAGACTGAATGTGAGCCACAGCTGCTTGTGGGTATTAATGTTCCCTTGTACAGGGTAACTGCAAAGGTAAACGTGAGTAATAGTACCCAGGCTAACAGTAAGGCACCACTGTCAGCGAATGCCAGACTTCCTGTGGAAGGGGAGCTGGGAAGGGTTACAAGGAGAGAGTTGAGACAGGCTCAGCTCTCAGACCCTACATTGCAAGGCCTGAGGCAGGTAGCTAGGGAGGCACCTGATTCTCAAGGAAAGGAGAAATCTGTATATTGGGACAAAGGGTTACTATACAGAGAGTAGACCCCTGAGGGAGGGCTAGAAGGTGAGAGAGTACAGCAGTTGGTAGTGCCTAGAGCTTACCATCTGGTGCTTCTAGCCATAGGTCGTGATATTCCCTATGCAGGTCATATGGGCATAAAACGTACAAAGAGACATATTATGCAGAACTTCTATTGGCCTGGAATTTCCAGAGATGTAACAGGGTACTGCAGGACCTGTGAGCAGTGCCAGAAGGTAGGCAAGGCAGAAGACAAGGTGAGAGCTCTTTTGATGCCTTTGCCTGTGATTGGGAAGCCATTTCAGAGGGTAGCTATGCATATTGTGGGTCCTCTGAGTACCCCAAGTTCCACAGGGAAAAAGTATATCCTAGTAGTCGTGGATTATGGTACACGATACCTTGAGGCAATAGCCTTGTCCTCCATTGAGGCAGAGAAGATGGCAAATGCTTTGTTAGAGATTTTCAGCAGAGTAGGTTTCCCAAAAGAAATTCTGACTGACCGAGGTCCCAGTTTCATGTCAGAACTGCTGGCTTGTCTGTGGAAGTCCTGTGGGGTGAAGCACATGAAGACCACCCCCTACCATCCCCAGACTAAAGGTCTTGTTGAGAGGTTAAACTCTGCAATCATGTCCATGCTACAGGCATTTGCAGATCGGTTTAAGAGGGAGTGGGACAAATAGTTGCCCCATCTGTTGTTTGCTTACAGAGAAGTTCCACAGGAATCCATAGGTTTTTCATCCTTTGAGTTGCTGTATGGGCAAAGGGTGAGGGGAACTCTAGATTTAATTTGAAATGTGTGGGAAGGTGAGAGTGAGTCTCACAAGGATTCTGTTGTGGCATACATCCTAAACCTCAGGACAAGGCTCAGGGAACTTATGGGCTTGACCCAGGAGAACCAGGCGGAAGCCCAACAATAGAAAAATGTGTGGTATGACAGGAATGCTCGAGCTAGAGAGTATGCTGTGGGGCAGCAGATAATGGTTCTCATTCCTGTCAGACACAGCAAACTGCAAGCAACTTTGGAGGGACCCTACAAGGTGATAAGAAAGGTAAGTGATGTTAACTACATGTTGGAACTGCTAGGCAGATGGCAGGGGCACAAACTGTACCATGTTAACATGATGAAACCTTACCATGATAGGGAGGCCCTTGTGCTGAGTATTTGCAGTAGATTGTAGGAGGAGTCTGAGGGAGATCTGGGGACTGATCTCCTTAGTGAGGCTCGGGCTGACACCTCAGTGGGAGGGGTAGCAATATCCCAGCAGCTATCTCCTACCCAGGTTTGAGCAGTGTTGCGGGAATATGGGGACATGTTCACTGGGAATCCAGGGTGCACCCACCTGCTGCAGCACCAGGTGGATACAGGACCCCAAAGGCCTAATAGGCAGGCCCCTTATAGGGTGCCTGAGAGAGTCAGACAGACTCTGAGGGAGGAGGTACAGGAGATGCTGGAACTAGGGGTGATTCAAGAGTCCAATAGTCCCTGGGCTTCCCCAGTGGTGCTGGTGCTGAAGAAGGATGGCAGCATCAGGTTTTGTGTGGATTACAGGAAATTAAATAGTCACACAGAGTCGGATGCTTACCCCATGCCTACGACAGATGAGGCCCTAGAGCAGCTGGGTAGGGCTAAGTATCTTACAACCATTGATCTTACCAAGGGTTGCTGGAGGTGCCCTTGACACCCAGTGCTAGAGTGAAGTCAGCCTTTGTGACTCCTTTTGGCTTGTATGAGTTCACAAAGATGCCCTTTGGGATGAAGAATGCCCCAGTGACTTCCCAGAAGCTGGTAGATCAAATCCTAGCAGGAGCAGGAGGGTTTGTTTTACCTAGATGATATTGCCATCTACAGCCATTCCTGGCTAGATCACCTTCTACATGTCATGGAGGTGCTGGGCAGACTACAGTGGGCAGGGTTGACCATTAAACCAAGCGAATGTCAGGTGGGTATGACAGAGGTCTCCTTCCTAGAACATAGAATGGGGAGTGGTACAATAAGGCCAGAACCTGCCAAAGTGGAAGCTATTCAGGCATGGCCTGCACTTGTTTCTAAAAAGCAGGTGATGGCATTATTAGGGAAAGCAGGGTACTACAGACAGTTTTTCTCCAGTTATAATACCATAGCTGCTCCCCTCATAGACCTGACAAGGAAGAACAGACCAGATAAGGTAGTGTGGACCCCAGCATGTGAGTAGGCATTCCAGATGCTTAAAGAAGCTTTGGGAGGATCCCCTGGGTTAGCCAGTCCAGATTACAGCAAAGAAATTGTTGTGCAAGTGGATGCTTCAAACCATGGGGTGGGGGCTGTACGTAACCAGATTTCTTCAGAGAGAGAAGAGCACCCAGTGGTTTGGGAGGAATGCTATGCAACTGTAGAAAATGAATGTCTAGCCATAGTGTGGGCACTGCAGAAATGTCAGCCTTATCTGTATGGAAGGAAATTCACTGTTATGACAGATCACAACCCTCTAACATGGTTAAACAGAGCCAGTCAGCAAAATGCCAAGTTGCTAAGATGGAGGTTGAGGTTGCAAGCATATGTGTCGGTGCAGCACCGCAGTGGAGTTAGCAATGTCAATGCAGATGGGCTCTCAAGACAGGGAATGGAGTGAGGTACCCTCAGATTGACCTAACCCTCTCAAGTGGTGTTTATCAAGGGTCACTTGAAAAACTAGCTTGAGTTTTCCAGGGGGGGGGGGATGTGAAGACTGGTAGAGAAGGGTGAATGCTGCCAGCCTAGTCAAATAGAATTTGATACATAATTCTGGCATTTTTAAATATAAATGTAAAATACAGGCTTGTGTCTTAAATGTAAAGAAATGCTGTTTCAACAATGTGGCAACATTGCCATCTGTGGTAAGGAAAACTAAGTCAAGCATTTCAAATCTTTCTTTTGAAATTATAATTATTTCATCACTGCCATTGATGTTTTACAATTTGGCTCCAGTCCGGCTAGATGAAGGCTTCCTGCCTATTGTTTTAAGGCTAAAGTTAATGACCAGAATTTACATGTAGAGTGTCCTTTATTGCACTAAGTGTAAAAGAATGTAAATGCAGTTAATGTGTAGCCTCGGAACTCCAGGAAGGGTGAAAAAGATGATGTAATGTTTATCAAAATGGAGTTTCAATTTAAACGGTGAGAACCAGAGATTCTTTAAGCATTTTTCTCTTGATATCCAACCTCAACACTGCGTGATGTCTTAAGTAAGTTATCTTAGATGTATGTTTTCCTGTAGAAATAGATAGGACTATAAAGATTAGACTAAGTGTTTTTCTGTTATGTCAGAACTGTGCTACGGAATTATTTTAAGCTTCTTTGTTATCTCTGAACTATTGAATGGCACTGTGGTGTAGTAGTATTGTCTTGTGTTTTTAGTATTTATTATTAAATATTTTAAAATTATTTTACTTGTGGCTGGTTTATGTAGAGATAAGTTAATCTCTAGAGTACATTACATGTTTATAGAGTTTACTGTCTAAGCCACTCCTATATCTTTAGCCCTGGGCTATACTACCAATTAGATAATAATATTGCACAGAAATAATTGGACACCCTTTTAAGGACCTTTGAGTAGCTGATAAATATTAGCTGGTGGTGGCAGTAATTACTACCATATAGTCTGGGTAAAGGGGCACGGCTACAGAATCTGTGTCAGCCTTTCCCAGGAGTGTCTGTGAAGTTGTATAAATACTTACCTCAAAGTGTGTGTATGTGTCAACTACTTGGGCAGGGACACAAAGCACTGGTTGGACAGAGAGGGTACTGGAGGTTAGCTTGCCATCTAGGCTGAGATCTGTACCATATAGCTGTTCCAGTGGGGAGTCTTATTGGGAACCTGGGGAGCAAGGGAGCAACCAGCCCCAGACTGATTGTGATCTCTGTGTGCACTTAAGGGAAATTGTACTTTACTGTGTGT